>NC_056733.1:461548399-461698399 GCF_019279795.1 Protopterus annectens | reverse complement strand
GAGAGATGGCTAGAAAGGTGCTTGGTGTGACATCTGGAAAGAGGAAGGAGGACAAGGAGACCTGGTGGTGGAATGAAGAAGTACAGGAAAGTATACAGAGAAAGAGGTTGGCGACAAAGAAGTGGGATTGTCAGAGAGATGAAGAAAGTAGACAAGAGTATAAGGAGATGAGGTGCATGGCAAAGAGAGAGGTGTTGAAGGCTAAGGATAAGGCGTATGACGAGTTGTATAAAAGGTTGGACACTAAGGAGGGAGAAAAGGACCTGTACTGATTGGCTAGACAGAAGGACCGAGCTAGTAAAGATGTGCAGCAGGTAAGGGTGATAAAGGATAATGAGGGAAACATACTCACAAGCGAGGAGAGTGTGTTGAGCAGATGGAAAGAGTACTTTGTGGGGCTGATGAATGAAGAGAATGAGAGGGAGATAAGGTTGGATGATGTGTGGATAGTGAATCATGAAGTCCAGTGGATTAGCAAGGAGGAAGTAAGGATAGCTATGAAGAGGATGAAGAACGGAAAGGCTGTTGGTTCAGATGACATACCTGTGGAAGCATGGAGGTGTTTAGGTGAAATGGCAGTGAAGTTTTTAACTAGTTTGTTTAATGAAATCTTGGAAAGTGAGAGGATGCCTGAGGAATGGAGAAAAAGTGTTTTGGTACTGATTTTTAAGAATAAGGGTGATGTGCAGAGATGTAGTAACTACAGAGGGACTAAATTGATCAGTCACAGCATGAAGTTATGGGAAGGAGTAGTGGAAGCTAGGTTAAGAAGGGAGGTGATGATTAGTGATCAGCAGTATGGTTTCATGCCAGGAAAGAGCACTACAGATGCGATGCTTGCTTTGAGAGTGTTGATGGAGAAGTACAGGGAATGTCAGAAGGAGTTGCATTGTGTCTTTGTGGATTTAGAGAAAGCATATGACAGGGTGCCTAGAGAGGAGTTGTGGTATTGTATGAGGAAGTCGGGAGTGTCAGAGAAGTATGTAAGAGTGGTACAGAATATGTACGAGGGTAGTGTGACAGCAGTGAGGTCTGCGGTGGGAGTGGCGGATGCGTTTAAGGTGGAGGTGGGATTACATCAAGATTCAGCTGTGAGCCCTTTCTTATTTGTAATGGTGATGGACAGGTTGACAGACGAGATCAGACAGGAGTCCCTGTGGACTATGACGTTTGCAGATGACATTGTGATCTGTAGTGAGAGTAGGAAACAGGTGGAGGAGACTCTGGAGAGGTGGAGATATGCTCTAGGGAGAAGAGGAATGAAGGTCAGCAGGACTAAGACAGAATATGTGTGTGTGAATGAGAGGGAGGATAGAGTAATGGTGAGGATATAGGGAGTAGAGGTGGTGACGGTGGATGAGTTTAAATACTTGGGATCAACAGTTCAGAGAAATGGGAGTGTGGAAGAGAGGTGAAGAAGAGAGTACATGCAGGATGGAGTGGGTGGAGAAGAGTGTCAGGAGTGATTTGTGACAGAGGAGTACCAATAAGAGTGAAAGGGAAGGTCTACAAGAGGGTAATGAGATCAGCTATGTTATATGGGTTGGAGACAGTGGCATTGACAAAAAGGCAGGAGTCAGAGCTTGACATGACAGAGTTGAAGATGTTAAGATTTGCACTGCGTGTGACGAGGATGGACAGGATTAGGAATAAGTATATTAGATGGTCAGCCCAGGTTGGAAGGTTTGGAGGCAAAGCCAGAGAGGCAAGATTACGTTGGTTTGGACATGTGCTGAGGAGGGATGCAGAGTATATTGGGAAAAAGATGCTAAGGATGAAGCTGCCAGGTAACAGGAAAAGAGGAAGGTCTAAGATAAAGTTTATGGATGTGGTGAGAGTGGACATGCAGGTGGTTGGTGTGACAGAGCAAGATGCAGAGGACAGGAAGAAAAGGAAACAGTTGACCTGCTGTGGCGACCCCTGATGGGAGCAGCCAAAAGAAGAAGAAGAAGATATTTTAGATATATATATATATATATATATATATCTACTTTACAAGCTCAAGGTTTCAAAACTTCGAACTGCAAATGGTTGAGACCATAATATCAAAGTTTTGAGACTTCAAAATTGTAATAAAAAAACAAAAATAAAAACAAAAAAAAATGTTTTTACATTTTTGCAGGGGGGCAAAACTACCTTCACCCCCACATCCCCTGCTAAATAAATATAACAACTCTGAGATCTCACTAAAAAAAGTTTTTTGGCTTTTCCTGGTTAGTGGTCGCCACAGTGGAACTCCGGTCACTAATGACTGGCAGTGGATTTTTACTGTGCCGAGTTGCCAGCCCTATGCCCAACCTTTAAAGAAGGCACATCCAGTCATGCACGCACCTACCTACATGTCTTTAAACGTCACTCGACCACTGGGAGGACATGCAGAGTCCACACAGAAGTCACTCCAGCCGAGAATCGAATGGGAGAACCTCTTGCAGAGAGGGGACAATACTAACCACTGCACCACCGCGGCCAACTCTGAAATCTCACTACAGTGAGTAAAATGGTAAATTTCCCATTCCACCATGTACACAAATCTCCATTCTCACTACAGTGAGTAAAATGGTAAATTTCCCATTCCACCCTGTATGCAAATCTCCATTCAGAACGTTCAAAGTTTCAAAACTTTGATCTTATGGTCTCAGCCATTTGCAGTTAGAAGGTTTGAAACTTTCAACTTGTGAAAGGAATCCATGTGTATGTCTGCGGTGGGAGTGACGGATGCGTTTAAGGTGGAGGTGGGGTTACATCAAGGATCAGCTCTGAGCCGTTTCTTATTTGCAATGGTGATGGACAGGTTGACAAACGAGATTAGACAGGAGTCCCCGTGGACTATGATGTTTGCAGATGACATTGTGATCTGTAGTGAGAGTAGGGAACAGGTGGAGGAGATCCTGGAGAGATGGACATATGCTCTAGAGAGAAGAGGAATGAAGGTCAGCAGGACTAAGACAGAATATATGTGTGTGAATGAGAGGGGTGATAGAGGAATGGTGAGGATGCAAGGAGTAGAGGTGGTGAAGGTGGATGAGTTTAAATACTTGGGGTCAATAGTTCAGAGTAACGGTGAGTGTGGAAGAGAGGTGAAGAAGAGATTACAGGCAGGATGGAGTGGGTGGCGCAGTGGTGCAGCGGTTAACGTTGTTGCCTCACAGCAAGAGGTTCTCCGGTTTGATTCTCGGCTGGGGTGCCTTCTGTGTGGTGTTTGCATGTTCTCCCTGTGTTTGCGTGGGTTTCCTCTGGGTACTCCGGTTTCCTCCCGCATTTCAAAGACATGCATCTGGAGCATTTCTCCCCGGGCCTCCGCTGAAAACAGGCTCTGTGGAACGTAGTCAGACTTTCCCGGTCAACAAATGTTAAATAAATAAATAGAAATAAATAAATAAGTGTGTCAGGAGTGATTTGTGACAGACAAGTACCTGTAAGAGTGAAAGGGAAGGTCTTCAAGAGGGTAGTGAGACCAGCTATGTTATATGGGTTGAAGACAGTGGCATTAACAAAAAGGCAGGAGTTTGAGCTGGATGTGGCAGAATTAAAGTTGTTAAGATTTGCACTGGGTGTGACAAGGGTGTACAAGATTAGGAATAAGTATATTAGAGGGTCAGCCCAGGTTGGAAGGTTTGGAGACAAAGCCAGAGAGGCACGATTACGTTGGTTTGGACATGTGCTGAGGAGGGATGCTGAGTATATTGGGAAAAAGATGCTAAGGATGAAGCTACCAGGTAACAGGAAAAGAGGAAGGCCTAAGATAAGGTTTATGGATGTGGTGAGAGAGGACATGCAGGTGGTTGGTGTGACAGAGCAAGATGCAGAGGACAGGAAGAAATGGAAACAGGTGATCTGCTGTGGCGACCCCTAACGGGAACTGCCGAAAGATGATATATATATATATATATATATATATATATATATACATACATACATACAGAGAGATTTATACACACATGCACACACACACGTGTGCGCAGTGACCCATGATCCCTAATTATCCCTACCTTACTCCACTTATGAGGTGTTAAGCTCCTCTATCTTTTGAATTCCACCTGTACTCTGTATCTGTAGCTCATAAAGTCTGATTCTCTATGTTCCTTTCTGGTACAACATCACCCCAGGATCAAGAATGTTACAAGGATGGATGGCATACAGTCTGCTCTTCTGAGTGTCCTTCTAATGCAAGTGTGCTACAAAATAGATAGCATGCAGTCTGGTACACTGGGTAGTCTAGAAATTGCATTAACTTCCCCTAAGCAGCAAGTATACTATAAATATGTGTAGTGCATAGTCTGTGGCATTGTACACAGTTAGCAGTGCATGCAACTCTCTTCCAAGCAACAAATGTGCTAATAAGATTCAAATAGCACAGTTTAGCAAAATGTCCTGCCAATATTAGTAATTCCCCATCCCAAAAGCAGAGTATGTTAATAAGCTGCAGCACTTTGTTTTTCTTAATAGTGCCTTACTGTTAAAAGTATGTAAAATTATAAAATGGTTACATTACAGGAATAGACTTGCTGTACATTTCTTATGTAGTTTTGAGACTCAAGTTTAAGTACTGATTCTGTGTGTTGTTTTAGGCGTTTACTGCAGCATCCCAAGGATTTCTGAACTGCTTTGTGTATGGGTGGACACAACAGATGTTTCGTTGCCTGAAGAAAGCAGCATATCGTGATGTTGACACACAGACTCCTTTGCTACGCTCTCAGAAGAAACTGTACTCCAGTACACGCACAGCCAGTGGTTTCACACAAACTGTAACATCTCCAGCACTCTGAGATTTGTTTCCTAGAAAACCAAGCACGTTAGACACCTTGTATTATTTACATGTCCTGAGAAGGTTTCATTGTGAAAAATCGATGGACCCCCATTTTACAAACACTTACTGTACTTATTAGTATTAACTATTCAACAGCAGACAAGGTCTCCCTTCTGCAAGGTTGTGCTGTAGTTTTTATTTCCATTATGGGAATGACACACTACTATATTCTGTGAATGTCATGTTTTTGGATACATTTAGTTAGTTATTACAATGGAAGCAGTGTTAGAACAGTTTTGTTTTATGATGAATGTCAGAAGATGAGTTATATATTTTCTAAAATGCTCACAGCTCAGAAGTTAGATTTCTCAGGAAAGGAAAGCAGTGAACTCAAACAATGAATTTCTGGTCATGTGGAAATTTGTCAGCAACTCAGTTGCCAATTCATACTGATAAATATTTTTTTTTTGTTTCATCAAGCTACTGACAACAAAGGTTCACTGCTGTTGTAATGTTTTTTAATATCACTGAATTATTTAATTATGCTTATTTAAATTTAGCCTTGAATTACCTACTTGTTAAAATGTTTAAGCATATCAGAAAGCATACGTGTAACAAACAATACAGGGAAACTTGTTGCAATACTATATTTCTAGTAGTTCAAACTTGAATAGATAACCCCTTTCTGACAGTCTGTCTGCTTTCTTTATACATTGTGAGAGTCCTGGCTGCAGGTGTTGATTTCAGCCTTCTTGCTCACGTATCAAGTTAGCAGGTGCACATTAACAAAAGTCTGCTATATGGGATACTTTCTTTGCTTCCCTCATGCTGCCTTCTCTGTCAAAACTTCAGAGATTTACCCATCTGGTCCTTTGGCACAGAGGGATGAAACTCTTACAGTGCAAAGATGACCCATGTTTGAGTATGGGCATGGGCATTTGAGAGTCTGGACAGGGAGGAGGATGGGAGTGAATGGCTGATGTGGCTTGCACATCCTGGAAGGAGAGAGGTGGCCTAGGCTCACTGCAGTAGTAGCATTAAGAGCTGGATGGTCTCAAAGCTGCAAGCGGTATACCACTTGGTTGGGAGGTTACACATCAGTGGAAGTGTGCATGCACCTCCCACAGGAAGCAGTTGTGGAGCTTGCAAGGCTACTGTGTGGTGGGACAGGCGGAGGGGACTTTCCCCAGCAGCAGCATGATGCTGCACCAGTATCCTCAATGTCCTCACTCACACTGGACATGTCAGGCTGAGCCCAGGACAGGCTAAGGCAGATCCAGTAGACCTGGTGAATGAAGAGAGGAGCTAGTAACAGCTGACAGGCAGCTGTAGGGAGATGGACCAAAATAAAAAAAAATAAGACTTAAGAGGTTGACCAATAACCAAAATGAGGGTGTGAAGTAGGAGACATACAAAACAAGTACTAGAATGAGGGCTTTTTGATCACGACTACACAATAGCATAAACTAGAAATGAACACAAATGTAATTATACAGTCCTTCACTAGAGCTTGTAGTATTATACAAGCAGTAATGCCCGACAGGGTGGTCAGTGGAAGGAAGTATCAGACTCTCTGTGGTATCATGACATCCAGCACCACAGATGAAGTGCCTCCCCACCCATGGAAGGTCTGTTATTTCCCTGTAACAACCAAACTTAGAAGGCATTATTCTTCCTAGAAGGGCCATCTGTTAATCTGTTAAGTTGCTTTGCACTTGTTTTATTATTAATAAATACGTTTTAAAATGTTTGATATAAATAGTTTATACACCCAATATCCAAAAACTGGTGTAAGATGTATACCTTTTCCAGAGGAAATATTAAAGCAAAAATTTAAACACTATGTAAATGTCTAACAAAATTCATAAAGTACACTCAACACACGTATATATATTTATATACACACACACACACACACACTAGGACACATACATACAGACACAGGCATAGGCACAGACAGAGATATACACACACTCAAACACGTGCATGCAAACTCACTCACACATACATGGGAATGCACACACACTCACATATATATGGAATTGCACATGTGCACACCCATACCTACACACACGCAAGCACACATATAAACTGATACACAAACGCGCGCGCACACACACACACACACACACACATGCATGCATGCACAGAAAAACTTACATAAACAGAAATGCGCACACACACACACACACACACACACACACACACACACACACGGCTTTACATTTTGATGCCTTGCTTTTCCTTGAGGGTTCAAATTTGGTCTCACAGCTGTGAAAAAGATCATCAGACAGACTTCCATCACATTAAACTTCAATATTGTAATTGAAGTCCATTTACTCATCTGTATCATGGCAGACAGTACAGCTTCTCAAGTTTTTCTACTCTCTAGCCATGGCTTTAAAGATGAAGAATAAAAAAGTGCAAGTAGAATGCAACTAAAAAGAAAGTTAACTTTTCAGCTGCGTCCTGCTTACACCTTTCCAGTAAGATTCTACTTTTTTAAAAAGTTGAAATAGCAGCTGTGTACAGATTTTGCACCATGAATAGATGCACTTATTTTTCTCCAGGCTTTCTCTGTACATTAATAAGTTTCTTTGGAATGACAAGTGACCAATTGGCATATATTATTTTCTGAGCCTGTTCTCAAAGTAGTAGAGCCCTCCACCGAAAGTAGCTGCAGAATGCATATAGTTTCAAATATGTGTGTATATATATGTGTGTGTGTGTGTGTGTGTGTGTGTGTGTGTGTGTGTGTGTGTGTGTGTACATTGTCATATATATTATTTTCTGTGGTGTCAGACTTCCTATCTTATTTATTATTAACCTTGCTGTCTTCTTTCTTTGACTTTTAATATTATTAGTGATATTCCATTATATTTCAGAGAATGAGATTTTATGATGGAATGTAATCATTCATGACTATAAAATGATTTAACTGAATGGCTGGCATAATCATATTTGGGTAAAATCAACCATGGAAAGGAATGCCAGTCAAACTAATAAATTCAGTGCCCCTAAACTAATCCACTTAACTGCAATAAATACCTCTCTAACTTTTAGAGCAAGAGATCTGGACAAAGCCCTAAATAATGAGGGACAAAGGCTCAAAAATAGGAAGACATTTTAAATATTGATCTTATAAACTTAGAAAGTTGGTAGAATTACTATTTTTGCATTAGCATAACATTTCTGAAGGATATTAAGTTTGAAAATCAAATGTATGTCATTATTTTCTGACTTCATTCCTCAACGATTTGTCAGTCATTTGTCAGAAAACTATAATTTTATGAGAAACGGTCCAAAAATATGAGTAAAAAATCTGGACATTCTGCGAAAATCTGGACAGTTGAAAGCTATAAATACATTTATTTTATTGTATCTTTTACTGCTGGATTATTGTATATTTTCATTGTGAGATGAAGGTATAGGGAAAGAAACTATTTTTTTCAGGTGGATAAGAAAATCAATGAATCAAGCTTAAAATGCAAATTTTAATAGTTTTTTTTTCCTGAGTTCATATTAAAAATATGAATTTTTGCTTACCCGAACACCTAAACCCTAACACATATTCCGCGAACCGCAAATACACCGAACGCCCTAAACCGTGAAATTCAAAAACTCGAACTGTCATACTTGTCCCATCCCACCGTCTGCTACATACTACTAAAATAAACAAATTAAATAAACCACATACATACACTTACCAAAACCCTACTTCTAACCCTACACTAAATCTTGCACATACCACCATGTATGCACTTAACTTAAGCCGCACCCTAACCTTAAGGTACGTAACTATCGCACACTTACCTTAAAAAGCTATACCCAAACAAACTAAATAATCCACACACATACACTTAATAAAACTCTACTTCTAACCCTACACTAAATCTAACATACATTACCATCTATGCACTTACCTTAACCCGCACCCTAACCCTAAGGTCTGTAACTATCGCACACTTACCATATGGAGCTAGATCGCAGAAGGGCCAACCATGACGATTCAATGTTTCGGATTTCACGCTTCAGGACGATCAATGTTTTCATGGTTCGATGAAGACGTGTCGGCATTTAGGTGTTCAGGTAAGTAAACTTTCGTGTTTTTAATATGAACCCTTTTTTTCTCTGTGTTAAAAACAAACAGGGTTGTAGTTTAGCATTTGTAAATCAAATCAGTGTATGTATCATGGCGGTATTTATGCACAAGTGGTGGTCATGAAGTCATTTCACCTTCAGAATCATGACCAAAACACATTCCCTCCATGAATGAAGCTTTCATTTATCCTGAATATTGGTAAGCTATCTCACCACAAAATGTTAGCGACTCTGGATATAATTTGGAAAAAGGGAAAGAACGGAATCTCCCATTTCAAGTAAGGATTCATTAAACTTTAAACTACAATTTGAGGTCATGAAACTCATACAAAGTCCTAAAATGCATGTTTACTTATAGGGAAAATGAAACCGTTTGGAAGTAAAAAAAGGAAAATGGCATGTTTAAATAAAACTTGCAGAATGTTGTTAAATGTCTGTCTTAAGATGGCACTGATAATGTGATACAGATTATTCTTTTCTCAACAAACTCACCTACATCTATAAACAAAAATTAATGTTTTTTTTTTTTTCTGAGCCTCTTATTCACATTGCTTCTAAGCTTTTCAGCTTATTGAGAGCCAAGAATAAATTCTTAATACTTCAATCAACTGTTTTCCACTCTTTCATTATTTACTTGTGCTATTTTATTTTTTCCAGAATTGAAAAGTAATATTTATGATAAACATGACTAGTATGCATGTGTGATATACTAACTTAATAATCTTTAACTGAATCCAACCTTAATTTGTTAATGTTAAAACTAAACTTAATTATTTACTGATGAACTCTTACATTTGAATTTTTCACTGTACCACGGAGCATGTTCATCGTGCATACAGCTGCAGTCATAACAGATGGGTTCTCCTGCCGTCAGGCGGGTCCTCGGTCGGCCGAATTCCAAAGTCTAGGTCTGGCATCGGTTGTTGTCGCTTCTTCCCTGACGTCAGTGCGACAGGGGTATAAAAGAACCAGCCGACGCCATGTTCTTCAGTCTTTCTTGCCGCGCGGTGCCCGAAGCAGAAGCAGTTCGCAAGTGCCAGTCGGCCAGCTCCTGAGATTATGAAAAATTTGGAAAATCGAAGTCTTCTTAAAAGCTAAGTACCCCGTTGGGGAAACTTTTCTTGCCTCAGACCGATGTCAGACAAAGTTAATAATTGTATTTCTTGTGGGAAGCAAATACCGCATAAGGATTTCCATTCCCTCTGTATACCTTGTTTAGGCCCAGACCACGACGTCTCGGTCTGTCACTGTTGTGCTACATTCAACAAACGCACTATTAAGCGTCGGGCGGAGTTTGTCCAGCATTTTTTTGTGAAAGCTTTTAACTATACCATGTCGTGGGACACTCCGACACCGGTTTTGTGTAAAAAACGCAAAGACAAGGACCGACACTCGAGGTCCGCGGCCTCTACCGATACCACGCCAAAGCCGACTACATGTGGTCCGGTTCTCAGTGAGGCGCCTACGCAGCCCCTGACTACCGACGACACATCTTTGGCGGTGTCTCCTGTACCCGAGGTTGCAGGCTCCTCGGCCCACACACCGACTACAGATACCGAAGCCACTCTTGGCGTTGAAACACAGAATGTGGACAGGTCCACCTCCACTCAAGGTGTCTTCAGACCTTCCTCTTCTTTCTCCATCAAGGCTTTCACCAAGTTTAAAGCAACCATGCACCCTAAGAGACCAGTTACACAGGGCCCATCTCCAGGCCCCATGCCTAAGAGACAGATGCTTAAAATGGCTGAGGATTTAATTACTCTAATCAGAGGTTTTCAGCCACCTCCGGACAAAAGGCCCAGAGTGGAGGAAGATTCCCCCTCCTCTGATCAGGGATCCATTATTTCAGAACACTCTGATGATCAGGAACAAGCTTACTCCCCTTTTGAAGACTCTGATGCAGAGGAGTCCATTCCTTCTGTATCCCTCCCTGAGGATTTCTCATTTGGGGGAACTTTGCATACCTTAAGGGAACACTTCCACTGGGAAGGCCAGGATTATTCAGATTCCAAGAAAAGGCTCAGGGAATTTCTTTTGTTACTCCAGCACAGGCCTCTGGTTATACCTCCTGTCTTGGACATCCTAGATGATGTTTACTCGGAGGCCTGCCTTAACCCGGACTCTCTACCTCCAGCTCCAGTTAAGCCTGACAGGTACTACAGGGTTCCTGACTCACACCAATTTCTTTACAAAAGCCATGCTGCTGACCTAGAAACCATCTCACAGGGACCCAAGGGAGTTAAGGCTTCCATTGCCAAAAATCCATTGCCTTCCGAGAGAGATTCCAGATCCTTAGAAAGGTGGGGAAAAAAGGTATATACCTCGGCTACCTTAACCATGAGGGCCTTAAACTGTCAGTTTCATATGCTAAAATACCAACAGTTTCTGTTATCTCAATTGAAAAGTAAAATGTCACAACCTGAACAACCAGACTTGAAGGAGTTGCAGGATTTGATGCATATTGCAGAACAAGTGGGTAAACATACCTTACAATGTGGTTTTGATGCTCTAGAGGCCTCATGTAGAGCTGCTGTTACAGGCTCAGTCATACGCAGGCATGCTTGGCTCAAGGAACAAACCTTGCCTGATCATGTCAAAGCTAAATTACTAGATGCCCCTCTTCAAAAGGATGTACTATTTGGGGCAAATGCTGAGGAAGTATTACAAAAAATGGAGGAAAAAGCTAAATCAATGCAAACTGTGAAAGAATTTCTGCAGGTTCAACCACCATGTTTTAGTAGAAATTGGCCTTCCAAAAACTGGTCCTTTCCTGCCATGGACAGACCCCAAAGAGGCAGATACAGGCACCCGAGGGGCAGAGGACAACCACAAGGATCGTACAGAGGCAGACAATGGCAAGCTCCTACACCAAGAGGTGGTGAGGACAACTCACAATCTTTCAGAAAGCAAACCCAATGACTTTCCCCTTTGCAGGCCAACCAGGTCTCAAATGGCAGCCCCCTTAGGAGGAAAGCTGGCACTATTCTCAAAAAATTGGCATGTTGTCACAAAGGACAAATGGATCCTGGACATTATAAACAGAGGCTACAAATTCCACTTTCATACCCTTCCAAAAATGAGAGGCATGCCAAAACTGCCACACAATCAAAGGGCAGAGGCACAAAAGCAAATTTCAGATCTTATAAACATGAAAGCTATTCGAGAGGTACCTACACACGAACAAGGTCAAGGTTTTCATTCCAGGCTATTTCTGGTGCCAAGGAAGGGAAAAGATTGGAGACCTATTTTGGATCTTTCCATCCTAAACACA
The DNA here is from genome assembly GCF_019279795.1 of Protopterus annectens. Lineage (NCBI taxonomy): Eukaryota > Metazoa > Chordata > Ceratodontiformes > Protopteridae > Protopterus > Protopterus annectens. The sequence continues at coordinate 461,686,280 of NC_056733.1, read as the reverse complement.
TTCCTACTCGTACCAAAATTCAAGATGCTCACTCTACAGCAACTTCTTCCCATGCTGGGCAAGGAGTCTTGGCTGGTAACATTGGACCTCAAGGAGGCATACCTGCATGTCCCAATCAGACAAAATTGCAGAAGATACCTCAGATTTCTTGCAGGTTCAACCCATTATCAATTCTCTGCATTGCCCTTTGGCTTATCTACTGCGCCCAGAGTATTCACGAAATGCCTGGCATCAGTAATTGCCTACTGCAGACTTCAAGGGATACAAATATACCCTTATTTGGATGACTGCCTGATCCAAGCGGACAGCAAGCACATTCTTCTGAAACATCTGGCTTATGTAATAATGTTATTAAACTCTCTGGGATACACAGTCAACAAAGAGAAATCAGGGCTAGTATCCTCTCGAAATATAATTTTCCTGGGTGCCAATTTGGACACAAACACCCAGATGGCCTACCTCACGCCAGAGAAGCAGGGGCAACTAATTCAATACTTCAAAACACTGGCAAATTGCACCAGGCTGACTGCAAGGAAAATCCTGCAGGCTCTGGGATTCATGGCATCTTGCATCTTGCTAATCCTATGTGCAAAGCTGCATATGAGAAAACTACAATGGTACCTAAAAAACATATGGTCTCAACACAGCCACAGTTTGGAAACAATAATACCACTACTTCCATGTCTGCAAAAGGAATTTCTGTGGTGGGCTCAAGCATGCCAAACAAACACAGGTCTTCCATTCAGCAAGCCTCAAGCAAATCAAGTCATCACAACAGACGCCTCGGACTACGCCTGGGGGGGCGCACATGACAGACCGGTGCATTCAGGGCAAATGGTCCCAAAAAGAAAAGCACCTTCACATCAATCAAAAAGAAATGCTAGCAGTAATAAATGCTATTTTAGCTTTCAAGGACCTTCTGCAACCAGGTCAACTATTGATAAGAACGGACAACACCACAGTTATGTGGTACATAAACAAGCAGGGAGGAACACATTCCTATCCCCTATGCAGACTGGCCATATCACTTTGGAACATGGCCATGGACTTACAAATGGAACTACAAGCACAGTACTTGCCAGGCAAGGAAAACACGCTGGCAGACAACCTAAGCAGGAATATGACAGATCCACACGAATGGATGTTGCATCCAAAAGTTTTTACAGAAATAATCCAAGAATGGGGAAGGCCAGACATAGATCTCTTTGCCTCCCACAAAAATCATCAATTGACAAAATTCTGCTCGAGGACCTACCACCCAAAGGCCTGGAGAGTGGACGCTCTCTCTTTCTGCTGGACATCAATGACAGTTTATGCCTTCCCGCCTCTTCCTCTGCTGCCCAAAGTCCTATTGAAGACCAGAGCAGACAGACCAAAGATGATCCTCATTGCTCCGGACTGGCCAAGGCAACACTGGTACCCACTCCTGAGGAGCCTGACTCATTCCCCTCCATGGACCCTGCCTCTAATGCCTCTTCTTCTGACTCAGCACAGCTTCAAAACTCTTCACAGTCAGCTAAAAACACTCAATCTAGCCGCATGGAAGATTCCTTAGCATCACAGCAGGCCCTACTCTCCAAGGAGGTGCAGGATGTCATTTTGGAGGCCAGAAAGCCATCAACTAGAAAGGCTTACTCGGCAAAATGGAAACGTTTTTGTGTCTGGAATGAGAAAAAGGGCCAGAACCCTGGAAAACTGAATTTACCTCAAATACTACAATATTTAGCTGAATTACTAAGCAGTGGACTTTCGTTCTCCTCCATCAAAATCCATGCCTCAGCCATTTCTGCAGAATACAACACTGATCCTCCTTTATTCTCTCACCCTCTTTTAAGACAGTTCCTCAGAGGGGCTAAGAATTTAAGACCTCCAAGGAAACAACCAATACCTGCTTGGTATCTAAATTTCATTCTGGAAAAAACTGACTTTGCCTCCTTTTGAGCCAGCTGCTTCATCAGATTTGCAATATTTGTCCTGGAAAACAGCTTTCCTTCTGGCTATCACTTCAGCTCGTAGAGTTTCAGAATTACAGGCCCTCATGGCTGTCCAGCCTTTTATCATCTTTCATCAGGACAGAGTTTCATTACGAACCAACCCTTCCTTTATGCCTAAAGTGGTATCCAGGGTAGCTTTAAATCAGGCCATACATTTACCTACTTTTTATCCCAATCCTCAAAACAAAGGGGAAAGATTACTATATTCCTTGGACATCCACAGGCAACTGCGTTATTATTTGGACAGAACAAAGCCTTTCAGAAAGTCAGAACAGCTCTTTGTGGCCTATGCGGTAGGAGCTCCAGGAAAGCCAATTTCCAAGCAGACAATCTCAAAATGGATAGCCCACTGCATACGCTTTTGCTATTCCTTTCATGGCAAAACTGTTCCTACAGGCATTAGAACTCACTCCACCAGGGCCATAGCCACCTCTGCAGCCTTCCTCAGAGGAGTTCCTACCAAGGATATCTTGGAAGCAGCCACTTGGAGTTCTGTGCATACCTTCTCCAAACACTACAACCTACCATTATACTCCAAATCTAGAGCAGGCTTTGCCACTGCAGTCTTGCAGGGCATTTTGGCACATCCTAGTTCCACCTAGTGCCTACCACCCCTTTCTTAGCTTTGGGATTCTACCCATCTGTTATGACTGCAGCTTTATGCACGATGAACATAGTACAGTTTTGTACCTACCATAAATGTAGATGTTCGAGTGCTAATACAGCTGCAGTCCAGGTTTCCCTCCTTCCCCTCTAGGGGTATTCTTTTATGGTGTATTTGCTTGCAACTACTGTTTTTTGATTATATTGCATTGCATTACTTCATAATTTTATGTATTGCCTTCCTTCTGGGGGCACCTGACATCTGGGGCAAGAAAAACTGAAGAACACGGCTTCGGCTGGTTCTTTTATACCCCTGTCGCACTGACGTCAGGGAAGAAGCGACAACAACGGATGCCGGACCTAGACTTTGGAATTCGGCCGACCGAGGACCCACCTGACGGCAGGAGAACCCATCTGTTATGACTGCAGCTGTATTAGCACTCTAACATCTACATTTATGGTAGGTACAAAACTGTACTTTTTCTGCATTGGAAATAGCTGCCATCCAGTTAGATCAGCTCGACTGACAAAAATAAAACAAATAAATACGTTTTCAACATTTGCTAACTATTTTTTAAATCTGGTTATTTATTATTTGTAAAATGCTTTAGTAAAATGGTGGACTAGTTTTCATTTTCCAAGTTTACCTTGGAGAGGTATGCATCTGTAAAACTCGTATGATCAGATAAGGAAGATGAGCACATTAACATTAGAGTTCTGCTGGAGGCTAACATCAAAAGTACTGAGGCAGTGGTCCTCAGCATTAGCCTTGGTAGACTGGACACTGTATTCAGATGTTGACTTGACTTCCACCATTAAGAGACCTTGTGGAGGCGGTCAAATGAATCTATTTAAGGACATGCTAAAGGTCCACCTCAATAAATCAGGACCAAAATTACAAGTTGGGAAACAGTGACTTTCACTCTATTTCACTTGTGCCAAATCTTAAAACAGAAAAATAATATCATAGAAAGGAATAGAAAGAGATATTTTCCAAAGGTAGTGATCCCACATGAAAGAATATGCAGGCTTTTTTTTTTACTTGATCTGGGCCCATGATATGATTTTTGAGCCTAATCAAGATCAGTCAGTGAACTGTGATTGACAGCATTCTCAGATCAATGAATTGCCAGTAAGATAATTGGTCTTCAGTTCTTTTCAAAAGTACGTTTCAGTACAGTAATGAAATGGGTAGAAACAGAACAATGTATTTTTAAGGTGGTAGAAATTTACACTGTATCTGGAAATCTGGCATTTCATTCACTTTTTCTCTTCATCATATCTCCAGTTTCTACAGCTTTATGTACGCATCCTTCAAAAATGGCATAACATGCACATTAATTAGTACTGTCTTTGACAGACTGAAAAGTGGTCATTTTTTCAATCTCTTACTTTGGCCCTGTGTTTAAATATTGAAAACAACCGTGCATATAGTTTAGGGTGCATTGGAGTATAGCTTTTTCTGCGAAGACATCAGATAATGTACAAACACATTGATCTTCACAAGTGACAGAACAAACATAAAAATAAGCTTCAGTACTTCATTAGGGTCCATTTGGTAGGGAGGCTTCAGGTCTAAATGAGTAGCTGGATCTTTATTATATAGCAAAAACTTTTCACACAGAATGATGTCCTCATACATGTACTGAAGCTTTCTGAGAGCAGAGGACTATTCAAAACTCATCCACTATGCCAACTGTTTGTACCTCTCCTCCACTCAAATTCTAACATTCTTTTATTTATTTTATGTGCTGCTTACAGTGTGACACTTTTATGCACTTTATACTGACTAAATGTGATCCACTGTCTACAATTTCAACAGTAATCTCAGTGGTTTGCAGTTTTGTGTTATTATAATTACAATTTCTGTTAGACATTTTTTTCTTTGGAACTCCATCGACAATGGATTTCACCTCAGTGGGCAATTCAGTTAACAGCAATAAGTACATTAATGAATAAATAAAAATGAAGAAAAAGAAAATGATTTCAACCTGATCTGTATAATGCTCAGAATGTTACTCTTAGAAAATGTCATACTTTGTAAATAATAGTGTCATGTGATCTTCCAAAGTCCTGCAGGGGAGCTCAGCCAAACTGACAGCCTCTCTTTAAGAACTTCTTAAGTATGAGGTATCCTTTATGTCTTAATCACAAGGAAAAAAAAAAATAAAAGTGAATTTAGAGAAACAAGTCATAGCACAAACTGGGCAACTTATACATAGTTCCGCAGTCCATGGGATGACAGAGTTCCTTTTTTCAGCCATGACTTAGTTGCTATAAATAGAGTACACCCAATAAACATAAAGTAAATTCAGTTAGACTATTGCTTCAGCCTCCATGGGTGGGAGGATGACATAATGGGCAAGGTGTTTACCTTAAAGACACAAGGTGCAGGGTTTTATTCTCACATGAGGTAACTGGCTAGGCTTCAGATCGCCCGAAAGGGCAGTTAGCCAAGTACTAATCTATGAAGCTGTGAGCTAGTTACAGTAAATATGATACATTTATTAATGCATTGCCTAGCACCTGCTTTGTCATTTTCATAGTCATGGGGGAGCCAGAGCCTATCTTGAATGATAGATGAATCACACATTCATTACAGGATGGATGCACTTGCATATCAGCATAGCATATGCAGTTCAGAGGCTCACCAGTTCACCTGATGACTTATCTTTGGAATGTGGATGTAAGCTGGAGTACTTGGTGAAAATCCACATCAGTACAGAAACTGCATGCAGACTCTACACAGAAGGCACCCCAAGCTGAGCCCAAACACTAAAATCAAGAACTGTGAGGCAGAAACTCTAACCGCTTTACCAGTTGTTGTTGTTGTGTCTTTCGGCTTTTCCCAGTTAGGGGTCGCCACAGTGGAACTCCGGTCTGCTTATGATTGGCAGTAGATTTTTACGTGCTGAGTTGCTGGCCCTGACGCACAACCTTCAATGAAGGTACGCCCATTCACGCATGTCTCCACACAGAAGATGCTCTAGCTGAGAATCAAACAGGACAATGTCTTACTGTGAGGCGACAACACTACCACAGCACCACCACTGCAGTTCTAACCGCTTTACCAGTATACTGCCCGAAATATGATGTAGTCAGTTGATGTTAGGTACAAACAATTAGGCAATATGTAACATAATAAATAGGTAAAATAAAAGGCTGTAATATTCATTTGTATTAACTTAGGTGACCAACTAATGTAGTATAGACATAGGCAAAATTCAGTATGTATATGGAGTTTGGAATGGTAACATGTCTGTAGTACACAGGTCAATACAAGGTCAGTCTATAACTACAAGCTGTGTGCTTAACTAAATATACTCAAACTTGCCAGATGTGAGTCATTACTGAGTGTGTTGGTGTGTCAGTTGACATTAGACTCACTTGCTTGAACTTCACAATGTGACCAAAGCCAAAGTTAGAATGACAGCAAAGTATACTTGCTGAATGAAACCCAAACTGAAGAACACTAAATATTATTGGAATTAAGACCAAACTCATCAGAAATAAAGGTGCAACTCATCACAAATCTCATGAAAACTCATTATTGATTTGAGATCGTGACTTAAAGTAAGTCACTTTTTCTGTTTATTTATTTTTATTTATTTGCAGTTTGTTTGCCAGGATAGTCCATTGGGCCATGAAGAGCCCATTTTCAATGGAGTTGTGGGGAGAAAAGCTCCAGAATAATACAGAAAATCAAAGTAAATACAGAGAGTAAAAAAATACATAATAGTAATACACAGAATGCAAAATACATACATAATAGTAGTACACAGGATACAACTGATATAGTACAAGATAAAAATTGTTAGAAGCAAACTTTTTTTTTTTTTTTTATTCTTTGCTAGGTCACAATGTGACCAAAGTTATGCGGTTTTATTGTGGTTTTATTGTGGTTGTATTGGGTGAAGGTCAACTGCAGCAGCAGCCATTTGAGGACAGACTGATGTGGATCACCATTACAAGAACCATTTTCAATATTTACTGAGTATATTTATGATTCTGCATAGGTTGCAGGAAGGACGAACCAAGAATAGGTAAAGCATTAGGTAACAAATGGACTCAGCCATGATGCTATTACCTTCTGATAACTGGGACTCATTTCTTTTTACCAGAATCACGGAGAAGATTCATGAAAACTTTTAAAACTGCCTTTTTCTTGGTCATTATTCTCTAAAATAGAGTCAGAAAATGTAAAAAATGTAACAAATTGAATCATTTTGAAAAAGTGTGCATTAATGCTATGTAAACGAAGAGGCTGACTCATGCTGGGCAACATATTTCTGTAGGATGGAAAATAAGACTACATACAATTCAGCATCAAAAAGGTGTCAAGGTGAGCTACCAGATTATATTTTTGCAGCACTACACTTTAGTCCTCAAAAATAGAGTATTCCATTTAAGCTGGATATTATGGCATAACTTAATTCTTTTAGTTTTTTTTTGTATTTTCTTTTCAAAGATGCCATTACAAATATGCAGAATAATGGGTGGGTTTGTGAATGTGAAATGTTAAAGGCTATTGTCACATGTATTGCAAGTAGAAGGACAGAAAAAATCCAGTGTTCATTAATAGATCACTGTTGCAGTAGCATGTAACTATACGGGATGTATTATTTATTTATTTATTTATTTACTGACATTTCATTACTAGAAATGTCTTACTGGTTAGGAGCCCATTTTCAGGATTGGCCTGGGGAGAAAAGCTCAAAAATATTACAAAACATTGTAAGAACAATAATTTTACAGTCTTTAACTATAATACAAAAAAACTACAGTTTAAATAATTATAGCAAATTAGACATAATATAAAACATTGGTTAAGAATAGATGCAAGTTATATGACAATGATTTAAGACTTAGATAAATGTTTGCCAGTTTATAAAGAAATTAAAGGTAATTTAATATAATGCAAACTGAAATTGCAATACAAAGTTATAGAAAAGCAGGCTTATGATATATTTACAGAGAAAACCAGGGGAGAGAAATTGATAGAAGTAAGGAAATGAGAAAGAAGCCAGAGTAAGCAGATGTAAGTTATGAAGAGGTATTTGTTCACATTTAGGGATATAGTTTATCCTGGTGTTGAGCAAGAACAGAACCAGCTTTTAGCTAGAAAGTCTTTCAGAATGGTTTTGAGGGATGGGAGGGAGGCTATTGACCTGATGTATAGAGATTAGTCTCAGGCCTTAGCAACATAGTACAATCACAGACAATGCCCAGCAGATTTGATTGGCTTGTGGACAGACAGGAGGCTTTGATCACTGGATCATAATAACTGACTGGGAACATAGTTGTGTAGAATATTATTTAGGCTGGACAATCAGATGGATTCTGGATTTTTTATAGGTAGTAAGAAGCTGTGTATGTGTTAGCTGATGAGGTAGTTCTAACCAGTTTAGACTTTTTAATGCTATTTAGTGGTGGATTCTGAAAGGGGTATTTGCTGACAATTTAGCAACTGTGTTACAGCATTATTCAAGTTTTGATTTTTGTGATGCCTGAAGGTTTGTGTCATTCATCTGGTCAGGATAAAACAGACAAACATAGGTTCATAGGTTGGTATTAGGCTATCGGCCCTAGGGCCTATACAAGCCTAGATATAACAATTCCCTGGCTATTTCTTCCCACAGTATTTACTTAACTGGACCCCTGTCTAGCAGGCTGACTGATGTGATCCCGGGGGTGAATTTCCTATCTCCCATCCAATCATCAAGGTTCCTTTTGAATGGTGTAGTGGTGCAATGGTGGCATTGTCACCTCATAGTAAGAGGTTCTTTGGTTCGATTCTCAACTGGGGTGCCTTCTGTGTGGAGTCTGCATGTCCTCCCTGCGTTCATGTGGGTTTCCTCTGACGTACAAAGACATGCATCTGGAGTGTTTCTCCCCGGGCCTCTGCTGAAAATTTACTTCATTCAAAGTTGTACTTTCCCGGTTAACAAATGTTAAATAAATAAAAAAAAAAGTAAATAAAATACATTTTGAAGACGGCCAAAGAGGCGCTCTGCTTGACATGTATGGGCAGTCTATTCCAGAGTCTGGGGAGTCTCTGGGTCAGGAACCTATCCCTCCAGCATGTTTTGTTCATTCTGATGACAATGTTTATATCCCTGGAGTGTGTGCCTCTGAGGGGCTTTGTGATTTCTTTAAGTGTAACATGTCCAACAGCTCTGGGTTTGACATGGCCCTGTATGTTAAGCAGAGATCACCTCTGAGTAGACGATATGCGACATAGTATAGGTGGAGTTTTTTTAGATTGTCAGCATAGGGCATCTGCTTTAGGCCTGTGATTCTTTTAGTGAGGTATTTCTGCGGCCTTTCCAGTTGTTGCAGATGTCTTGAGAGGTACATACCAAACAGGGCATTGTATTCTATAATGGGTCTAATGAAGGATGAGTATAGTGGGACAATGACCTCCTTTTTTCTGGATGAAAAGCCCTTAGTGATGAGGTGTGCCACATAGAAGGATTTCCTGACTGTTGTGGCAATATGGTTATCGAAGGTGAGACCACTGTCCACCTGTGTCCCTAAGTCTCTTATCAAACTTTTGGTGTTTAGTGTACTGACACCTATGTGGTAATTCACGGGTAGATGTTTTTCCCAAAGGGTAAACAGATAAACTAGTAAAAATCAAACTGAAAGAACAACAATAATCCAAGGAAGAAGAACGTGGATACCAGTGGCGGCTGGTGACTTCAAATCACAGGGGGGCTGCAGGAGACGCTGAATGGGTGGGGTCAAAGGGAAGGGGTGTGGTCAACCATAAAGGGGAGGAGCTATGCACAAAACCACAAAAAAACTAACTTTAATTAAATATGCTGCCCTGGGTGGCAAACCATCATTATGAAAGTCCAATCAAGACAAAAATAAGTGTAGAAGAATAAAAATATTTCAATGCATTGGCTGCATGACAGCTTACTTAATATCTAGATGGAAACAAAAGGTTGTGAGGCATGAAAAAATAAATTACTTTTAAATACATTACTGGAATGCCAGTCAAAATCAAGTATAAGAAAAACCAGAAGCACTCAACTCAAACCACTTCTCCTTGCACTGCAGTTCTAATTATAATATATTCAGCTTTATTAAAGTACCAAGCAACATGCTGAAAGTAGAAATCTATGTGATGCCCCCACTTGTAAAAATGTTTCTTATCCAAAAAAGACCTGCTGCCTGACAACTTGTTTCATGGGGAAAACATGATAAAAGTAAAAAATGAAAAGCAAACAAGAAACAAGCTCAAGATACATTGCTTAAAGGATTACTGTACAGGTTATGGACCACACATGATTGGCATTCTGTTTAGTTTACGGGTAAAGCCTGTAGAGATGACTGTAAGTCTCCAACAAGTGTAATGAGCTTCTTAAAATAATGGAATCCTGTCCTTTAATACCCAAGGCTTATACATTATCTAGTCAAGTATTCTCTGCATGGCAACAACAGAAAGGCTTTCAATGTTGGCAATTCTTTAACAGTATGCTTATTAAAGCTTACTTGCATCTTACGATGTCAGACAAGCTTACCTTATGGTCATTAAAGCATTGCTACTTAAACACAGAGCAACAGGCACTTTGAGTAATAAGCATAAATCAACAGTACAAAAATATGACAGAAACCAGACCATTCTGCAAAATCAAGGACAGATGAAAAGCCACTGTAGTACTTATGCAGTGTGTCCTCCCCATCCAAGGTAGATACAACTACTCCTTGCCTTGCTTGGACACATCCAGAGTCACTACATGGGGGAGTGGGGTGCAACAAGCATGTCACAATTTGAAATCTCTCTCTGGCTGACTGTGATGGCCCTGACACATTTGTCATACCTCTCAACTTCAAGAGCAAGAAATCTGGACAAAGCCATACACAGAAGTGGGACAAAGGCACAACAATAAGGACAATTTTTAAATATTGCTCTAATAAACTTAGAAAGATAATAGAATAGGTCTTGCATTAGTATGACTTTTCTGAAGGGTATAAAATCTGAAACTCAAATGTCTGTCATTTTCTAACTTCAGTCTTTAGTGATTTGTCACTAATTTGCCAAAAAACAATTTTATGAAAAATGGACCAAAATGTGATGCAAAATATAAAATAGACACACAATACAGCTTCTACCTGTCAAAGAAGGGACACTTTAATATTAGTACTGCTACCTTGAGCAGCTGACAAAATAAAAGAATCTACATGCATTTCAAGTAATCTATAACTTTGATTATTACAGTTATTTCTTAATTGTAAACCCTCCATGTTTTCTTCCAAAATTGCTATTTTATGGAGGGATTATTAGGGGAAGAGCAACATTTTGAGCCAAAAATTGGGGACAGTTGAGAGGTTGGCTATGCCTAATTCTATAAAGCAATTTATTTGCATGTACCTCTCAACCTGTTAATGCAGTAAATCTGAACAAGGCCAAATATATTGGGGGCACATATAAACAGTACTAAAAATTGCTCTTGTATAAATTGAGACAGTTGATAGAACGGCTCTTACTTTAACATGCATTTTATGAAGGTTATGAAGTCTGAAACTTATTATTTAGTGACTTCTGGCAAATCATTTAGGAATTAAAACTACAAATTTTATGAACAACAAACCAAAAATAAGAAGCAAAAATCTATTCATTCTTTGAAAATCTGGACAGTTGGGAGGTATAGTTCAGCTGGGCCTGTCTGAGTTTGCTGCCCTTCCCCTGACAAAATAATGGTTGAACTGGAGCCTCTGCAGCCATTCCAATTAACCATTACTTGGCTATTTCACTCCATTTACCATAAACACTAATGTGCATACTGCTTTACTTCAATGATTGGACTTCATTTGAAAGTTTTATTTTGTATTTTACAGCACAAACATTAAGTCATCTGTTAAACAAAGCAATGCAGTCTCACAATGAAAACTTAGCATTAAAACTTCTCTGCCCTTGAAACTCACATTCATTGAAACAGCATTGAAACCCACATTCAAAGAAAATACATTTTGCCAGTGGCAGATAAAGATTAATTTTGGGCTGTTTTCAATCATAGGCCCCTTGCATATGAAACATACATGTGCTCTTTGATACACCTTCCTCATTGTACTAAAAATTATATTCCTTGTACAATACAGTACACTTGTTAGAGGGTGTTTTAAATTTGTTTTGAACATTTTTCCAGTAAGCAATGAAACAAAACATATGCACCCATAATGGCAAAACTGCCCAGTTGAGAACATTTATCATAAAAAGTCTACTCAGACTTCCACAGTCCACCATTATTAGTAAATATACACAATTCTACAGTCCACCATTATTAGTAAATATGCACAATTCCACAGTCCACCATTATTAGTAAATATGCACAATTCTACAGTCCACCATTATCAGTAAATATGCACAATTCTACAGTGCACCTTTATCAGTAAATATGCACAATTCTACAGTCCATATTTAGTGAATTCAGTTCTTGCCATAGCTGTCAACCTTAGCACAAAACCTGGACGAAGCCAATAATGGGGGAATACAGTCCCAAAAATAGGGACAAATTTAAAATATTCATCTTATAAACTTAGAAAATTGCTAGAAAAAAAGGTTGTGCTACTATGTATTCTGAAGAACATGAAGTTTGAAATTCAAATGCCGGTCAATTTTACTGCGGACAGAACAAAAACAATTTTCAGCAGAGACGAGGGATTAATACTGCAGACACGTCTTTGTAAAATGGCAGGGCACCAGAGCAAATCCACACAAATACAGGGAGGAGATGCAGACAGAAGCCACCCCAACCAAGAATCAAACCAGAAAACCTATAGTTGTGAGGTAACAATACTATCACTGCACCATCAATTATACAAGGAATTAAACATTCAGAAACCTGAAGTCTGAAATTCAAATGCCTGTCAATTTTACTGCGGACAGAACAAAAACAATTTTCAGCAGAGACGAGGGATTAAAACTGCAGACACATCTTTGTAAAATGGCAGGGCACCAGAGCAAATCCACACAAACACAGGCAGGAGATGCAGACTCCAAACAGAAGCCACCCCAACCAAGAATCAAACCAGAAAACCTATAGCTGTGAGGCAACAATACTACCACCGCACCATCAATTATGCAAGGAATTAAACATTCAGAAACCTGAAGTCTGAAATTCAAATGCCTGTCAATTTTACTGCGGACAGAACAAAACCAATTTTCAGCAGGGATTAAAACTGCAGACACGTCTTTGTAAAATGGCAGGGCACCAGAGCAAATCCACACAAACACATGGAGGAGATGCAGACTCCACACAGAAGCCACCCCAACCAAGAATCAAACCAGAAAACCTATAGCTGTGAGGCAACAATACTACCACTGCACCATCAAATACGCAAGGAATTAAACATTCAGAAACCCTTAAGTCTGAAATTCAAATGCCTATCAATTTTATTTAACATTTTTAATCAGGACAGTCTGACTTGGAACAAATAAACAATTTTCAGCAGAGGCCCAGGAAGAAATAATGCAGACATGTCTTTGTAACATGGGAGGGCACAAAAGCAAACCCACACAAACACAGGGAGAAGATACAGACCCCACAAAGAAGGAACCCCAGCCAAGAATCAAACCCAAGAACCTGCAGCTGTGAGGCAACAATGCTACTACTACACCATCAAATATCAAGCATTGCAACATTTACAAACCACAGATATTATGAGGAACAGATCAGATCGAATATGAGGTAAAATCTGAAATTTTTACAAATGGTGGTGGGTAGGGAACTCAAGTCTTTAACACCTGCATACAGGGTACAGGGTTCAAGCCTGAGGCATTCCCTACCACACCACCATAAGCACCTGGGGCATTTTCACACACACACACACACACACACTCCAGTAAAGCACAAGCACCATACACAAACTCCAGTAAAGCACAAGCACCATACACACACATTGTAAATTAAAAAGCACAAACTCAATAAAAATAAAAAGACACCTTACCTGAATGAATACATCCAGAACGTCCGTACATACATCCTTCCCGCGCAATACTGAAGACCCGCGAGATCCCAATGCTCCTTCCCGACGCCGACGAGATCCCTAAGGCTCTGTCCCGAGTCCCTGCTGCTCCTCTTGCAGTCCGGACGCGTCCTATAATCCTGGCGGGTCTGTGGACTGTAAAAGTGCACAGACGTCTCCTTGTGTCCCTCTATGGGGACGGCCGGGCTGCCTTGAGCATGCGCATAGACCGATAAGTCGGGACTCGGTCCATGCGCGAAGTCCGCGAATTTTAAAAAAATATATTTTTTTATTTTTCATTTGTTTTTCTTGCTTTTTTTATTTTTGAGGGGGCTGCAGTCCGGCAGCCCTATGCCACGAGCCGCCCCTGGTGGATACCAAACCAAAATAGCGTAACAGAATTTAATCACCGCTTTCTTCCAGAGACTTCTTCAGAATACATTTAACAAACAAATAAATCACTGCTTAAATAGTCCATGAATAATTGATTAATTACTAACAATAATCCAATAATCTTAAAAAAACAAACAGTACTTGTTAATTAAAAAATACTTTGGAAACAGTCTTATCAATACCTAATTTAGCATCCCTTAAAAAACATTTAATATTTATAGTGTCGTTGAGCCCTGGATGCTTATCAGACTTCAGTCTGATCTGCCATAAGGTTTCCCTTTGCTCAACAAAATTCTTAAAATCACCACCCCTCAAATCACTCTTACATACTTCTATTACTGAAAAAACAAATTTCTTAAAATTGTGACAGACCAATGAATGTTTAAATAAAGCATTATTCTCGTCATGAACTTTTTTACAGCATCAAAGTTCATGACGAGAACAATGCTTTATTTAAACATTCATTGGTCTGTCACAATTTTAAGAAATTTGTTTTTTCAGTAATAGAAGTATGTAAGAGTGATTTGAGGGGTGGTGATTTTAAGAATTTTGTTGAGCAAAGGGAAACCTTATGGCAGATCAGACTGAAGTCTGATAAGCATCCAGGGCTCAACGACATTATAAATATTAAATGTTTTTTAAGGGATGCTAAATTAGGTATTGATAAGACTGTTTCCAAAGTATTTTTTAATTAACAAGTACTGTTTGTTTTTTTAAGATTATTGGATTATTGTTAGTAATTAATCAATTATTCATGGACTATTTAAGCAGTGATTTATTTGTTTGTTAAATGTATTCTGAAGAAGTCTCTGGACGAAAGCGGTGATTAAATTCTGTTATGCTATTTTGGTTTGGTATCTACGTTCTTCTTCCTTGGATTATTGTTGTTTTTTCCCAAAGGGGATAACTGTACATTTCTTGGCACTGAGCTTGAGCCCATGGCTCTGGCACCAAGCATCTGTTTCTGTAAGGCCTTTTTTGTAGAATATCCACATCATTTGGGGATTCAATAATGGCCCCCAGTTTGCAGTCATCCGCGAACTTTGTTAGCAAGAGTCCCTTAGTGTTGGCCTGTACTTCAGAGAAGTAGATGCCAAACAAGAGCGGTCCCAGGACTGAACCCTGAGGTACTCCACTTGTCACTTGTCTGGAGATGGATTTGGAGTCGGCTACTTTTACACTGTGGATTCTGTCAGTAAGCCAGTTGGCAACCCATCGAGTGATGTAGGGATTAATGCCCAGCTTAGTAAGTTTATTCATAATTCCAGAGTGGGGGGTGGTGTTGAAGGCCTTGGCGAGGTCCAGATAGGCTGTGTGGACCACCTTACCCTTGTCCACAGCTCTGGAGACTGATTTGAAGAAGTCAGTCAGGTTCAGGAGACAAAATGGGCCCTTTATGAACCCAAATTGCATGCGGTCCAGTGTTTGAAGTTGCCAATGTCTTTGTTTATAAGTTCCATGATAATACATTCCATGGCCTTGAAGATCAGGCTCATCTGACTGATGGGGTGGTAGTTCCCGGGAACCAAGGTGGATCCCCCCTTGTGGAGTGGGATAACTGTAGCTGTGCGCCACTCAGTGGGCACAAAGCCTGAGGTGAGGCTATGATTAAACATGACACTTAGGTGAGGTGCCAGTTCATTTTGTAGTTCATGTAGTACACAGCCGGGTATGTCATCTGGTCCCACAGATGCTGGATTCTTAGCTTTGGAGAGTGTGTTTTTTACCTGTGTGGTCATTATTACTGGAATTTGGCAATCTTTCTGTGTTGAGATGGGCCCTTTAGTGGGTGAGAGGGGGGTGAAGTTTGCACTGAATCAATCTGCCAGGATATTGGCAATATCCTTGGGATCAGTATATTTAATGCTATTCTGTTGTAGCTCAGAGCAGATCTGAGCATTGCCATTTAGATTATTGACCTAGCTATAGAATGCCTTGTGGTTGTCTTTGGAATCTTTGGGAATTTTATTTTCATAACTAGCTTTGGAGGATTTAATGAGGGATCTCAGCTTCTTACTGAGACTGGTAAGGGTGTTTTTTGCATCCAGGGATTTTCCTCTTTTTTTGCAACTGTTTCTTCCTTTTGTTGTAAAGTTTGTTTATGGCAAGGGACCACCAGATTGGCTTCCTTTTTTTGGAGGAGAGTGTCTTGGCTCTATTGGGGATGGCATGATTCATGCACGAGTGGATGTACTCGTACAGTGCCTTAGTGTAGGATTCAGCAGTCGAACTTTCAGTTCCCGTCTGCATGGGTGTCATGAAGTTTGTAATTTCTGACTTGAGTAGCATGAAGTTGGCTTTGGAGAAGTTTTTTATGGAGGTTTCCTTACTGGGGGTTGGGGGTGGGATGTGGATGTCAAGGGTGGCTTATGGTCAGACCTGACCAATGAGGAGGTCACCATAGGTGTGGAGCATCGATTTCCCATGTTGGTAATGACCAGGTCTAGGATACTGGAGCCCCTAGTGGGAGTAAGGATTAGTTGATCCAGGGTGTTGGAATTTATGAATTCCTAGAACCGCTGGGCAAAGGTGTTGGTACACGAGTAGTTTTCCCAGTTAATGTCAGGGTAGTTGAAATCACCCAGTATTAGGTTGTATCACCCAGTATTAGATTGTTTGTTTGTATCTTAATATTTTCCAGTATGTTTAGAAAGGTGTAGTGAGAATCTTGGGGCATGGTGGGGGATCTGTAGCAAGCTACAATTTGGATTGCAGTCTTACCTAGTGTTAGTTGTACCTGAAGAATTTCAGACGCATTGTGTTGGGCAACTAGCCTAGTGTTGTGAATATCCTTGGTGAATATGGGCACTCCTCCACCTTTAGTGTTTCAGTCCTGGTTTGGTGGCTAAAAAGTGTGGTAAGAGTTGTAGCCTGGTATTACAGGGGTGCTCTGTGGACCCTTGAACCAGGTCTCAGTTACTGCATGGATATCGATGTTCTCCATTTTTAAGAGTGCCTTGAGAGAGTGCATTTTGAGGTTTAGACTTCCAGCATTGAGTAGCATTACCTTCAGATTTTGCATGCTTGTACCTGTTACAGTGGTGGTTTTGTCCTTTGAACTAGAAAAGGCACTATAGGGGTGGTAAGAGCCTTAGCCAGTAACCTGAATCTCAGGGGTGACAGGTGCAGACCATCTCTGGCAAAGCATCGCGGTCTGTCGATCATGTCGTCCCAAGCAGACAGATACTGGATCCCCTTTGAATGACACCAGAAGCTTAGCCAATTGTTGAAGTCAATCATTTTGTCCTTATAACTGCGGTGGTGGTGCTGCGGTAGCGTTGTTGCCTCACAGTAAGACGCTGTTTGGTTCGCTTCTCAGCTAGAGAGTCTTCTGCATAGAGACATGCGTGAGTGGGCGTGCCTTCATTGAAGGTTGTACATCAGAGCTGGCAATTCGGTACATAAAAATCAACTGCCAATCATTAGCAGACCGGAGTTCTGCTGAGGTGACCCCTAACTGGAAAAAGCCGAAAGACACAACAACTGTGGTATCATTCTGGGCAAAGGCAGGATGCTACTCAGGGCTAGGGTCATACCTGCCTGGGCCACATGATGTGAGATCTTTTCATGTCTCTTTTCATGTAGTCCAGGGAGGTACATCTCAAGTCATTCACTCCAACATGGACAATGACAGAGTCATATTTGTACTTGTGGCGTGACTTGAATGCATGCGTTATGTGGCAGATCCTGGCACCCGATAGGCAGCTGACTGTAATTTTCTCCTTGTTCAGCCTGGTGAGTGGGACATCAGTGTGCCTGACTATAGAGTCACCTGCTACTAAAGTGTTGGGTACATTGTCTTGCCTTAGGTGCTGTTGTTGGGTGGCACACTGGTATTGTGAGCTGTGTGACACTTTGGTTGTGATTGGTGTTTGTTTGCGTTTCATCTTTGGAGGTCCGTGTTGCTTGGGCAGGTTACTGTTAAGGGCTTCCACATATGTGAGTTTAGCATTGCTATGTGTGGGTGTTGGTGGTGTGGGTTCTGTGGGTTCTGTTCAAGCAGCTTTATTATGTGCAAACTCATCAGGATTGAGGCTTAATAACTTTAACTTAGATAAACTTATAAACAAACTAGCCATCACATTCATATGGGTCTCTATTATAAGAACAAAAGTTGAAAACCACAAATGCTCTAAATGTCAAAAATACCAGACCTCGAACTTGCTATTGTGGGGGGGCTGCACACCCACACCCCCGGTAAATATGTATACCAACTCCGAGATCGCACTACGGTGAGAAAAGGGCAAATATTCCAGTCTTCATTGTATTGCGATCTCACAAAAAGCACTTCAAGGTCCAGTATTTTCAACATTTAGAGCATTCGCAATTTTCAACTTTCATTCATATAATATAGACCCCATTCATACATGCTCATAGTCTGGCTGCACTCTCAAAATGGCACTGAAGCTAGCACATGCTTGCTATTTATATGCATGTGCTGTCCTTGGAAATGCTTCTTGAGGCTTTTGCAAAACTGGATCAGTCTTTGTATGATCTCTCAGCTCATCAAGTCTTGTGGTCAAAAAATTACACACTTCCATGACATCAAAGTCAAAATTCTCTGCATTAAGTTGTTCCATTGTATTTCTGGGCAATCTGGATAAGGTATCAGCCAGATAAAAAAGTCTTCCTTTTGTACAGACAATTTTGAATTTGTACTTTTGCAATTTGAACATCATTCTTTGTAATCTCGCTGGAGCTGAATGCATAGGTTTCTTCAAAATAGTGACTAGAGGTTGGTGATCAGTTTCAATCTGAATAGCTCGACCTTTAATATAATCATGAAACTTTGAACATGCACATACAATTGCCAAAAGCTTTTCCTCAATCTGAGCATATTGCATTTAAGTTTGGGTAAGAGTTCTAGATGCATAGCCTACTGGTCTGCCCTCTTGAAGAATAACTGCACCAAGAACAAATTTTGAAGCATCACAGGAAAGAATTACTGGTTTATTGACATCATAGTATCTTAATTTAGGTGGTGTGGCAATTTTCTGCTTACTATCTTTAAATGCGCTCTGGTGATGTTCCAACCAAGTTCATGTAACACTTTTGCACATTAGCTCTCTCAAAGGCACTGTCAACTCATTGAAGTCTGGTATGGACTTGCCTAAATAGTTGACCATATCAAGAAAATGTTGTAGACCTTGAAAATTATCTGATGTTGGCATCTCAAGAATGGCTGCTTGCTTGGAGGGGTCTGGTCGTAAGCCAGTGCTAATAAATAAATGACCTACATATGTAACTTCTGGTAGTCTGAATTTGGACTTCAGAGACCTGAGCTTCAAGTTCATTTCATGTGCTGTGTCTAGAACTTTCCTAAGGTTTCTGTCATGCTCTTCTTCACCATTGCATACAACCAATAAATTATGTACTGTTATGGTACAAGGATAACCAGAAAACATT
Source organism: Protopterus annectens (assembly GCF_019279795.1). NCBI lineage: Eukaryota > Metazoa > Chordata > Ceratodontiformes > Protopteridae > Protopterus > Protopterus annectens. The sequence continues at coordinate 461,666,910 of NC_056733.1, read as the reverse complement.
TGTTCCATTGCACGCTGAAAGACTTCACTTGCAGAATTTATTCCAAATGGCATCCTGAAGAATCTATATCTGCCAAATGGGGTATTGAATGTAGTCAGTAATGTAGATTTCTGATCTAGCATCACTTGCCAAAATGAACTGTTTGCATCCAAGACAGAAAAAACAGTGGCATTTGGTATTAGGGCTGCAACTTCCTTGACTGTACGCATAAGATGATGTGGTCTCTTTAATGATTTGTTCAAATCTCTTGGGTCAAATCATATTCTGATTTTGTCTGAGCCTTTTTTGTGGGCTGCTACCATGGATAACACCCATTCAGTAGGTTCTGTAACTAGACAAATTACACCTTGGTGCACCATTTTATGCATCTTAGCTTTGACTTTATTCTGCTTAGCTATCGGAACTTGTCTTGCTGGTCTGAACACTAGACTGATCTCTGGGTCTAACTTCATAGAATACACAACTTGAAGTTTGCCTAACTTGTCATCAAAAACATCAGCATACTCTGAGAAAATACATGTGCTTATATGATGAGCTTCTTTGGTAAAAGAAAGCAGATTTATTCTCAAACTGTCTCTGAGACCCAATAATGACTGCACAAGTCTTTGGACCACATAGAATAGTAAGCTGTAGCAGTTCCTAGCCACATAACATGAAAGCACTACTGAACCCATGGTTTGAATCTCTTCACCTCCATAAGCAAAAGTTTTGCATAACTGGCCACATTAAGTTGCTCATCAGATCTCACCTTAGCAAATGTGTCTGCTGACATAACGTTACACTTTGAACCAGTGCCTACTTTGAGCTCTGTGAATTTACCATTGATCTGGACAGTACAAAACACTTCACTCTTTGCCAAAATAATCCACTCCATCAACCTTTTCACCAATTACTGATACACCAGCTACATAGCAAGTAGGGTTGCAGCTTTCTATATGATCAACTTGCGTTTTTAAGTGACCCTTCTTTATAATTGTGTGAGGTTTACTTGAGTTGCAAAACACTTGTGGTATTGCTGACCAAATGCTAAGCACTTTTCTCTTTTAGACTCATGATTGGCACAATTGCAACAGTTAACAATAAAGCCTGATTTGTGATTTGCTGACTCAACCTTGCGCTGCACTGAGCATGTCCTTCTCATAGAACTAGTCTTAGAACTTGCTGGAAAGCTACCTGCCACACCTGTAGGGGTTACAGCTGCCATGTGCTTAGGCTTGCTTCTGTTAGCCACGTGTTGCATGCTGTCTACATTTGCTCTGGAGCCTGCTGAAACCATGCTCATCATTTTCAAGCATACTTGTGTGCCTTTCTGTAACATCATGGATTTGACAAATCTCAATAACTTTGCTCAGAGATAAATCACTGTCACACAGAAAAATCTTTCTCACTGCAGCACTGTTAATACCAAAAACAAGCCTGTCCTTTATTAGTTCATCTTTTAAATCACCAAACCTGTATGTTTTAACATTGTTTCTCAGGTCAGTAATATAAGCTGCAAATGTTTCTCCTGGCTTTTGATCTCTTGTATAAAACAAACACCTCTCTAATGTAACATTTTTCTGGGGTTGCACATTTCCCTGAATTTGCATTTCAAACACTCAGGGTCCTCCCTTGATTCAGCCTGTACAACAATATGATGGTTTTCCCCTTCTCCTTCATATACTGCTGGTGCATACAGAATGCTCTCTCTCAATGGCCTCTGACCCAGCTAGGTTTAGCAAAATGAATGCCATGGGTGTGTATCTTTGTCAGAATAAGTTGCTTGTATAAAAATATCGCACTCTTGCTCAGATATTCTTCAATTCTTTACCATATTCTGATCAAATACAAGTGGATCTGGTCTGCAAAATACCTCTGCCATATTAACACATACCAGTGAAGGCTTTTGCAATATGCATGAACACACACACATATACATATGCCATAAATTTATGCCAGTACTTGCAACTATGCCCAATAGCACAACAAGCTTCTGAATAACTGAACTTTGCAAAATAAGTCTCTTGGGCACAAGAATACTGTTGAAATCATTGTACTGTAAGAAATCACCTCTTATTAGTGTAAAAAAACATTTAAAAAAAAATAACTGCACTGTACGAATAAACTGGGCAGAAGAAGGTCAGAATAAGAAACATTTCGCTGTAACTGCACATTGCGAATAAACAGTACACAGCACACTGAAACTTTCCCCAAAAATGGCTGTACTTTGCTAAATAACTCTTTACAGTGCAAGAAACACTCTAATGGTGGCACTCTGAGAATAGACACACCCAGCACAAAAACTTTTTGAAATGTCTGTATTTTGACTGCACATTATGAAATAGTTGCACTTTGCACACAAATAAACTCTTTGGAATAAATGCACAGTAATAAACATACAGTGCAAGCACTTTTACACACTTTGAGATACTTCAAATAATGCTAGTTATGCCCTGAACAGCTTCAATCAATACAAAATAGTAGTTTATGCCACAAAACAGTAGTCTGCCAAAAACATGCAATCGCCTTGCTTTAGTTATGCTTAGTGTATCCTTTTTTCCATTTATTATATTAGTTTTGCTAGTTTAATCTCTTTTTATGCTTATTATAACTTTCTTGTGCTTGTTTGCCTTTAAACATGCTAGTTTTACTTTAAACATGCTTGTTTTGCAATTCTGAGGTAATTCCAAACCCCTTATGTGCTTTTCTGATAATCATTTTATCAAATATCTTAATTTTAAACATTTTGTTTAATTAATAAATGTTTTGTGCCTCCTGTTTGCTTAATAATATGTTCTGTGCCCTTGTAATGGCCATAATAAATGGATTATTGATAAAATAAATAATTTGTGTAAGTTTTAATTACCTTTGGTCCATTAGTGGCCCTTTTCTGTACTTGGTTCACTTAGTTTACTTTCACTGTTAACTCTGCACCTTGTAGCTCTGAAAAGCAGTTTCTGTAATCCCGTTTTGACACCACGTCTGTTGTCTGGTCAGGATAAAATAGACAAACATCTGTGGGTTCTGTTCAAGAAGCTTTATTATGTACAAACACATCAGGATTGAGGCTTAATAACTTTAACTTAGATAAACTTATAAACAAACTAGCTATCACATTCATACATGTTCACACTCTGGCTGCACTCTCAAAATGACACTGAAGCTAGCACGTGTTTGCTATTTATATGCACGTGCTGTCCTTGGAAATGCTTCTTAAAGGTATAACACACACACTATTCTACAGTTAGTAAGGATGGAAGTGCAATAAAGAAGTATGGGGAGGGGATAAGTAGTGACACATGCAGCTTTACTTGTGTTAGTGAGAAGATTTTTGACTCTGTAAAGCATCCCTAGTTTTGATGAATTTTTCTTATGGAATTTGGCATATGCAGGCTGAATTTAAGATTATAGTGCACTATTATCCCTAATAATTTGCTATGAGAAGTGACTTCAGTAGTTGTATTATCAAGCAGGACGACTTTAAATTTTACTTTTCATGAGCGAGGTATTATTGGATGTCTGGTGAATCTACTTTGGGTGCCTTCTTTTTGCATCGTAAGTGAGTTTAGGTATGGGAGTGTACTGGTGTAAGAATGAATTGTATGCACCAAAATTCAGAACTTTCTTGTAATTAATACATGCATTCAGACTAGAGCCAGATCATGGTGAAATGACGCCCTAGGCAGGGTAATGGATCATCCCCCCACAGCAGGCCACAACCATTCCCATTACTCACCTATTTCTCCCCAGTTACCATAAACACTGTTCAAACCTGTCAGTGTGCATACTATTTTCTTCTTTACAGCTACAATGATTAGAGATGTTTAAAAGTTTTCTTTCAAATTTTATAGTACTGATAGCCATTTGCTAAACAAAAATACAGTCACAATTAAAACAGACTTGGCATGAACAGTAAGCTTCTCTGCCCTTGAAGCTCACATTAACTGAAACAGCACTGAGACTCACATTCAAAGAAAATGCATCTGGCCAGTGGCAGATTAAGTTTACATTTGGGCTGTTTTCAAACAATAGGCCCTTTGCACACATTTTTAGGACCATGCATACAAGCATGTGTTCCTTGATGCACCATCCTAATCGTACAAATTTTTTTTCCTTGTATAATGCAGCGCCACTTGTTAGAGTTTGTTTTAAATTTATAGGTGTGAACATCCTTCCAGTAAGGAATGAAATAAACTGTATGAACCAATGATGACAAAACTATGTACTATGAACATTTCAACCACAAATGGCCACTCAAACTTCTCTCATTACAGTCCACCAATATCAATCAAAATGTACAACCTAGGAGTAAATGTCTTTGAATAATTCCACATTAAAGAGATCTATAACTAATGAAGAGGTTGTTGCTGGTAAACAACTTTACATTTCAGTGTTTCATGTAGAAATTCAGTGCCTGCTGACTTTGAAAAATAAATTGCCCATGCTACACACAAAAAAAAAAAAAAAATTGGTAAGCTAGTAATATTGCAATATGGAATGGCAGTCAAACCGGCAACAGGTCCTAGTTACTAGGCATCTCATCCAAAGGAAAACACAAGTGCAGTTCCCCATCCCCATTAAAGGGCACTGCAATATCAGCACTCCATCTACATGGTGAGAAAGTAGAACCCACAGCCTTCTGTACACTACCTGTTTTTTTGCTACTAATGCTGCTTTTCAAAATTTATAGCATAAACACTGAAGATGGCCATTTGCTAAACAAGACAGTTGCACACCAAAAACAGACTTAGCATGAGCAACAGTAAACTTCTCTTCCCTTGAAACTCAGCAGTCCTTAAAAATGCACAGAAACTCAACATTCTTTGAAATGCACAGAAACTCAACATTCCTTTAAAATGCACAGAAACTCAACAGTCTTTGGAAATGCACTAGAACTCAACATTCTTTAAAATGCACAAAAATGCAACATTCTTTGAAAATGCACTGAAACTCAACAGTCCTTGAAAATGCACCTGTTGAGGAAGCAGACTCTAGGGTACCATTTTCAAGGTACAGGATTTGAGTCTGATTAAGTTAACCATCCTGCAATTCCTTACCAGAGCATTACACACACACACACACACACACACACACACACACACACACACACACACACACACCCCTAACCTGTTCTCATTGTCATTTGTCAGAACACCTTTATAATAAACATCCAAATCAGAATGGCATTCTTATTCTCCATAATAATCCAAATCTGTGTTCGCTTGAAAACCAGTGCATGCTCTGCTGTGACATTTAAAATGTGCATGCATCACTCACAGACACTACTAAGGAGATGCACTCTGCATGTGTCTTTATAGAAGAAATGTAAGTTTTGTGACAGCTCCCAGCCAGTGGATACCCCCAAGCCAATGGGCCCTAGGTGACTGCCTAGGTTGCCTAGAGCTGAATCTGGCTCTAAGTCAAACATCTTGTCGTTTTAGAGACTTAAGCATCAGCAGATGGCTTGTAACTGAAGTTTTTTTGGCAAATAAGTACTCGATTGGGAACCTTCCTTTTTTTTCTATGAAAAGTTATATTGAATTGTAGCATATGTAAATCAGGAAAAGGAATGTGCATGTTGAAGACAGATTCATTAGAATGACACCTACATGGCCTGATTTTTCTCTGTTTGGGAGAGAGTCACAGCATCCAATTTGTGACACTTGCTTATTCTTTTCTCCCAAAACTATTAGAAGTTGACTCAGTTCCTTATCAAAATGTTTTGGCATGTGCAACCATGGCTTCTGACTGCTCTTCCACAGATATTTCTCTGTCAGATAAAGAAAAACACAAACATTTCAAAAAAGAAAAGACTCATTCATCCACCTCTTTGCAATGGTCTGGGATGGCTGGCTTTGCTGAAATACTTTTGAGGCCTTGGATCATCAGTTCAGTTTATCTGGTCCCTCTAGTGAGGCTCCACTGCAAGTTGTTAAGGTCTAGAAGCTGCAAATTTCCAGAAAGATTAGACTTCAGACACCCATAGCTGAGAAAGGGGAACTTCATTTCATTCTTACTGAGGGTGAGAGATGAGTTCATGAAATCCTGGTAGTGAGGAAATTTCTGAAGGGCCAGATGTCTGATGCATCAAAAACTATCAGACTGGAGACACAAAGAAAAAGTCTCAGAAGACTAAACATTTGTTACCCACCCCCTTTAGTTAGAAGTGCTTCCAGGAAGACTGGTAAACTGTGTCCAGGAACTTTTTAAGGCATTGTAATCTTTCCAGTCTTCCACTCCACTGATGGACCCTTTTTCCTTGAAGTTCTCAAAAATGAAGAAATCTTTCTCTCACACCATATCTAAGATAAAGGGTTCTTCAGGTGGGAATGAAGAGATATTTCAGAAGCTCAGAAGTGATGTTATGTTTTACTGAACATGAAATTCTCAAAGCCCTTAGCTATCACTCCTGAACTGGGAGCTTTGGAGGACACTTTTAATGCTGTTTTTTCTTCTCCTAGGGACCCTCAGGCTCCTACACCTAGTAAACCAGACATACTTTATAAACTGCTGGAGTCTCATATGTTTCTTTATATAAGTTACATTGCTGACCTGGCTCTGATCTATATGGACAAGGTAGTATTTCTAAACCCTTCGCTTCTTCTGACTCTGTCCACAATGAGAAAGACAGCAGGGCCTTTGACAGGTATGAGAAAAGTGTATGCTTCTTTCTCAATGACTTTCAGAGCAATTAGCTGCCAGGCGCAAATGAAAAAAATACTATTTTGTAAAATGCAACAATTCACAGTTACTTTTCCTGCCTCCAATGGTCATGATCTTTGTGTAGTAGAAAAAACAATGAAATCATGGATACAAGTGAAAGAACTTATGGTCCTTTGCAGTGCTGATGGGCTCAATCTCCATAGTAGCACTTTAAGAAATGAGATCTAGTGTTGTTATAGGTTGAGAGGGGACAGTTATGGTTTAAGCACCTTCTAAGAGTGTGCTTGAGCACTTCCCATGGGAAATGTAACAGATACAACTCACTGACAGAAAGTCTTGGGACAGGCCCAGGATATGTTGAAGAACTTGCCAGTTTCAGCTTGCTTAGGAATACCTGAGATCACATGTGATGAGTTGGAGAATATTTAAGGTACTTTTCTACATTGCTTAACTTGTTACCCACCTCTATACATACAAGAAGTGATGTTGACAGAGGATTACTGGATACCTGGTGTATAAGAGGAAGAGCCAGAGGGCTTCTAGAGGAGCATTGGGGGTGGGGGTGGGGTTGAGTGGATATCTGGAGAGAGAAATATATTGGGATAAAATCTTATGCATTCTTGAGAAATTAAAGAAAAGATGTGAGTAAGTTTAATAGCTAGACAGTGTGTAAGAGAAACTTTAAGTGGATATTGGAGGTAATTTTACAAAAATGTTGATGGACGTTGGGGTTACATGCCAATGAAACTAATCATGGGCAGGTATCAGTCCATTACAAAATGTTCACACTGACACATGGCAGGAACACCTATGGGCAATTTGAGGTGCTGGAGAAAGCTGGAACACTCAAAAAAAAAAAAAAAAAAAAAAAAGAAAGAAAACATTCCTATATAAGAAGGGCATGCAGACTCCACACACATGACACTTCAGCTAAGAACTGACCTAGAGAACTAAGTGCTGGGACAATAAATAAAGCATTGTGCTGCCCCACTAAAAATAATCATAATTAAATAACAGAACATAGAAATGTAAAAAATGTGAAATATAAAGTCCCTCAATAGTAGTTCATATTAAGATAAAGAAATAACTTCAAGTTGTCAAATTAAATTAACATGCAAGAAAAAAATCCTTGTTAGTGCAGGTACATTAAAATTTAGGTAGTATAAAATCATCTTTTGAGAAAATGCATCCTGATGTACAAAAACATAACATTCATAATTCTACAACCAGGGTAGCATTATTAGTTCAGAAGTGTTAAACATACATGACACAAAATTCAGGGAACATATAATCATTCATAGTGTTCTGTTATACCCCTTAAAGACTGCTTGGTAATTTTCAAAAGTGTACGAGGAGTACAGATGCACCTACAGTGTAATATCAAAATCTGGTTGAGATAAATGCCTGCCACACACAGAGCATTAAAGCCATAAACAATTGCTTCATGAGCTAAATGTAAAGGCAGTAGCCTGAAACAACCAGAGTAAGCAAGGGCAGAACAAAACACCCCTCACTATCATTAGTAACAACTGCATTTAAAAAGGCAATGTTCACTATAGTTAAGAAGGAATAACATTTCCTGAAACTTAAATGTTTAAAGTTGATTTTGGCACATGTAAAATGCAGCAGAGCAATGATAATAGGCAGCTTTATCTTCTTTGGGTAGTACAATTGCCCCGGCTTTCTTCCAAGATGCTGGTACTTTCCTTCCTTTTAAAATATTATTAAATTAAACCTTCCATATCTTTATTACTTTCTTCCCTCCTAACCTCCCAACTTCCACAGGAATGTTAGCTTCTCCTGGAGACTCTAATGCTGATTGATTATGCATCGCAATTTTTATCTCATCCAATACTATCTTGGCAATTAATTCTTGAGCCTCATCTTCCTCTAACCATGGCATAGTTAAGTCTTTTGTAAATATTTCCATATGTGCCTTTTCTTGGTTTCCCTACTAAAAGCCTACCAAAAGAACAGAGACTTCCCAAATGCACACCACCCAAACTCACCGCTAAGCAAAAAGAAACCACTACACATATCAACACATACACCTGTGGCTCGACAAATAATGCCCTATATCTCTTTCTCTCCTATTTCTACCATGTTTTTTTTAAATTCCATTTTCATGTTATCCCATTCTCTAGGGATCCTTTTTGAATATTTTTTTAGCTTCTATAATAACTCTTGAATCATTTCTACTATCTATTCCTTAATTTCCTCTCTTTTTAACAAATAAAGCATCAGTGTCTCAGTTTTACTTGATTACCCTACTTTTTTATCAGTATAATTTTTAGACATGTTTCAAAGTTTTCAATTAAATACCCTTGTTTCTTTGAAATACAATTTCTGTCCAGTCTAACCTAGTTATTGTACCTTGGGGAATAATATGTACATTCTGTCTGGTATTCTGTTAGTAAGTTCACATCTTCCATTCCAAATATTCTCATGTATGGCTTCAGAAATCTACCCTCTTTGTTATAATTTCCCTGCTAGGCTCCCCCCATATATCCTTACTATTGGAGATCAGGTTCCAGTCTGCACATATAAATATTCCTTGTTGAAAGCTAGTTACCTCTCACATAATTATCTTAAAGTCCATAATAGTAGTTTGAGACTGAATATAAATACAAGACAGTTAACCATTATTCCTGCCAGTAACATATTGCCACAAATCTACCATTATTGCCTTTCCTCTCATCTTTTATAACTATTGGAACCCCTCTTGCAATCAATATTATTAACCCCCCTTCCATTGTCCCTGATAGCCTGCTGAATATCCATTCTGAAATCCTTCCTTTGTCCAAATTCACATGTACATGACTATTAGGGTGTGCCTCCTGTAACACTGCTATTTGCACCATATACATATTTATATAATTCAGTACTTTGTGCTTCTTTTCCATACTTATAATACCATTTGCATTCCATGATATAATTGATAAGGCAGTCATTCTAAGAAGCTATTACTTTCACATATTCTGCATGACAGTTTTTTGAATATATGTTTCCAACTTGCAACTTACATGCATAAATTAATGTTTGGCAGGATGATCTTATATGTAGTTGTGGCTTCCCATCTACCCATCTATGCTTGAACCCGTATCATATTTTCCCAGACTTTTCACTTCAATAAAAACACTCCAGAAATAAAAAAAAGAAAGAAAGCACGCACACACACAACTATATACAAAAACAGAAGTTATCCCTCCATGTAGGGGGTGTTGCTGGAGACAGGATGTATAGGTGTACCAATCATATATGTGTGTTAAATTATGGTATTTCCCCAGGTGGAGGTGTAACTTAATGTTTTTGGCTTGTGTTGCAGACAAGAGGTACATTTTTTTCTTTATTTTTCTGAGCAAACAGACTAGAAAATGGAAAGCATGTAAAATTACAAGTTTTCAAGCATTTGATAAGAGCTATTTCATTAATTTGCAAACCTATTATCTGTTTCTTTCTATGCCAGCAAAACACTCATCTGGTAGTGGTCTGTCTAGAAGTGCAAGGAATTAATCAGCAAACGAGTGAACTCTGAGCCACAGATATGAGAAACAATATAAATAACATTTAAAGGGGAAGTAGCATGTAGTTCAGTGAAAATAAATGAAGGTGCAAACAGATGCAGTCCTAGAAGCATTTAGCACTTCAGTATAAAATACAACAGTGCATAATCTAGTTTATTTATTTACAAGTAAGCAGTGCAAGTGCACCTTTTCTTAAGACTTAAAATCAGTTAACTGAGAGTATGCAACTTGTTTTTAACATTTGGGAGGGAAATAGAGATGGAACAAGAATGGATGGTGTTAGTGCAAGGCAGAGCACAGGCTCTAACATGCATTTCCAGCATGATTAAACCTAACTTTAGAATAGGTAAAGCATGTGGAAATGACACAACAATTTTTCCATTTATTTTCTACTTTCATATAATTGCTGGTCTTCTTCCTCATCAACTGTACCACCCAACACATGTGTCTGTTTCAAGTCAAGGATACTCTTGCTTTTTCTAGACAGCTCTTGTGCTTTTTTATGTCACTCAATCACTTTCCTTTGGAACAATGAAAAATGTTTTACTAGCAAGTTCTTTCTATGGGCTTTGCTATTGTCAGAGGATGAGAGGCAGGGACCCTTTTAGCTTTCTGGCTCATTTTTTGCTGATTAAACATTTCTATTCCCCGTGTTCTGCATACAAAAATGTATTTGATCCTTCAGGAAACAAATATTCTAAAAACAACTGGTTATAGCAACTTGAATCTCATACCAGCCTCATGACATCTGGTTGCAGTGACTTCTGTCTGGTGTTTAGTGAATAATCATTTTCCACAAGCACATTGGTGTTGCCAGTTAATACTTTTTCCTACTTCCACAGTTTTGTTAGGAGGAGCTCTTTCTGATTATGTTCCTGTACCTTTACTGCTGTGAGTCTTTGCTTCTTTGTCATGGCCAGATTTAAAGGATACAGACAATATCCTTTTTAAATTCAGAAATCCTGCTGTGGAGTACCAATCCAATTGCTTATTTCTACTTTCATTAAATTTATGTAGTCTATTACTTCCAGTTTTTCTGGTATAGTGTAATATCTAAGGTTTTCTCTGTATAATCTGTCTTCTAATTCACCTATTTTTGAAACAGTTCTTCTTGAGAAGACTGATATTCAACAAGTCTTTCCTTCATTTCAGTCCCTGATTTCTACAGTTTTATCAGCTCATTCGAATAGCTACTTAAAGCTTCTTCTAGTTTTTTCAGCCTTTTGTTATTTGACTTCATATAATCCTCCAGTTTCTCATTTATGTTAAATTCCTTGAATGCATTTAATTTAGTTTTTCTGCTAAATTACTGGAAGCCATCTCCTGTACCAAAGCCGAAAACTGAACTTTTTTGTTGTTAGTTTGCTGCACAGCTGCAAGATTAATTCCTCATCAAACTATTTTCTACTTGATTTTCTCTTACTTTCCCCATCATTCTTCCTTTCTGGCATCCAGGGAGTATAGCTATTAGCCAAATAACTGCATTTTACTCAAACTATCAGCTTCTACTGGCTCCTTTACTTCTGTTTTCTGTTACACACTGGGAGAGCTCTAATCAACCTACTCTTCAGAGTGTAGCCATCTTGGAATCACCAATGCAAGCACATTTCTGACCTTCTCATCAATATAAATAAGAGTAATATTTATCTGAGAAAATCGGTGAATTGCTAATTCTCCAAATCGTCCTCAGGCTAGCATCAACTCTGCCTTGAATCCAGAGTGCAAGGTTAAGCTATGGCTCCATCATGACACTGAACTAGATAAAGTGGGTGATCAAAGAAAGAAAGAAAAAATACTTTTGTTTATTAGATCAGATAAGATTCATTAAATACATATCCATGTTGCAAATTAAAATATGATGATTTAATAAAAATGTTTAAAAGAAGACTAACTAAATACTAGTGTCTGATTTCTGATGGTTACCTGTGAGTTTTCATCACCATGAGTTTCTAAAGACATGCATCTGGAGCATTTCTCCCTGGGCCTCCGCTGAAAACAGGCTCTGTGGAACCTAGTCGGACTTTCCCGGTCAACAAATGATAAATATAAATAAATAAATAAATAAATCTAGCTATGTGGATTATTCAGTCATATTTTATCCATCTAGTGTAGGAAGAAATCAAACCTATAATTACGCAATGAATATCAAATATATCGTGCATAGGTCAACCAGCATGTGTTCAATTGGACTGTTTGTTTCGACCTGGGATAAAGCCAGTAATGGGAGCCCACCATCCTGACATCTATCAAGTTTTTTTATGCTATAGTCTAAGTTCAACCCTGGGCTGATGACTTATATAGATACTTGTATGAAAACCTACAATAACATACCTTCAACAGGGATGTATACAGGCCTGTAAATGTCCTGTAGATGGCCACTCCTCTTGAACTTAGCAGAGGCAAGTTATGCATCTCTGTCACATATGCTTCACTGTAAGAGTCAATGTCATGGAAGAATGGATAACCTTCAGCCCCGTGTGGATGGAAGTGCTTGGCAACCCATCTAACTTGTCAGGGTACATTTTTTCCTTATAATCTGGTTTCACCTCAAAATCATGCTAGTTAAACTGTCTACTCTAAACTGCCTCTCTCTGTCTCTCTCTCTCTCTCTCTCTCTATATATATATATATATATATATATATATATGTATGGATTCCATATACTTCAAAATAGTGTATGGACTGCACACTGCAGCGAAAGTGCACTTAATTGCAAGTGCAGTTACGCGAAGTTCAGTACAACGAACGGGCATTGTACTGAACTTCCGTGCAGTACTCACGGACCTTAGATTTAGGGCACGGGTCATGGTAAGGGGATAGCCTATGGGCTATCCCTTTACCATGACCCATGCCCTAACCCTAAGGTCCGTGGCGACTGCAGTGCAGTGAAGGGCATAGCAATGTCCTCCACTATGGTGCGATAGTCACGAATCTTAGGGTTAGGGTAAGGGGATAGCTTTACTAACTATCCCCTTACCCTAACTCGTGCCCTAACCCTAAGGTCCATGAGTATCACACCATAGTGGAGGACATAGCTTGTTTTTTGATGTCCTCCACTGTGCTGCGGCACTTTCGGTGAAGTGCACTTTCGTTAAAGTGAACTTTTGCATAAGTGAGGCTTCCTATTACAAGTTCGAAGTTGTGAACTTTCATTCTTGTAATAGGAATCCATATATATATATATATATATATATATATATATATATATATATATATATATATATTCCTTTGACTATTGCCCTTTTTGCCTAACTTGTGACTGAAAAGGGTCTGCAGTGGACAGGTTCACTTACCCAGTTGATAAATAAATTAAATTATTAACTTTTGTTATTATACTTCTAGTCAGAAAACCACAACTGCAGATATTCTTTTAAAAATTCATCACACCTTATATACAGTTCCAGTTTTTCTTCTACATAACAGAAAATATACATCAGGATACAAAACTGGTGCAGATTAAATATTCATAGACTAAGTGGAGTGTTAAACAACAATAAACTTCTTTTACATTTCTTTTAGCTGATGTTTATAGGCTGTTTCTTTAACACCTGAAAATGTAGCTGGACAATGTGTTTTCCTTTACCATACATTTAATACTGAAGCTCAATGTGATTTGGCTTTTCTGCTACCCCTCTGTGTCCCAAGCTTTTACTGTAGTACTCAGGATTGAGGCCAGCCCCCTGCTGCATGTACCTACAGTCTGTTTATTAAGGCAGTTGTACTGACAACTGAATAAACAGTACTTCAAATGTTATAACATTTTACTGGCTTATGCAAACAATAACATTTTGAAAACTAATTATATGAGTATCATTTTTATACCTATCCTCTGTTATTATGTAATACAGTATGTTTGCATATTTGACTAGTCTGTGTGTGTGCACACATGTCCAAAAGCACGTGTGTTCATGTGTATGTGTGTGTTTCCAAAATAAAAAAAGTAAACACACTCCCTGGGATTCATTATGGCACATACACATATCCCTAGAGCTAACATGATCGTGCAAGTTAATGAGATGAGCAACATTGCTAATCAAGTATACAAGAAGCCAAGGCACATGACATGATGAGCAGCCTACCACAAGCCCACAGCAGAAGCTTGTGGCCATGTTGAGGTAAGAAATGCCCAGCCTATGTGTGTGCACAACCTAAAGAATATGCACAATAAACCAGAGATTCAGAAGAGAGTGTGCCCACACTTCACATCAGATAGGTAAGCAGGAATACATGAACAAGAGAAAGTCTAGCAACAAGTTGACAATGAAGGTTGATACTGTTGTATATTGCACTGACTGAATTCATGGACATGTTGAACATTACTGGCATTGCCATTCTTATTAACAAGTAATCATTAAATGTTCAGGAGGAAACAAGGTTTGTTGGAAAATGCAGTCATGATAGAATTTTTTGAACTCCAGTGAGCAAATCTCTTAAACTCTCAATGCAGAAAGAATTGTTAAAACACACATAAATGTGTGAACAAATGCACTAACTTAGAAAAAAAATGTATATACTGTTCTTACTAGTTGAGAAAGTGGATACGTTAACAGTCGTTGAAGTAGGATGCCTGTTGTGAAAGGTAGGAAGTGAGACACAGGAAAGATCAATCATTAGTGACTGCAATCCTCAAGGATATGAGGATATATCACAGAAACCAAAATGTCAGGTGGAATAGAAAATAACTTATTATGATGCATAAACTGGAGCACCTGTTGAAATCATAGGTGAGATGTGTGTACATGGCAGATGTGGGACATGTCATTAAACATGTACTGTGATTGAACTCTGCTAGAAAACACTCATATGGAGGAAGTTCATCAAAAAATATGTCTGTGAAGGAATATGGTTGTTAAAAATTAGCACAAGAACACATATGAAAGTGTTATACCTCATGATAATTGATCACAACACACTGGTGCATTAAGTCTTTATTGTTTACAACAATTGTGTTATAACACTGCAGCAGTATATATCAGATGGGACTGGAAAGCCTGTCTACCTAAGTTACAATTGCATTACATCTGCATGAGCAAATGCTGCCACACAAAAATTGTTGCAATACTATTGAGAAATGCACATTGGAAGGATGTGTGACAGCATTATTGGAAGATGACTAGTGAAGTGACCATTGTGCAACAGACAACATTATTGAATCCCAACACTCAACATACCTTATAGATAGCTGGAACATCACATCAGGTTGCAATGATCTGTGGAAGATGTGAGATTTGAGATAAAAAAAAAATTGTAGACAGGCCTATAGCACTGTTGCTATCTTTTGCATAATGTCTTTAACCTCCATTGCACAGGGGTCAGCACAACTATGTGGCCAAAGGCAAATTCTCAGCATTTTTCCCACAGGATGGAAAATGACAATTACTTGTCCTTACTATTGATTAGCTATGCTGTTTTATGGTAATAGTCATTTAATGAAAAAACATGTATTGGTAAACTGGGCATGCTTACAAGGAAAAAAGTACAGCACTTTGGGGATGAAGATTGCCAATCCATCAGAAAACATAGTATTAGACATGACATCTGTTGGGTAAGCTATTTCTGCATGCCACCAATGTCCTCTACTTTCCTTTTTTTGTGCACTCTCATACAAGGAGACAATGCTAGATGTGAATACATACATGCCCATGTAATTCACAGCCTGTAGACCTGTAAAGTAGCTGCTGAGTCCACAGAAGAAGTGACAGCACATTTGTCAGAAGGCAAACAGTTGAAGGGATAAACTGGGCATTGTGTTGAGATGATTATGGGCAATGTTAAAAGGGAGTATATCACCTGGGGGAATCAAAACCCTGCACTTGTGAAAGTGTTAATGCTAAGTAACATTATACAGATCACAACCTGTTGAGAAAGTCATTCTTGCCTGTTACCACTTATTTTTGAATTTAGTAATATGAGTTACACATTAGTGGATTTAAACATCTACCTAAGTCAACGTTCTCTAGAGCTGTGTACTAACTTATGACGCCAGACAAGAAGTCATATTACAGTCATCAGAAAGTGCACAGTTGAAGGGATAACTTGAGCAGTGTGTTGGAATGAAAAAAGGTAGCACAACATTTGAGGGATCAAAACCCTCTCCCTATGTAAATGTAAGCCCTAGGTAGAATTGTACTCAATCGTATCTGCTGAGTATGGCAGTCCTGCTTGTTACCAGTTGGTTTTGTACACAATCATACGAGTTGCAAATTGCTGGATTTGAACACCTGTCTATATAACTCATACAGTCTCTACACCAGGGGTGTCCAACCTTTTGGCTTGCCAGGGCCACATTGAGTGAACAGAAATTCTCTTGGGGCCGCATATGAAATATATCATATAGATAACCCTATATAACTTATGACGCCAGACAAGAAGTCATATTACAGTCATCAGAAAGTGCACAGTTGAAGGGATAACTTGAGCAGTGTGTTGGAATGAAAAAAGGTAGCACAACATTTGAGGGATCAAAACCCTCTCCCTATGTAAATGTAAGCCCTAGGTAGAATTGTACTCAATCGTATCTGCTGAGTATGGCAGTCCTGCTTGTTACCAGTTGGTTTTGTACACAATCATACGAGTTGCAAATTGCTGGATTTGAACACCTGTCTATATAACTCATACAGTCTCTACACCAGGGGTGTCCAAACTTTTGGCTTGCCAGGGCCACATTGAGTGAACAGAAATTCTCTTGGGGCCGCATATAAAATATATCATATAGATAACCCTTTCACTGCCACGGGCGTCCAAAGTCGACCTCCTGGCTGTACTGTAGGTGCATTCGAACAATGAATAATGTAATAAATGCCTAATATTTGCCTTAAAATTCTAATTCACATTCTAATTCTCTAATCTAACAGTTAACTCTAATATCTTAGTTATATATATATATATATATATATATATATATATATATATATATATATATATATATATATATATATATTTTTTTTACAAATAAACAGATATTCACTACAGCACTAGCATTTCTCACTGGGAAAACCACTCCAGCAGTCCAACTACATAAGATGCCAACATTAGCAGCCCTAAAATACACAAAAATAAGCCAACAAATTTGCAATAAAGTAAAGAATTCACATTACTGACTTAATAAAGCAATTCTAAATAAGCTACAAGAGGGTCTCACCCAAACAAATGACTGGTGCCAGAAACATGGCCTCAAGCTAAATGCCAAAAATGCATCATCCCCTTTGGGGAGAGTGATGTCATCACAAATTATCACATTAATAACAATGTTGTAAGCATGCAATCAGTTGTGAGGTGCTTGGACACCCAGGTTGATAGAAACCTAACTTTTGACCACCATGATGTCTCCGTTGTACGGAAAGCTTTTTACATGGCCCACCTCATTAGTAAGGGTATCTCATCCAGGGACAAGGTGGTCATAACATCCCTGTATTCTTTCTTTATAAGAGCCATTACTGAGTGCAAAGCCCCTTTTGGCATGTGCCTCAGCAAAACACCCTGCCAAAAGAAAGACTTCAACCATTTCTGACAAAAAAGGTCAAAGGACTAAGTTCACTTAGTTATCCAAACAGACTAAAAATCTTCTTGATTTCCTCTGTCTCTCACTGGCCCCTATAAATTTCATCACTGGCTTGCTTTCCAGGCTAAGAAAGATCCTGCCCAAAAATAGTTATGTATCACAGACATCATTGAAACAGCTGTAGCTGCAAACATTATACATCACTTATATTCTTTTTTATCCCATCATTGTCAGTTAAGCATTATATAGCTCATTCAATCCTGCCTTCTTTTTCAACAAAGAAAACCATGCTTTGAAATGACAAATGCATTAAAAATAATAAGTGAAACACATTGCATCCACATCCTGCAATTTCCTACCTGCGAACAACCACAGAACTTTCACTGAAACTAGGGCTGCTTATTTCCCAGGAATGATAGCTCTCCCTAATTAAGTCTAATGAGATACAATCTACCAGGATCTGGATTACCTGAAATAAATTAAATTATGGCCTGCAAATTGCAAGTGCACTTTGTTTAATTAAACTATACTTCTAAGCCCACTTGCTGTACTTTTTCAGTAACATCCCAATCTCCATTTCCAGGTCACTTGACATTGGCAGTGGTAGACTTGGCATCCTCCAGATCCCTACAGGACCACACTCATACTGCTAGCATTGTCCATTAAATGTAAATATCCATCCACTGCAAATGGCAAAAAGCTATATCGTAACAAATCTACTTTTGGCATGCCTAGTACCCAAGTATCAGGTTTTGAAACAAATAACATATTCTCCACAGTCCGTAAGTCTCTGTCTTTAATAATCATCTACAGTTGCAGTCCTCCTAACACACAAGCACACACATACACACTAAAACCCCCAACATTTAAAAAATGACATTGCGCCCACCTGATTTGCCAGTATTGATGATCCACCAAAGCTATACTTATTGTTGTCCAATCTGCCACTGCTTAGAACCCACCAATGACAAAACAGTACTAGGTGTTTTTTTTGTTTGTCAAAAAAAAAAAAAATTCAACTTTATAGGGTTCCTATCAGCAGACTGAAGACGCATATTTTCTTATGCGTTTTGGTCGAACTGACAAAACTGAAACTGCAAAATATCGAAGCGGCATGTAAACGAATTCTTTCCCTGGGAAAGAATTCGTTTGGCTGCTTCAATATTTTGCCATTTTTGGCACTGTAGTGTGGTCTCGAAGTTGGTATATATAAGTAGGGAGGGTGGGGGGGCACAACCCCCCATGTCGGGGGTGTGGGGGGGCGAAGCCCCCCACTTAATCTCATGTCTTAATGTGCTTTCTTTTTTTTTTTTTTTTTTGTTGGAACAGCGATTTTTTTTCCCTTGGAAAAAAATTGCTGTTTTGACAGTTCAGATTTGTAAGCTTTCGCTTACATGGGGTCGATTAATCACCATTCACTTACCTAAGCATTTGGTGATCTAATATAGACCCACTTTATATGCTACAGTCCCACAAAGTCAATCCACTACTGACCCATTAACCTTAGGCTGCTGTCTCATTCTTACTCCCTGGAACTGCATTACCTTGGATGACTAATTTTATTCCTAAGAAAAAGACACAAATTGAAAGATGAAGTGAAAATCCATACAGTTGAGAGGTATGATTTCATATTCAATGCAACACTCTCTCTGTCAGGAAAGCCACAATTTAATGAAAGTCTACTTTTAATGTACGATATATTTGTGAGCTAACTTATTTGTGTTCAGTAGGTAGATTGATAGTCATTAGCCTCTTTGTGCATGTGTCTCTCTCTGTCATGCACACATACACACACACACACACACACACACTCTTCTTCTGCTTTCACATGCATAAACATTCTGCTTTCATGCATGTACTCACTCATTCACTCCCTCCGTACTTACCTATTAACACAGGTAAGTGCTGTCAATTTCAAAGGCAATGACGGCAAATCCATACACAAGTCTCTCTTCAGCGAGAACACACACTGATTCTTTGGCACGAAATAATGGCGGGAACACGCAGATTCTTCTTTGGTGCAAAAAAAATCAAAACTAGAAGGGTGCTTTGGTGCATGGGCACACCGACAGAGTTATAGGTCATGGGTGTGAAAAGCACAAAACAAAAAAAGTGTTTGGGGCTTGCGTATATCGATGTTGCATTTAGAGGTTGGGGACCACATAGAAGAGGTCTGAGGGCCGCATGCGGCCCGCTGGCTGCAGGTTGGATACATCTGCTCTACACTAACAGATGATCCTGCAGAATAATTCATAGCAGAAATGTCAGAAAGCATGCAGTTGACTTGTCAGCTTGAACTGTATGTTGTGACACTCAATGGAATTATACACATAACATCGGTGGAGCAAGCCAGTCCTGCCTGTTGTAATTTGCTAATATATGTCATAGAAGTTACACTCTGCCAGATTCAATCAACTGCCTACCGAACTCTATACTCTTTAGAGATATGCACTAACTGCTAATACCACAGTGACTAAAAAGCAACCATTAGAATAGATATCTTGAGCAGGGTGTTTGAATGCATAAGGGCTCCTTTAAAAGGAAGAACAACACTTGGATTATTAAAACCCTTCATCTGTGTTAATGTTACTCCTAAGCAGGATACCACATATCACATCTCTTGACTAACATATTCTTGATTGTTAGTATTTGCTCACACAATCATGTTACATGCACATTGTTGGCTTTGAACACCTATCTGTCTGAATCTATATTCACTAAAACAGTACATTAACTGCTGATGCCACAGAAGAAGTCATATAGTTGTCAGAAAGCATACAGTTGAAGGGATAACTTGAGCAATGTGTTGGAATGCATATGGCTTCCCTAAAGGGAGTGCAAAATGTTAGGTTTACTTCTCTCTGTGTACATCTTGGCCATTAAGTTGATTTGCACACATCAGACCTGATGAGCAAACCAATCATGCCTGCTACTATTTTCTTATAATTCATACAGTAAATTCTTAGTTAACTAGCACCCATGGGGACTGGTAGATGCCAGATAATTGTAGTTTCTGGTTGCTTGAGGGTTACTATTAAAAATAGGCCTGACTAATATTGTATCCTATAGTATTTGGTTTGACTTGTTCTCAGGTTGGGGAGAGAGGGAATTTATTACTATCTTCATTTTTAAAACTCTAAAACTCTAAAAACATAAAGTATTTTTCTGTGGGGGGTAAACAGAAAGTGCTACACACGAAACTTGTACTGTATTTCTTCGATATTTCTTTGCCAGTTGCTTGAGAGTGCCAGTTTCTTGAGTTCTGGTTAACTGCGAGTTTAGTGTACTAGGTATACACTGCTGGATTAAAACACCTGCCTAAGTCCACATTCTCTAGAGTTGTGCATTAATCATTGACAGCAGAGAAGAAGTCATATTACACCTGTCAGATAGAACATAGTTGAAGGGAGAAAGATACCTGTATGGGGGACTGGGCAATGTGCTTTGTCAAACAGATGCAGTCATTGTGCATATCACAATTTACAAAGTCATACTATATTAATAACTCAAACATCCCATCAGAAGTACATTAAACTATTGATCATGATATAATAATAACTGTCTTCTCATACATGTATCACTATTGCTTTTTGTTGTGCAGTATGGCTAAGTTTATTAGTGCAAAGAGCACCGTATGAATGCGATTGAAGCAGAATCTCATCAGTTTTTAACCATAGGATGTGAATTGTCGATTAACATTAGTTAACTTGCCTACTCAGTGCTAAGCATCTTGCAACAGTAGCAGGAATAATTTGTTGTGTTATCCAAAACTGTTATATCCATGTCTGTTAACTGATACATATATTATTTCATGTGACTTTTCTTAGTAGGGAATGAGATATATATATATATATATATATATATATATATATATATATATATATATGTTTAAGACTGATGTTACATACACAATACTGGAGTGAGTGGAAGTCATAACAGACTAACTGATATGTTCCAAACCCATGCTGTCACAGCTGAGGTCACAAAGAGACTTGGATTGTCATGTATCTCACAAGTCACAGATGAAGGAATTGTGCAAAATGGCAATCACAAAGGTGGTGTTACAGTGATTCAACAGCAAGATGATGGATGATACTGATAGCTGTCACACAGCGGAGTTCCACTCATGCACTTATGACTGTTAATCTGTAGCTCAACGCATGATTTACTATTGCAATTAAGTCTCGTGTTTATGTGTGCATCACTTAAATCTCACTGTTTGTAATTGTAGAAGTCCAGTGGAACACACTGCGACACTGTAAAGAAAAATGTGAGAAAATCTTTCCTTCATTTGCATACAGCAGTGCATTGCACCAGGCTCCTCATATCATGTATAAAGTGACCCAGTAAAGTATATAAGTACAGGGGCCAGTGACATTACTTTCATCCTATCAGAATCATTTACTGAAGTGCACTGCTGCCAAGCTCATTTGAGCAGCAAAAGGCAAAGTATTAGTGCTTGCTTAATTATTCTGCTATTGGATGCCAAGCATCGCTCACATGCTGAAGACAGAAATAAAAGTTCTGTTTACATTCCATTTCTATCCATATGTGTGGTGTGTGAATCTATTTTTTGACCAGATTAATGGTATGAAATTGGGTTAATAGGACAGAGTTGAAATGGGGAGTAAGCAAAAGGTAAGACACTGTGGGGGGGGGGATAATTAAGGAATGAACAGAATGGTGGTGGGAAAGGACCATAAGCATTCACTTCTTCACAAGCTAACATTTCTACAAAGAATTTGGGAAATTTGGAGAATCACATCATAAAGGATGTGCGACAACAACTTTATAATGTTTGACCAGCTGGATCAAATCAAGCATGTAATACACACACACACACAGACACACACACGCGCATGCACAAATATGCACACACACACACACACGCACACACACATGCACACACACACACAAACACATGAAGTGGAGAGTTATGTATGGGGCATAAGTATTTTGTGGAACAGGTGCCCTTTAAAGTGGAATGTTGGGCAAGGTATTTAGGATTGGGCTAGAGCTAAATGTATGCATGTCCAGTTTAGGTGAGAAACATAAGAGTAACATTTGGCCATGGGTGCTGATCAGTCTATATACATGCTTAACAGTGACTCCATTTCATGCTGGTTGCTATTAATATCATTTAGATTTCAAAAGACTTGTTCCATCTCTGGGCATGCAGTCTGGGATGGTTTCTAGTATTCATAACATCATCAGCACTCTGACACACATATATGCAATCACTGGCATGATATTCTTGTTCCTCTGTGTTGTCAAAAAAAAACAGTGACAGTCATAGCACACTGGACTCAAACCCATGACAAAATGAGACATGAATTTTTGAACTCTGTATATTAAGTATTAATGCCCCAGGGGAACTGACATTTCAAGTGTGTAAGTGAGGACTATAAATGTGTAAATGAGTGGAAATATACCTATGTCTAACAACTCTGCAACTGTTGCACTAAACGGTTTTGGAGTAATAATTTGAAGCAAATATGGTGTTATGTGGAATACTTTCTCATTGCATTAATCATTTTAATATCTTTAATGTTAAGTGTTGAGTGCCAAAGCCAGACTTATTTGCACAGCCAAAGTCAAAGTCTTGTGCAGTCATAATTATTTATTTATTTATTTATTGCCTTAGGTTGAGAAGTGCCATTTCTCTAGATTCATTTTTAATCACTGAGAGTACTCTATGGTAACTGTTGTGCAAGGAATAGAAATTACCTTTTTAATTAGGAACACTTTTGTTGTCCATATGTGTGATGTGCCGTTGTATTAATCGTCATCAACATTGTTTTATGGAAGGAAACTTGTAAAGAAAGGGATGTACAGAGTGTATGGCGGGGGATAGCCTAATAAGTATATTACAGGAGGATTTAATCTTGATCATTATTCAGATATGCCACCGAAGCAATGTGCAGAAATGACATAAGGAACATGTTGCACCACATAAATATTTATATAAAAGGTCAAACACATGTTGAACATTGTGAAATGTGCCTTTTCATTTATCTGTACTCATGCATTCAGACTGCAGTTATTTTTCATGACAGAATATAATTGTCTGACTATGATAATTGGAAATGTGAGGATGATAAAGGAAGTGAGGGTAGCAACATTTGCCTGCAAGGCAAGAGTTACTGATAATGTTGTGCATTACTTGACTGAAGTGCCTTTGTTTAGGGAATATCTTCAAGGTTGCCATAAGTATAAACATGCTTTTTGCAGTGTCTATACATTGTAAGTATCAGACACATTGTTAACAATGTTCATTCTATGTATGAGATGCATGAAAAGTTACCTCACATGTTGTTTTCTTTCGGCTTTTCCCATTTAGGGGTCGCCACAGCAGAACTCCAGTCTGCTAATGATTGGCAGTCGATTTTTTTATGGTGCCGAGGTGCCAGCCTGACGCCCAACCTTAAACGAAGGTATGCCCATTCATGCATGTCTTTCAAATGCTACTTGACTGTGGGGAGGATGTGCAGACTCCACACAGAAGGTGCTCTAGCCAAGAATCGAACAGGAGAACCTCTTGATGTAAGGCGACAACGCTACCGCTGCACCACCGTGGCTTCAAAAAAATATTGATAAATATGTAAATCAAGGTTGTGTCCTAAGTAACTAAATGTAAATTAAAACTTATTTGTAAGACATTTTTGTCTGACACACCTTATGAAAGTGTAATGATAATTAGCGGGGATGTTTAAGACGTCATTGACCAGTACTGCTAATGAGGCACACTTGCATTAGCTAGACAAAAGTCTTTTAATCCCTGCTCTTGTACTGCTCATATATGTTCACATCATCATGTAGGAACCAATACCATATATATCTCCACAGCACATTGATCAAATTGAGTGATTCAGATATTATAATGAGTTGAGAGCTAATTAATAAATTCCAAATGTGCACATGGGTTTATCTACAACTCATATGCAGGATATGGGGCTTTGGGACATCCATCAACAAAGTACTGACAGCAGTTATGATTAGGACAACATAGGATAGCGTTTGAAAGTTATCAAGGTATGTATTATTCCATACAGGTACTCATTCTTAGTATGTTGATAAATATATGCAATGAGTGATGAGTACCTGCAGTATTTCAATAAATCCTGTTCAAGTAATCTGAAATGCACTTCATGGGGATCAGGCAACACACTCATTCATTTCTAAAGAGTTCTCTAATATTATATTAACATGCCTAAAAGTTTACACTGTCACTGACTGGACTGAGTTCTGTAAGTTTTTGCTATGTTAACCACTGTTTCTTTGCTTATGATATTTTTCTTGATTAGTAGGTGTATATTCTTGCATTCACCATCATTTCCTGTCTTCTGTAATGTCTATAATTTTGGGGGGGTAGTTTAAATGCATATGTGGCATTATACTGCTTGCATTGTTGTTTAGATTGTTGTTTCTATGGTGCTACTCACTGACTGATATATACTGATCCATAAGTATATCAGTGTGTCTTACCACTGTGTGTTATGCTTTTTTTCTGATATCTATTTTTTCTTCCATCACAACAGGCATATGACTCCAAATCCAAAAGTAAGATGGGGTCATCCTCACAGAAGCCTCTTTTTTCAGATGCTTTAAAATTTTCCCATGGCTATATTCCAGCGTATGTTGGAATTCAAAGGTAAAGCAAGCATGTTCATATGTGTTTTATATGTTTCTGAATCACTCTGCCATGTTTTTGCTTCATTAGCATAAAGCATGGGTCATTGCATGATCATTAGCATATTCTGCTGCTAACCCTTATTTTGCAGCTGGCCACAGCACGTACTGCTGTTTCTTGAATCCCAAACTCCTTCTTCATTTCTACACGTTGCACTCAGCAATCAGCAGGCATTCATGAATCCTGGCCACTAGTTTTGTGATTTTTATTTTGACTAAAGTTGTAATGCCATAACTAAAACAATTAAAATGATGTAGCAGAGATAAAGGAACTGGCATCCTGCATGCAAGTGAACTTTGGGCTAAAGCAGAAAAAAATTACCAACCTTCTTTAATGTTATGAATAATGCACAGCTCTGTACTGTTTAACATTAGAATATTGTGCATTATTTATACGCTATGGAATGCATCAAAAACCCTGCAGAGGAAGCATATTACTATGTTTGTTTCCAACTTGTCTTCTTGTCATATCGGTCAGGGTGCTAATGGGAAAGACTATTCCCAACTAAAGTTTAGCTGATTTCTATCTTTGAGCATGTGCCTCATCATTAGTGTAATCCTACTGTTACCCATAATTATTGCCATAACTACACCTTATTGAACCATTTTTGGTATTAATGGTGCTAGACTCATTTAAGCCACTGGTTAGTAAGATTTTAAAATTAACATCTGATCAGTATTTATTTTATATGCATTCAGTATAAGGCTTAGAAGTGATTTTTAGTTTTTCTAGTGGCTTAATTAGCATAGTCATTGAGACCCTGAGTATGACGTAGATGTCCTTGACTCAAACAGCAGACTTGAGGCTTGAGAAGCCAACTAGATGAAGCAGGACAGAGTGACTGGCGGTCAGATCCCCTATCTCTAAGGGAAAAAAGGAATTCCCTCTGCAGCAGCATCCCCAGATGGGGACCAGGGAATTAGCCTTAGTAGCATGCATTTGTGGCTGGAGCACATGGTGACAGCCTGCCTAGATGGTAATATAGATGGTGTGGAGGCACCACAATAAAGTCAGCAATAAATGCAGTTCATGTTCCACTTGGAACATCAGTCTAGGGAAAGTCTTCTTTAGGCTTTTCCTGGTTAGGGGTCATCACAGTGGATCACCTGTCCACTCATGACTGGCAGTGGAGTTTTACAGTGTTGAGTTGTCAGCCCAGCACCTAACCTTCCACAGAAGGCACACATATGCATGCACTCATGCTTAGGGCCAATTTAGAGTGTTAAATCCACCTACAGCATGTCTTTGGAATGTAGGAGGAAATCGGAGCACCTGCAGGAAACTCACACTTCCACAGGGAGGACATGCAGACTCCACACAGTAGGCACCCCAGCCAAGGATTGAACCAGAGAACCTCTTGCTGTGAGGCAGCAGTGCTAACCACTGCACCACCATGGCCGTCCTATCAGACTAGGGAAAGTAAGGTGCATATAAAGAAACATCTGAGCCAGCCAAAGATGAAAGACAGCTGACTTCTGACTCTCACTTCCCACCACCTAGGCATCAGATGACATAATGATAAGGTATTCCCCTGAGAAAGAGAGATCCTTTCTCATAAGGTCATGTGGAAATTAAAACTAGGTGGCAAGATAAGATGGAAGGTGCATTTGGGGTGAAGGATGGTTAAATGCATAGTCCATTAACAGCCACAAATGTGTTTTTAGTTTTAGCAATGAAATATGTAAGTAGTAGCGGTTAAATATATAAGTAGCAAAATAATCTGAAGCTTTATGTGTAGAATACTATGTTATTCAAATGTATTGCTTGAATAAATCTTGTGAGTGGCTTACCCAGAGGGTTAAAGGAAGTATCTGATGCATGCTTCTGTATGGGTGTCCCAGCAGCTAAGGTGTGGACCTAAGTATTCCAGTCCTAGATATGCACGTTTGGGCTGAAACATACATGATTTGCACTGAAGTTACATTCTATGGCTGCCTACCACAACGTCCATACTGGTAAGTGCTAATAAGACAGTAAGATCAGTCACCAACAGAAAGACTGATGTGTAAAGATACAATACAGTTGGGTTAAATGGTAGACATTGGAGACCACCAAAACATGGAAGACTAAAAACCATCCAGCTATTTGTAGTAAGTAAGAATATGAAGTTTATCTGGGAAAAAAAAAACAAGATTTGAAACAGAATAGTGAAATATGTGGAGTGTGGGTATGCTGGAAGAAGAGCAGAGGAAGAATTATGTATCCAATCTGCATGCAGTCATTTGGTGAGCCTTTTGCTTACTTCTGAAGCCAAATGTGCCACATCTACATTAACACGTTTAGATCAATATTTTATTTATTTTTATATTTAATTGGCCAGTCACATAATATAAACTGATAGCTTTATAAGCTGTAATGCAGCAGGATGCACTCTGGCTATCCATCCATTTCTGAGACAGCACTATAAGGTCATTCTCTTAACACACTAGTCATACTTTAATAGTGGTAAATCCTGGATAAATCAAAGCTTGCTGGTTGGAATGGGTTGGTCTGATAGACTATAGTAACCTTATTAATGGATAATCAGAAGCTAAAAAAAACCTTCAAGAAAATTACAAAATGTGTGTACATTTTCTTCAAAAGTAACTGATAACTGCATGCAGAAATCTTAATTATATTGGCACTGTGCCGACACAAAAGTTTGACTATCACTTTAACCGCAGAAGTGTACTACATACTGCAAAAAAGTAGCCAGGGTAAAAGTGCAGGAATATATCATGAGTCATTAAATGCCAGGTCACTACTTAAACATAAAGGTTCTGTTTTATGAAGATTTGAAAAATATTGAACCTACTGAACATCTAGTCAGGCTCCCAATTTTAAAGATACATTACATTTGAATTTCTGTCCTGTATAGTTCAAGTGGATCTGTTAGAGAAAAATAATAAAATAGCTATACCATAAGATATGCTATGAACGTGGCACAGCAGTGCAGTGGGTAACATTGTTGCTCTACAGGAAGAGTTTCTCTGATTCAGTTCTTGTATAGGGTCCCTTCTGTGTGGAGTCTGCACGTCTTCCATGTGTTTGTGTGAATCTTTTCTGGATACTCCGGTTTCCACCCACCTCTCAACTCCCAAAGTCATGTGGAAGGTTGATTAGGGACTTTAAATTCTCTCTAAGTGTGCATGCAGTGTATTCCTGATATGGAAGACAGTCCTAACAATCCACTTCTATTATCTGCTTGTCTAGCAAACTCTATGGATGGTAGCAGCTCTTCACAAAGAGTCATATGCAACTTATGAGCATATGTGAAGAAAGGTGTACTATATGAAAAATTCACAATGACAAGTTGGGTTAAATTTTATTTATTTATTTTTATTTATCATTTGTTAACTAAGTAAATCCCACCAGGCTAATGGAATTTTTTTCAGGGAATACACAAGGTGATATTTATACTCCATCTGAGCTACCACCAACTCATTCAGTTGTTTAACATCTTATCCAAAGGACAAATAGCACAAATTTTAGGTAATTTATCTTACTGAAATTGCTGGAATCAGAAGCCTTGTTGTGAGTATACTGTGGTCTTTTTTATTTATAGAGGTAATGGCCCATATATGTAAACATTTTGCCAAGCAGTGTTTCTTCCTTAATTCTATGCTGCCTAAACCCAATGTGGTTAGAGCTTACTTTTAAAAGAAAGAAAACAGCCATAGCATAGTACTTATTCACTTAGAAAGGACTTGTGACTAACAAGTTGTAGCAACTAGCAATATATATATATATATATATATATATATATATGTGTGTGTGTGTGTGTGTGTGTGTGTGTGTGTGTGTGTGTATCTCAAATATATGACAAGTTTGTACCATATGGTATTTATAGGATCACCAAGCCACACATACTAACACAAAAAAAAAAAAATAATAAAGCATTTGATAGTATCCCACATTCATGGATAAAGAGTACTTAAAAATGTATAAGATACACCCTGCACTGATCAACTACATTACCGTGATGATGAAACAGTGGCAGACCACTTTACAATTAAGCCATGATAAAGGACAAACTATTATCTCAGGGATAAAAATTCAAAGGTGGATATTTCAGGGTGACTTTCTGTCACTGCTACTATTCTGCCTTGCCCTTAACCCTGTAAGCTGTTTATTTAACAGATTAGGCCATGGCTATAATTTGGCTCCTAGAAAACAACAAAGTGTAAAAACTTCTCATCTTCTCTTTGTTGATGATTTAAAACAGTATAGCTCATCAGATGAGGAACTGAAAGCACAACTGCAAGTCTGCAAGTTGTCAAAACTTTATTAGATTATATAAGAATGTCATTTGGTCTTGATAAATGTGCCAAAGCAACCTTTAAAGCAGGAAAACTGCAACACCAAGAAAACATCAGTCTGGGACAAGAATTTGATATAAAAGAACTTCAGTAAGAGGGAGTGTATAAACATTTGGGAATTGATGAAGGATTGACAATAAAACATGAACAAATGCAAGTAAAATTTAGCAAAGAATATTTTAGAAGACTTAAATTAATTCCAAAAACAGCATTGACATCTAGGAACAAAATCCAAACTATAAACCAATTTCCACTTCCTGTCCTAACTTAAGAGTTTTGGAGTGATTAACTGGCCCCACAACATGTTGGATAGATTATAGAGAAAACAAGAAGGATGCTTCATGCTCACCAAATGATTTATAAAAATCAGTGCATACCAAGATTATACCCATTCTGAAGCAAGGATGGGCCTCCTTGAAATTGATTACATGTATAGATCTGCAGTCATGGGACTCCACACATATCTGATGACCTGAGAAGACCCAAATGTAGTGAAAGTTTTGAAACATGAGGAGAATAAATCTAAGATGACTTCCCTGCTTAGGCTAGCAGAAGCATATCGGCATCAGGCAGGAATGGGAATCAAACCACAAGTGGATAAAAATCAGGCAGCAACTGAATGTGCCAAAAAACAAAGTAAAGAATATAAGGTGAAGGACCAGATAAAAAGGCAAGAAATGTGGAAAATGCATAAATCTAGTTGCAAGTATAGAAAACTTCTGGAAGAACCTCATGTTGATCAGGAACAAATGCAGGAATGGTTAAGGAGAAGCTAATTCAAACCAAAAGATGAAAGGTTAATATTGGTGGCACCAGATAGTGGGCTACTTACATGTTGGTTTGCAAAGTCCATTGAACATGTGGGAGAAACAGGCAAATTTAGGTTTTGTAAAACAGAATTGGAAACAGTTGCACACCTCATTGTTGGTTGCAACATACTAATGGCAGAAGGACTGTACACTGAAAGGCATAATAATGTGGCAAGACTGTTGCACTGGGGATTGTGCAAACATTATGGTACTGACGTGGCTGAAAAACACTGGAAACATGAGCCACTAAGCATCATAGAAAGTAATAGAGTCTACATCACATGGGATCATCCATTACCAACAGTTCAAAAGACAGATGCTAGAAAACCAGATATAGTGTGCCATGAAAAGAAGACAAAAGTAGCACTGGTCATTGAAATCACCACACCCAGTGACTACAGTGTCCTGCATACAGAAAGACACAAAGTCATAAAATATCAGGATTTCCGTGCAGAAACGAGAGCAATGTGGAAGAAAGATACCCAGATAGTTCCAAAAGTAGTAAGCGCAATAGGTCTTACAAAAAAGAATCTGCAATCGTATTTAGATATGTTACCAGTACATGTAACTCCGTAGGAATTGCAGGAGTCATTACTGGGCACATTGCAGATGCTGCTTAATGCACTTCTGGCTGACATTAAAGATTGAAACAATACTAATTTCATGAACTTTAATCATACTTTGACTGAGGAACGGGGTCCATTCCCTTCATGGTATTAGAAACTGAAAAGATATGGAGAAATTAAAAAAGGGAAAAACATATGACACAGCAAACAGTAGATATTAAAAAAGTACTTAGTCTGGAGAAATGTTGTGTCACTAAATAACAATAATAGCAAATATAGCAACGGTACTCACATTAGTGTGTTCATACTTTCTTCAGCCTTCTGACATTTTCAACCACATCAGTCTGGGTTTACTGAAGCACAGTGCTACCCTCTGTACATCTAAATATATTATGAACTCAACCATGAATATCTCCTCAATCACACCCCTGCTGAACTTATAACACTGCTATTTAAACTTTGGAATTTTATGTATTTTATTTTTTGCAGAGTTCCTCTAAATGGCACCTTTCATGGGCCACAGCATGAACCCTTGTTCATTAAATCAAAATAAATTTAAAATTTATTAAAGTGAGTTCTGTCATTATTTAACTAAGCAATGAGGCTATGATTTTGAGCTTCTAATCTCACCTGCTTACAAAGATACCCTTGAGATTTTAGAGGACTGTTTTTAGTCTTGCTGTTGACCCCGCATTGTTGAACTTGTAGCATACTCAGCATGTATGAATTTAGTTTGTAGTGCAGTATGTGGCAATAGTTTGTCTCTCCTGAAATGGTGGTGGCTTAAGTTTCAGGCTTTATGTACAAAGCTTGTCATTTTTGTAAGGAACAAGTATTATCTAATGAACAATAAATGTCTAAGCTACTCATTAATGTAGAACTGACTGATGTCATTTCTGATTTTCTCTACCACT
Organism: Protopterus annectens; assembly: GCF_019279795.1. Taxonomy (NCBI): domain Eukaryota; kingdom Metazoa; phylum Chordata; order Ceratodontiformes; family Protopteridae; genus Protopterus; species Protopterus annectens. The sequence goes on along the minus strand of NC_056733.1, from coordinate 461,634,966 downwards.
ACATTTTGTAGCAGAACACGCATACGTTGTAAAAATATTGTAGCAGGTTTATAATAGCAATAATTTGACATACTTTTTTAAAAAAATATTCTTAGCACATATCAGCAAATTAGAAAATGTCAAGGTCAAAAGAATCGACCTATTAGCTAGTAATATAACAGCAGTGAGACAACCAGGACTGTTATTTGGAAAAGAAAATATGGGTACTGTATATCTGTATGTAGAAAATTATTCTGGATTAAGACAAAACTGTCCTGCTATAATTACAATCTGCTATTTTAATATACATTATATATTGGGCAGTGGCTGTATTTATTTTAACATCTGGGTCATGCAGACTGCACTGTGGAAAAGTCTAATTTCCTGGGGCGCATTAAGCTAAGGAAGATTGTATGACTTGGAATGACAGAAAACAAGTGCTGTTGTTAATTGCTTTGTTGGGACAGTCAAATATAACTAATTTTCCAGGATTCTACCATATGCGTTACTTTTATGTTTTAATATCTACAAAGGAAACTGGATCTGTAATGCAGTTTTATGAAACATGAGGTTTAGATGCAGGTAACTTCCAAAATACAATCCATGAATCAGAAATTGCATTTAATAGCAAGGTGTTCATTCTAAGGAGACAGAAATAGTCAGCATGTTAGGGACATATTACTACAAATAGTGTTGTGATATTAAAATCTGATACAAGCACTACTGTAGAAAGTATGATGTTCATTTTAATGTTGCTAAAGCTCCAAGATTTATTTGATAAACTTAAATTCAAATTTTATTGCTGGTAAGATAAGCAACTTTATAGGAATGTCTTGGTTTCAGAAAATAAACTTCAGGACTGTGCATGAATTTAAGTGTGCATGTGGGGGTTGTGAGGAGTAACAATTATCCATATGCAATCACCTTCTTTTTTCTTGTTTATGCAAGTCAAGGAGAACATACTAAGGAACAGTAAGAGATATGGTATTTTTAGAAGGCTCCTGCAAGGAGTTCTGGCTGTGAAGATGTCTTATGCAAGCACCAGTCCTGAACCTGCATCAGCTTTAAATGTTTTTCACTTTCTATGAAGTACTGCTCTTGTCCTCTGTAATGGACTGACATAATGCTGTGCTATCCAATACATGAAGCTGATTTTATGTGCTGTGCTTCTAGTACTCTGGAACGTGATACCCCTGGAAACATTTAAACCATGCTGACAGATATTAACATTAATTAATGACATCATTTCTTTTGCTCATACATTTACTTACTGGTAGCTTGAGTTGCTTTGGGCTGGGGAGGGGGAGGGGTCAGCCACTACAGACTTTAGATCCCTTCACATACATTCCATTGGTCCATCCTCCCCAGAGCCACAACAGTTGAGGCATACCCTGGACATGTTCCATCACTTGCCAGGTATGTCTCATTTCTTTAGACAGAAACAATGTCAAACCTGAACCACTACCTCCCTATATTTGGGCTTTGATTACCCCATGACTAGTGAAAGGGGCAGATGTGCAAGAGGGCCATTTTATGGTAGCTGGCTGTTAGTTTTGTGATTTAAGGTAGATTATACCCTGAACCTACAAATGCCAGCTTATATAACAGCACATTAGTGTGTACAGGAGCATCTTATGTCATTATTATTTATGTTTCCTGCACATTTCTTGTCTATGTTGGTGAAGTAGCGAGATAAAGTCCTGCAGGATGGGTTTGCCTATCTGGGGGGTGGGGGAGGATGCACACATGTAGGGTAGACTTGTCTGGTTCAATTTCCCTGGTGGAGATTGAGGAAACAATGACATGGAAGTGAGGGATGGTCCAGCACTGACTCCTATTGCACATCCTGACCTTGGGATGTTACTAGGTGCAAGCAAAGATAGGAGGAAAAAATTGGAAGAACACTCCCTTGGCAATAGAATGATGTTGCCCCAGGATGCCTAGATGTCTTTAGTGGTCCTGAATGTGGTTGTAGTAAATCTGGGGAAGGTTGGGAGAGTTTGGTAGACGTGGTGAATGAGCAGACACACCCCCAGCAGTTGACGATCAGCTGTGAACAAGCGAAAAAATGAGCAAAAAAGTTTTCTACACAGTCTTGTTTTGCCCATATTTTTTCATCGGCCTGTATTTCTCCTGTACTGCTGTTGAATAAAGAGTAGTACTTTCTGTTATGCCCCCCATGAGACCAGCATGTGATCACTTTAACCTCTCTTTTGATCGTGTTTTTTGCCACTATTAAGAGTATCCCTACCTCATTTAGCCAGTTTCACATAATAGAGTCTAATATTGAGAGCAGTGCTGAATAAACTGATTGCCCATATTTTTAGCATCTACTAGTCATTTTATAAAGCCTTTTCAGTTTTATATATTCACATACTTAATTGTTCACTGAACCTTGCAAACCAATTTTAGCCACAACCTAGGCACTGTGCAAATCAAATGTTTTGAGAAGTTATTTATAGACTGGTTTTATTTTAATGAATTGGCAGATTCTACAGGTCAGGAGATGCTTGGGAAAGTCAGTGCAGGCATAATCAAAACTTGATGTTCAAAAGATTAGCAAGTGGTGTTATGGTAGTACGTCTGTGATACAGGTAGATAATAGCATAGGAATGGTACATGTATCATAGCACTCTTTTTGAGTGTCTAGATGGAAAACATAATTAAGCTTAATCATGTAGCACTCTGCCCAGGGCAGGCAGCACTCTGGCTCACTGGCTAAGATCTCTGCCTTTCAGAAATAGGGTCTGGGGTTCATTTCTGAGTTTTGATTACTCCCCATGTCTACATTGGTTTTCTATGCAAACTATAGTTTTTTCCCACCTTCCAAAATATGCTGGTTGGCTGACTACTGAATGTTCATATAAATTGCATTTACCAGGTAAGCTTCCACTTCAGCTGATTGCTCCAGAGCTTTATGTCTAACCTAGGACACAATCCTAGTGGTTTCATCACTCCCTCTCTTCATCAAGGTCCTGATCTTGAGAGGTCTACTCTACCTGACTTGGATTATTTTTTCCAATAATCCACAAAGCTTCCTTAGAGTCTGTAAAAGTCTTAAATTCTGCAGATAAATGTACTCTAAAATGAAGGATATAACATGTAAAACTTAATTTCCCCCAATCTGCATCCCTTGCATGTTGAAATTCCTCTACTGGTCTGAGTCATTCTTGAAAAGGGTTTGTAAACCAATTCAGTTATGTGGTTAACAAATAAATAAAATAAAAAAACAACATAGCAAAGGAAACAAGCTATCTGTGGAGCACTGTTACTGTGTCCTTGGAGATAGAGGAACTGTACCACTGTAAGGCAGAGAAAGCAATTGAAAAACTGGAGATGTGGTAGAACCTAGGTGTTTAGAATGATTCAAGAGAAGTATCTCAAATGATGATAAGATGAACAGGTGCATTAACAAGGATATCTTATAGGAAGAAGGCTGCAAATGCTTATTCTAGGTGGAAAATATAGTGCATTACATGGGTTTTGCAAGAATCTCTGATGTCTACACATGGAATGTTTTGAGTACTGGTAAGTAGACTGAGAATTGTCTTCTTCTTCTTTTTTTTTTTGGCTGCTTCCATTAGGGATCTCCACAGTGGATCATCTGTTTCCATTTCTTCCTGTCCTCTACATCTTGCTCTGTCACACCAACCACATGCATGTCCTCTCTTACCACATCCATAAACCTTATCATAAGCCTTCCTCTTTTCCTGTAACCTGGCAACTCCATCTTTAGCATCCGTCTTCCAATATACCCAGCATCCCTCCTCAACACATGTCCAAACCAATGCAATCTCACCTCTCTGCCTTTGTCTACAGACTGTCCAAGCTGAGCTGATCCTCTAACAAACTAATTTCTAATCCTGTCCATCCTCATCAAACCCAACACAAATCTTAACATCTTTAACTCTGCCACCTCCATCTCTGATTCCTATCTTTTCGTCAGTGTCACAGTCTCGAACTCATGTAACATAACCGCTCTCACTGCCATCTTGTAGACCTTCCCTTTCACTCTTACTAGTACCCATCTGCCACAAATCACTCCTGACACTCTTCTTCACCCCATCCTCTCCTCCCTGCCTGCATTCTCTTCTTCACCTCTCTTCCACACTCACCATTACTCTGAACTGTTGATCCCAGGTATTTAAACTCATCCACCTTCGACAACTCTACTCCCAGCATCCTCAACATTCCTCTGTCCTCCCTCTCATTTACACACATATATTCTTTCTTAGTCCTGCTGATCTTCATTCATCTCCTCTGTAGAGCATATCTCCACATCTCCAGGGTCTCTTCAACCTGTTCCCCACACTCATTACAAATCACAATGACATCTGCAAACATCAGAGTCCATGGTGACTCTTGTCTGATCTCGTCTGTTAACCTGGCCATCACCGTTGCAAATAAAAAAGGGCTCAGAACTGATCTTTAATGTAATCCCACCTCCATCTTGAATGCATCTGTCACTCCTACCGCAGACCTCACCACTGTCACACTGCACTCGTATATATCCTGTACCACTCTTACATACTTCTCTGCCATTCCCGACTCCCTCATACAATACCACAAATCCTCTGTAGGCACCCTGTCATATGCTTTCTCTAAGTCCACAAAGACACAATGCATCTCTTTCTCACCTTCTCTATACTTCTCCATCAACACCCTCAGGACAAACTTTGCATCTGTAATGCTCTTTCCCAGCATGAAACTGTACTGCTGCTCACTAATCATCACCTCCCTTCTTAACCTATCTTCCACTACTCTTTCCCATAACTTTATGCTGTGGCTGATCAATTTTATCCCTCTGTAGTTACTACAGCTCTGCATATCACACTTATTCTTAAAAATCAGTATCAATACACTTCTTCTCCACTCCTCAGATACCCTCTCACTTTCCAAGATTTCATTAAACAATCTGGTTAAAAACTCCACTGCCATCTCTCCTAAACACCTCCATGCTTCCACCAGTTTGTCATCTGGACCAGCAGCCCTTCCATTCTTCATCCTCTTCATAGCTGTCCTTACTTCCTCCTTGCTAATCCGTTGCACTTCCTTATTCACTATCCCCACATCATCCAACCTTCTCTCTCTCTCTCTCTCTCATTGTTGTCATTCATCACCCCCTCAAATTACTCTTTCCATCTACTCAACACACTCTCCTTGCTTGTGAGTACGTTTCCCTCATTATCCTTTGTTACCCTAACCTGCTGCACATCTTTCCCAGCTCGGTCCCTCTGTCTAGCCAATCGGTACAGGTCCTTTTCTCCCTCCTTAGTGTCCAACCTTTCATACAACTCTTCATAAGCCTTATCCTTAGACTTCACCACCTCTCTCTCTTTGCCATGCACCTCATCTCCTTGTACTCCTGTCTACTTTCTTTATCTCTCTGACAATCCCACTTCTTCTTCACCAACCTCTTCCTCTGTATACTCTCCTGTAATACCTCATTCCACCACCAGGTCTCCTTGTCCTCCTTCCTCTGTACAGATGTCACACAAAGCACCTTTCTATCTGTCTCCCTTACCACCTCTGATGTGGCTGCCCAGCTATCTGGTAACTCTTCTCTGCCTCCCAATGCCTGCCTTAACCTTTTCCTTGAACTCCACCTTACAGTTATCCTTTTCCAACTTCCATCATTTGATCCTTGGCACTACCCTCACTCTCCTCCTCCTCTTATTGATTGCCAATGTCATCCCACAGACCACCATCCTATGCTGCTTAACTACACTTTCCCCTGTCACCACTTTTCAGTCTCCAATTTCCTTCAGACTGGCCCTCCTGCATAGGATATAATCCACCTGTGTGCATCTTCCTCCACTCTTGTACATCACCTTATGCTCCTACCTTTTCTTAAAATACATATTCACCACAGCCATGTTCATCCTTTTTGCAAAATCCACCACCATCTAACCTTCTGCATTCCTCTCCTTAACACCATACCTACTCATCACCTCCTCATCTCCTCTGTTCCCTTCATCAACATGCCCATTGAAATCCACTCCAATCACCACTCTCTCATCCTTGGTACACTCACCACCACTTCATCCAATTCGCACCAACATTTTTTTTCTCATCCTTCACACACCCAACTTGCGGAACATATGCACTAACAACATTCATCATCACACCATCAATTTCCAGCTTCATAAACATGACATATTGTTTCTTCAGGATAACCCCTACCCCATTTCTCTTCCCATCCACACCATTTTAGAAAAATTTGAACCCACCTCTGATACACCTGGCCTTACTCCCCTTCCATCTGATCTCTTACATGCACAATATGTCAACCTTTCTTCTTTCCATCATATCAGCTAGCTCTCTCCCTTTAACAGTCATACTGCCGAAATTCAAAGTTCCTACCCTCACTTCCACACTCTTAACTTTCCTCCTCTGCTCCTGCTTCCAGGCATGCCTTCCCTCTCTTCTTCTTCTCTTATGGCCAAAAGTAGCCCAATTTCCACCAGCACCCTGTTGGATAACAGTACTGGAGGCAGTCATTGAGAATTGTGCAGAATGTGATTTGGCAGTACAACAGGTATGGTGGTTTTACCATAGCTCTAGTCAAACTGATTTTTGTTTTCAATTAGATGCACTGTGAGTCAGTAAAACAATTAACTGACATTGGGTAATAGTGCAGTAAATGTTAGACATCTCCCTGGTCACTCTTGAATCTATCAATTTTAAAAAGTAAATGGTGGCCAGGTCATGTCCGTGATTGAATGAGTCAGCATGACACTAGGTAATTATATTGCTTCTGCTTATCATTGCAATGAAGAGATTATTGAGGTCTTGAATTCACATGCAATGGCTATTTTACACACAGCAAGAAGGTGTTGATTTAAAGGAGATGAAGGGTTCTACAGTAAGAGAATTGGAATACCTGAAAGAAAGACAAGCAAACTTGGAAGCCAGAACCTGTAGAATGACATTTGAGTTGCTGGCATATTAGATAAGGAGGAAGATCTGGAGTGAGTCCTTTATATTCAACAGAAGTTGGCAGTCTGGATGGGCTTGCTTTGGAGACAAACTGAGATAGATCATTTGATTTTTCCTGGTGTCAAGGTAGTAGCCAACCATGACACAGACATGTGCTGGTTTATTTTGAAGCACAACAGCACAGTAAGCCAGCAAACTGTGTTGCTGAACAATTCAATATTTAATGCATGTCAGCAAAAGAAAAAAGTAAAAAAACAGACCAGTTTTGGCTAATATGGTTACATAGCCTTCCTCAAGGTTAGAGAAATACAAAAAATAAATTCCTTTTATGCATGATGACAACCACAAAAGACAAACTGATTGTTCAAATTATAAGTGCTCATTAAGAAAAAGTCCACCCAATTTAATTATCCACTTCTTTTCTTTGGCATCAAGGATATTATGCCATCCTGTTTTATTTAATCTGTTGCCCCCAATTTTATCCATTACCATGAACCTAAAAGAAGCTATAGAATGCGCTAAGGAGTGTTTGTATAGTGCACTAGTGGGCTTCCTTATCCTCATGTCACTAATATGTTCAGATACTCTTATTCTCAGTGGTCTCGAAGTCTCACCCACATAGAATGCTGAGCAACTGCATGTAGCCAAATAAATTATCCAATCGCTACTGCAGCTAGCAAAAAATATAACATCATAAACATTTCCTGAATTTTGACTTGTAAATTGTTTAGACTTCATAATTCTATTGCAGTGACTACAATGACCACAAGGAGAACACCCAATAAGAGTATCCCCCAAAAGAGTTGTTTGTATACCAGTGTGACTCGAACATCTGGGTCCTCGTTTGTAATGACTTAAATGGGAGCCCAAATTTCTGCCTCTTCGAAAAGAAAATTGGCATTTCTCCTGAAGGAATTGAGATAAGTTATAATCAGCCAGCAAGATGTTTCAGTGTCTTTGTACACTATTCATAAGTGTGTCCGTGTTTCTTCCATATGTGGTGACTAACCTGATATCAGAGTTATTAGTTGCTTGTTTTTCTTTGTATTTCAAAAGGTCGCCTCTATTTAGTGTGGTAGCCCAATTACTGGCAGTCAGAACATGTCCCATTTTGTAGCCTCTGTCACGAAATCTCTTAGTAAGACCATGCCTAAAGTGTTCATAAGTGAATTCCTGTGAACAGATTTGTCGCATTCTTATGAATTGTGACTTTGGGATGTTCCTAGCTATATGAGGTGGATGATAGCTGGATGCATGGAGAAGGGAATTGTACTGTGGATATTTGCGAAATACCTCAGTTCGTAAAGTATGTTCAGTATTTCTGGTCATTAGAACATCAAGATATGTTATTTGTTCCAAATTGTAATTCACAGTGAATTGCAGGCCCCATTTGTTCTCATTAAGATAGCCAACAAATTCCAACAAATAATCCACATTCGATCTCCATACCATCCAGCAATCATCCAAAAACCTCCTCCAAATGTCCATTTCCACCAGGAAGATGTTAGGTGCATTATCATAAATCAAATGTTCTTCAACATAAGCCATGAAAAGGTCTGCATATATGGGGGCAAAGGAAGTCCCCATCGCTGTTCCTTTAATTTGCCAATAGCATTGTTCCTGGTAGAAAAATGCATTTTTGCTAAGGACATGTTCAGTGAGGCATATCAAAAAAGTGTTGAAACCAGGTTGATAGAGATCCGATTTGTATAGCCAGTGTTCTATGGCATCCTAACCAGCCTCATGTGTTATATTGGTGTAGAATGCACTGACATCTAGTGTGCATAATAACCACCCCTGTTCCAATTGGGTTATGGAAATGATCTGAAGAAATTCAGTAGTGTCCTTGATTCTTGAGCGGACCCATTTTAGTAGTGGCTGCAGAAATTTGGTGAGGAATTCTGACAGAGGCTCAGTAAGTGAACCTTTCCCCGATACAATTGGTCTCCCCGGTGGGTTACTCGGGTCCCTGTGAATCTTAGGTAAGAAATAAATCTGACACTTTAAGATGATACAAAGTAGTGTCAGAGATAATTCCCTCCTGCCTAACAGATAATAAGAAATCATCAATCTGTTTTTTAAATCTGAATGTTGGATCCAAAGGCATCTTTACATAGTATCGCCCATCGCTAAGTTGTTTATTTGCCTCACTATCATATTGAGCCCAGTTCATGACCACAACCTCCCCACCTTTATCAGCAGAGAGAATAACCAAATCATTATTATTCTCTAAATCATGTAGGGCCTCCAGTTCAATCTTTGAGAGATTGTTAGCCTTATAACCTGACTCCCTAGAATAAAAATGCAAATCCGTCAATACACTTGTTTGAAATAATTGAATACTGTGGTGCATGGGTGGTACAAATTTACACTTATTTTAAATAAAACCTCTGTCCGAGTTGTCATCAGTAGATCCTTGAAAGTATAATTTTAAATTTAGAAGTCTACAAAATGCTAATACATCTATGGGCAGAGTTTTTACTTAAAATAAGTCTAAATTTGTACCACCCATGCACCACAGTTTTCAATTATTTCAAACAAGTGTATTGACGGATTTGCATTTTTATTCTAGGGAGTCAGGTTATAAGGCTAACAATCTCTCAAAGATTGAACTGGAGGCCCTACATGATTTAGAGAATAATAATGATTTGGTTATTCTCTCTGCTGATAAAGGTGGGGAGGTTGTGGTCATGAACTGGGCTCAATATGATAGTGAGGCAAATAAACAACTTAGCGATGGGTGACACTATGTAAAGATGCCTTTGGATCCAACATTCAGATTTAAAAAATAGATTGATGATATCTTATTATCTGCTAGGCAGGAGGGAATTATCTCTGACACTACTTTGTATCATCTTAAAGTGTTGAATCCTATGAATCAACACATTTATTTCTTACCTAAGATTCACAAGGACCCTTGTAATCCACCTGGGAGGCCCATTGTATCGGGGAGAGGTTCACTTACTGAGCCTTTGTCACAAACCAAATTTCTGCAGCCACTACTAAAATGTGTCCGCTCAAGAATCAAGGACACTACTGAATTTCTTCAGATCATTTCAATAACCCAATTGGAACAGGGGTGGTTATTATGTACAATAGATGGCAGTGCATTGTACACCAATATACCACATGAGGCCGGTTTGGATGCCATAGAATACTGGCTATACAAATCGGGTCTCTTATCAATCTGGTTTCAACACTTTTTTGATATGCCTCACTGAACATGTCCTTACCAAAAATTTATTTTTCTACGAGGAATAGAGCCATTGACGAGGGCAAAGCAGTCCATACAACCTACCTGGACTTGGCTAAAGCTTTCGACACAATACCCCACTCTGGCATCATAGACAAGCTCAACAGCTTAAATGTAAATCCATATGTCACAAGATGGGTGGCAAACTGGCTAAAGGATAGAACCCATAAAGTCAAAATCGCTGGAGCCATGTCAGACTCAAAGCCAGTGACAAGTGGTGTCCCACAGGGCTCTGTCCTGGGACCCCTCTTGTTCGGCATTTATTTCTCAGATGTGAAAGCAAACATGAGAGGGTTGTGGCTGACAAAGTTTGCAGATGACTGAAAACTAGGCGCCATAGTCGATACACCAGCTGACACATACATCCTACAGAAAGGCCTCACTGAAATGGACAACTGGTGCCGGAGTCATGGCTTTAAACTAATTGCCAAAAAATGTATAGTCATCCCCTTTGGGAAAAACAAAGTGCCCACAAATTATCACATAGGCGGTAACCCACTGAGTACGGAAAAAGTAATCAGAGACCTGGGGACCCAAGTCGATAGTGACCTCTCATTTGACACCCACATTGCCAAAGTGGTTAGAAAGACTTTCTACCTTGCCCACCTTATCATAAATGGATTCACATCCAGATCAAAGGAGGTCATTGTGCCCCTGTACTCTTCCCTTATCAGGCCCATGATTGAGTACAATGCCCCATTTGGTATGTACCTCACCCGGCACTTGCAACAGCTAGAGAGACCCCAAAAGTACCTCACCAAGAGGATCAAGGGTATCCAACATATGTCATATGCTGCCAGACTAAAGTAACTCCAACTCTATTCAGTAGCATACCGCCTACTCAGAGGTGATCTGTGCCTGACGTACAAGGCCATGTCCAATCAGGAATTGATGGACATGCTCCACCTCAAAAAATCCAAATCCATTAGAACCACGAGAGCTAAAGATTTGAACCTCAGCACAAATATGAATAGGACATGCTGGAGGGACAGATTCATAACTCAGAGGCTTCCCATAGTCTGGAACGGAATCCCAGTTCATGTTAGGCAGAGCCCCTCACTGACTCTCTTCAAGAGAAATCTTGACGAGTGGATGGGAGATCATAGGTTTACCCCAGGGGTCATCTCTGTGTCACTACTAGACAGATGCACAGTAAACTAATTCTATTATGTAAAGGGGTCTTCACTGTGTCACTACTAGACAGAGGCACAGTATTCTAAATCTATTCTGTACACTTTTGTACCATTACATGGGGTGGCGAAAGCCACATCACTATGGCTTGGCTTATAAATGCCCCAGGGCAGATAGCCTAGTACCAAACTATAAATAACATATCTTGATGTTCTAATCACCAGAAATACCAATCATAATTTACAAACTGAGGTATTTCGCAAATATCTACAGTGCAATTCCCTTCTTCATGCATCCAGCTGTCATCCACCTCATATAGCTAGGAACATCCCAAAGTCACAATTCATAAGAATGTGACAAATCTGTTCACAGGAATCCACTTATGAACACTTTATTCTTTAGAAAAGATCTTACTAAGAGAGTTTGTGACAGAGGCTACAAAATGGGACATGTTCTGACTGCCAGTAATAGGACTACCACACTAAATAGAGGCAACCTTTTGCAATACAAAGAAAAACAAGAAACTAATAACTCTGATATCAGGTTGGTCACCACATATGGAAGAAACACGGACACATTTATGAATAGTGTACAAAGACACTAGAACATCTTGCTGGCCAATACCTTATCTCAATTCCTTCAGGAAAAATGCTGATTTTCTTTTTGTAGAGACAGAAATTTGGGCTCCAATTAAAGTCACTACAAACGAGGACCCAGAGGTTCGAGTCACACTGGTATACAAACAGTTCTATTGGGGGATACTCTTACTGGGTGTTCTCCTTGTGGTCATTGTAGTCACCGCAACAGAATTATGAAGTCCAAACAATCTATGAGTCAAAATTCAGGAAATGTTTATGATGTTGCATTTTTTACTAACTGCAGTAACGATTTGATAATTTGTTTGGCTACATGCAGTTGCTCAGCTTTCTATGTGGGTCAGACTTCGAGACCACTGAGAATAAGAGTATATGAACTTATTAGTGACATGAAGATAAGGACTAGTGCACTATATAAATACTCCTTAGTACATTCTATAGCTTCTTTTAGGTTCATGGTTTGTTTGTTTGTTTGTGTCTTTCGGCTTTTCCCGGTTAGGGGTCGTCACAGCGGAACTCCGGTCCGCTAATGATTGGTAGTGGATTTTTACGTACCGGGTTTGGGGCGACAGATTAAATAAAGCAGGATGGCATAATATTATTGATGCCAAAGAAAAGAAGTGGATAATTAAATTGGGTGGACTTTTTCAACCAGGTCTTAATGAGCACTTATAATTTGACCAATCATTTTGTCTTTTGTGGTTGTTATCATGCATAAAAGGAATTTGTTTTTGTATTTCTCTAACACTGCATAAGGCTAAGTAACCATAATAGCCGAAACCGGCCTGTTTTTTCTCTTTTTCTTTTGCTGACATGCATTAAATATTGAATTGTTCAGCATCACAGTTTGCTGGCTTACTTTGCTGTTTTTCTAGTTGTAATTCAAGCTGTGCAATTGCCGTACGTGCAGGTTTTTTTTTTTTATTGTTTTGTATTGTTATTTTTTAGCATATAAGACCAAGGAACAAAATGTAACGTTCTGGTGACCCGGGATTATTTACAGAGTAAGAGATATGTGCATCTTCTTTCAGGCTCAGAAAAAAACAGGTACTGTTTGTTGTATGCGTAAAGGAATGTAAATAGTTGAAACTGAAGCTTTACATGTTATATCTTACAGTTTACAATTTATTTCCCTTCAGGATTTAAGACTTTTACACTCTCTAAGGAAGCTATGTGGATAATTGGAAAGTATAATCAGGGTGAGATAGAGAAGACTTCTCAAGATCAGGATACTGCTGATGAGAGGAGGTAATGAAACCACCAACACTGTGTCTTCTGGGACTGTGGTCCTGCCTAGACTTAAAGCCCTGGAACAATTAAATGACTAGGAAATTTTCCTGATTTGCAAGGCTAAATGATGCAATGGCAGTAGTTAGCAAAAATGGTGAAAAAGAGTTGGATGATACTGGATTATATTATAACTGAGAAAGGATATGTAGGGCATTATGTTTGATCATTTATGTAGGCAAAAGATGATATTAGGTATTCAACTTTATTGTAAAAAACATGGCCTGCATATACAGTCTTTGGTTAGTAAAAGGGAAAGGTGAGTAATGGCAAATGATATATATTTTTTGTTTTGAGTTTTAGATGAAACTCTTGCTGTTTGTGCAAGACACCCTACTTTTGATCAAATGCAAATAATGTGACATAGTTAACAAAAAGAGATACTTAAAAGTACGTAGATCACATATTTGTTGTTGTAAACACTTATTCATAATAAAAGACATTTTTATAGTAGTGCATCTGAAATTTAAATTTAAAAAGTCCTGCAAATATGCAGAGCTGAAGCCCAAACTCCTGCTGACATATTTTCTTGATGGGAATGTTTGGATCACATTGATGATATTTGGAATGTTTGGATCACATTGATGATATTGAGAATGTTTGGATCACATTGATGATATTTGGGGGGCACATGGAAAGCTGCTATTCTTTCCAAGAATGGTCAGAATTTTGTTTTTTTGTCTTTCAAAAGGTGGGCCTACAAATTTCTAAAACAATTGTAATGCAGTTAGTTTTCTGCCAAACTGTTAACTTAAGCAACAGTCTTGAGGTTAACTGTTTATAGTCATTCTGCAGTTAGTCAAGTAATTAAGACTTTTCCCAACAGTGATGTTAATATTTCCTGCTTGCATGGGCTGACTGAGCCAGGATAGTGACAAGGTTTGGCCTGTAGTTCCATGTATTCTTAGGACTTTTTAAAATTAATTTTCGAATCCAAGACCATAAAAGACGGCGTCTTTTTATTGTGAGTCAATGATCATAACAACAAGGATGCAATCTGCTTCCAGATATTTATTTTTGTTAACCATATGAAGTTCTTTTCACTTGATATTATAAGAGTGATAAATGGCAGTAATGAGGGTTTGCCAAGGTGGATACATTATTATAGGCTGATTAGTTCCTTTTCTGATGAACACTATTTAATGGAATGAGGGTCTTGATTTGAAATCACAAATGACATTATGTGGAGAGTAATACTGATTCAGAGTTGTTGACACTATTAATATTTAAGAGTTTACTACCCTACAACCAAGCTTTACGTATTTGGTACATTTAAAGCTTTAGCTAGCTCTCTTAAAATTCTGAAGAGGTGATTACAAAGGAAGTTTCTTCCCAAATGGTAGTGAGATTTTCTCAACATATCTGAGACGAATACTTAGATTGATGAGTTGGTAATGGACTGTCACTATTATATTGTTTTTGGAGATGACTGGATGTATGGGAAGCCAGAAACAACTGAACTGGGAGATTACTTTGACATCTGACAAATTCTTGCTTTCAAAGGGAACCTGAAGAGGGATGATTCTTTCTACTCGGCTGGATATCATGCCTGATTACTTTTGATGTTTTTAAAACTGTAATACAATCGAGCGAGGGGGACCTTGGAAATTATAAGGAGACCCTGTGGCAGGTCTTTGTTAATGCCCATACCCTCCCCAGGGTTGAATGACACTGTTTCTCTCAGTAGCAAATTGAAGCTTAGAGTATTGGATAGATAGATATTTTTTTTATTTTAAAAAGTGTGTGAGTAACATATTTAAGATTTACGTGCATATATTTTTATTTTGCTCAAGATGTGTAGGTTGAACTGTATTAGTATTTTGATGTGCACAGATATTATTTAATCATTTCCTTTAATTTAATTGCATTGTACTGATTTCAATTGATTAAGTAATTATTGGGGGTGGGGGTGGTATATAAGCTGAACTGTTATATCATTTTTATTGTCTGAAGAAGTTTGGTCTATGTGCCTGACGAAAGTGCTTACTTTTTTGTACTGAGTGGTTGATTTTACTTTAGTAAATTTGTTTCTGCTCAACGAGTGCCTATATAAGGCCAGAATGCAATCAAAGCTTTTAAATCATCGCACTTATGGTAGTTGCAGGACTCCCTTCTGTCAATCCATGAATCCTTGTGGTGTAATTGATAACTCTCAGCCTTTTACCAACAAAATCAGGGACACACCTAAGAATAATATGGGAGAAAGGTCTCAAGTCAGGGACACTTTTTAAAGTATTAATACTACAAACATAGAAATCTAACAAAATAAAAGGGTGTGAATTAGCATGCATTTTTAAAGTAAAAGACATCTGTAACTATAATGGCTGTCATTAATTATTGACTAGAGTCCCTCACATTTCCTCAAACATTTTTCAGTATTAGGAGGGATAGAGCAAATTTCAGAGTCAAAATCATGGCAGTCATTTGAAAATCAGAAGCATTTAAGAGGTGTACACCATCCTACGTCCTATCTTTCCATTTTTGTTTCTTCGTCTTCATCATTATCATCATCATTCTATATGAGACTTGGATCACCATTTCATAGACTCATAGGGTCATAGGAAGCTACTAGGCTAATGGCTCTGGGGCCCTTACAAGCCTAGTCAAGAGTTTATCCCCCAAAAAGAAACCTCAGTCAGCACCTGTCACCCCTGTCAATGAGGGACACAGGTGGAACCCCTGGGACAAATTTGTGGTTTCCCATCCACTCATCAAAGTTGCACTTGAAGAGGGTCATTGAGGTACTCTGATTGACATGTATGGAAAGTCTATTTCAGAGATGGGCAGCCTCTGGGAGACAAACCTGCTTCTTCAGCAGGTTTTGTTGATGTTGCATATTAGAGTTAGGCCTTCTGAATGGTTAATGCGTGAGGAGTTAGACTTATGGATATGGTGCACCTGTAGTAGGGCAGGGTCCGATATTGCCTTGTAGGCAAGACACAGATCACCTCTGAGCAATCTGTACAATATCGAGTACAGTGATAGTGATTAGAGCCTGTCCACATAGGACAGGTGTTAAAGGCCTTGGATTCTCTTTGTAAGGTATTTCTGTGGCCTTTCCAGCTTGTGCAGGTGTTTGGAGAGGTACATACCAAATGGGACATTATACTCAATTATTGGTTTAATGAGGGAGGATTACAGAGAAGCAATAACCTCCTTTTTTCTGGATGCAATCCCTTTACTTATAAGATGAACTAAGTAAAAGGCTTTTCTGACCACTGCCACTACATGATGGTTGAATGTGAGATTGTTGTCAACTTGAGGACACAGGTCTGTCACCACAGGTTGTGTGCTTAGGGTGTTGATGTTGATGTGGTAATCAGTAGGAACTGTGTTTTTACAGAATGGTATGATAATACATTTTTTTTGCATTTAACTTAAGTCCATGACTTTGGCACCAGTCATTTGTTGCCGTGAGATCCTCTTGCAGCATGTTAACATCATTTGGGGAGTCAAATACAGCACCCAAGTTACAGTTATCCACAAACTTGGTCAGCCACAGGCCTTTTGTCTTTGGCTGGACCTCAGAGAAGTAGATTCCAAACAGTAGGGGTCCCAGGACAGCTCTCTGGGGAACACCACTAGTGACAGGTCTGCTGTCACAGGTGTAAGCACATATTTTGACCTTGTGGGTCCTATCAGTGAACCAGTTGGCCACTCACTTAAAGAGACAGGGATTTACACCAAGCTGTGTTAGCTTTTCGATGATGTCTGAGTGGGGATTGTGTCAAAGGCCTTGGCCAAGTCAAGGTAAGCTGTATGTACTGACTTTCCCTCCTCCAGGGCCTTGGTGACAGTCTCAAAAAAGTCAACCAGGTTTAACACGTAAGGTCTGCCCTTGATAATCTGAAATGCATGAGGTCCGGTGCTTGGAGATTGCCTATGTCCTTGTTTATGAGATCCATAATAACATGCTCCATGGCTTTACAGATCAAACTTGTCAAGCTAATAGGGTGATAGTTTCCATGGTCAGTAGAGGCACCACCTTTGTGCAAAAGTATGATAATGGCAGTTCTCCACTCTGCTGGGATGCCTTTGCTTAGGTTGTGATTGAATAGGGTGCTCAATGGTGAAGCTAGTTCTTGCTGGAGATGGCGCAGAATACAGCCTGGGATGCTATCAGGTCCCATGGAAGCTGTGTTCTTTGCTTTGGATAGGGCCATTAACACTTTATCCATGGAGATGTGAAGTGCGGGACAAGTTCAGGGATGTTGAATGGGCCTTTGTGGGGGATGGGGGTGAAGTTTGTGTAGAACCTATCTGTTAGCAGGTTGGCTAAATCAACAGGATCAGTGTAAGTGGTACCGTAAAGTACTAATTCAGAACAAACCCGGGCTTTGCTATGGAGGTTGCTGATATAACTGAAGAAGGCTTTGTGGTTTTCCTTTGTTTCAGAAGCTAGTTTCAATTCATAATTAGCTTTAGAGGTTTTCACTAGTGATCTACTTTGCTTGCTGAGGCTGAGGAGGAAGTTTTCCCAATTTGGAATTTGTTCTTTTTTACCCTTGGACAACAGTTTCTTCCTTTTGTTGTAAAGCCTATTGATAGAGGATGTCCACCAGACAGGTTTGTGTTTCCTTGAGGAGCAGGTTTTAGTTCTGTTGGGTATGGCTGAGTCCATGCAGTTGCACAGCTGCTTGTATACTGCATTGGTGTACTGTTCAGCGTAGTTGTCTGCATCCTGTGAGGGGGCGGTGGTGTGAAGCTACTGATACCCTCCCTTAGGAGGTTGTAGTCATCTTTTGAAAAGTTTTTAGCCTGGTTATAGCTGGGGGAGGGGGGTCGGGTGGGATAGAAACTTCGAATGAGACAGACCGATGATCCGAACTCACCAGGGAAGAACATGCTATGGGAGTGGTGCAGCAGTCGCCCATGTTGCTGAAAACCAAGCCCAGAATGTTATCTCCCCTTATGGGAGATAAGATGGGCTGGTTTAGTGCATTAGAATTGATGAAGTCAAGGAATTGTTGGGTGAGTGCATTCGTGGAGGAATGGTTCACCGAGTCTATGCTGGGGTAGTTGAAGTCACCAAGGATCAGGGTGTTAGGGGATACCTTGATGGAGTCAAGTAGGTCCAGGTAGGAGGAGTGAGTGCCCTGAGTCATGGAGGGGGTTCTACAGCTTGCAATAACTTGGATGGGTGTCTTGCCGACTGTCAGTGGCACCTGGAGTAATTCCAGTGCATCATGCTGGAAAACCAGTCTGGAGGTGTGCCTGCCCTTAATGAAGATAGAGACTTCACCATCCTTAGTCTTTCTGACCTCATTTTGGGGTAAGAATGTGTGGGATGAGGTGTAGCCTGGTAAGGCAGGGGTGCTCTCTGCAGCCTGAACCAAGTTTCCATGACTGCACAGACATTAGCATCTTCCAGTGTGAGGAGATCCTCCAGTGAGTGGATTTTCAGGTTAATGGTGCTAACGTTAAGCAGCATGACCTTCAATTTGCTTTTTGACAGATCTTTTATGTTGGAAGATTTGTTTTTTGGACATAGTCTAAAAAAGGCACAATGGGGGAGGCAAGAGCCTTGGCCAGGATCCAGAATCCTAGGGGTGACAGGTGGAAGCCGTCTCTGACAAATCATTGAGGCCTGTCAGTCATGTTATCCCAGGCAGACAGATACTGGATTCCCTTGGAAACACACCAGAAACTAAGCCAATTGTTGAAGTCAATTATTTTTTGTTGGTATTGCGGTATCATTCTTGGTGAAGGTAGGATGCTGCTTAGGGTTAGGGTCATACCTGCCTGGGACACATACTCTAAGAGCTCAATCATGTCTCTCTTTATATAATCCAGGGAGACATGTCTCAAGTGATTCACACCAACCTGGACAATGACAGAGTCAAACTTGTACACATTGTGGAGAGACCTAAGTGCATGCGTGATGTGGTGGATTCTGGCACGTGACAGACAACTAACCATGACCTTGTCGAGCCTGGTGAGGGGGAAATCGGTGTGTCTCACAACTGAGTCATCAGTGACTAGTATGCTTGTTTTTTGTTATGCCTTATGGGCTGCAGTGGTTTATTGTTATGCCGGTGAATCAGACCTCCACCATTACACCTTGTAATGAGGATGAATGCATTTTTTTTTTGTTTGTTGGTGTGCTTGTTTGTTTTTTTCTCGTGCTACTTTAAGTAGTCAGCCTTAAAGTCAAACATAAGGGAAGCAAATTAAGTTTTAATTAAACACTGCCATAATTTTAATTAAAAAGGTTTTTCACATTTAAAAGCCATCTAAATTTCTTTCTTATTTAATTTTTTTGTCGTTAAAATGCTTAATCTCCCTACAAGTCATTTCCTTTCAGATGCTTGTAAATATGTGCCTCAGCTGTTATCTTACTACTTTCAAACACATTTATGGGTTGCCTATTGTGGTGAGGTAAAAAATATATTATTTATTTATTTATTTATTGTATTTGTTTACTGCAAAAGTCCGAGTGGGCAAGGAAACAAAATGCCCCTTTTCAGCAGGCGGGTAGCAAGTGTGATCATATGATCATTTATAGCAGTCATTCTTTTTTTTTGTGACTTTTTGCTGCCTTCACCATTAAATAAAATGTACAGATACTTCTTCTGGCTTGAATCTAGGAAGAAACCTACCATACTGGAAACAATAAGCTCACTAACAAAACTTTTATGGATCCAGAATGCCACAACCATACAAGACTGAGGACTCTTATTATAAGTAGCTTAATTTGTTAAATAATTTATGTTTTGATTAAATTACTTTATGCTTCCCAAGGATATTTAATGCATTGTCAGATTATGGTCCCTCACATCCATTTGCATCTCTCTACTGAAGCAACAAAGTACCAGTCTGGCAAGAAGTGGAGATATTAATATATATTGTACTGAATTTTATGTATTTACTTCTGAGATTGTGTGATCTTGTAGTTGGTATTCCACTTTCCAAATGAGAGGTAGCTTCCCGACTGATATTTTACTGCTAGACTATGACTGGTTGCAGGCTCACCACAGTTCTTAACAGCCCTGCATTTATCACTCATGGTCTATATGTGCACATCCCTTTGAGTTCATAACAACTCACGCAAAAACCCTGAATTAAGCTGTTAATGATCTTCTTATTGGGATTATGGATCACTCCCTTTCTCTTCCAAAGGGAATAAAGCATCATAACCAATGGAAAATTGTGCTGGGTGGTCATCTGTTTTAAGTTTGGGACCAGTGAAAATCTCTGCAGGGCAGCACATCAGTGATTTGTTTATTAGCCTAGCCAGTCTCCACCTGCCTTTCATTTTACTCTTTTTCCTTCTTCGGATGAGTATGATTAAGTATTAATAATTAATACTTTGGGCTCTGTATTAGTCTCTTGGCCTCCACAGTGGTAAGGCTTAACCTGACAGCTGTCTATACCTCTGACTGGCTAATAAAACTATCAGAATGAACAAATTAGTCCTACTATCTTCAGATCCACTTCTGAACCCATATTGTCAGCATCAAAGATGACATTTAGCATGCGTGCCACTGAATTGATCGATACAAAGCCAGCTTTACATCTGACAGATAAAAAAAACACTTATCAGTTTACTTCCAACACCTGGATGTCGTCACTGTCGAATTAAACATGGAAGGTGCGCCTGAGTAAAGGGAGCATTATTGTTAAGACAACATTAAAATGTTACCAGCTTTGTAAAGTGCAGACTGTAGCGTATCATGAATACTATATGCCAGCTAAAGTCACATTATTATGAAGCAGTTGTGTAATCAAAGTATTATGCATCAGCTATAAGAAGAGAAAATGATAAGCCTCACGCAGCCTCTGATGATTAAGAAAAAAAAAATGAACTTGTTCCTGACATTCCTTTCTTATTGGTTTTAGCTGCCTGGAATTCTTTTCATAATATACTCTCCAAGTGCCCAGTAAATCCCATTTATCTGAAGTTTGCTTTTGGCTGAAGGAGCTCTTAACATGTCCTTCTGTTCCATGTGTAATGCATGAAGGTACAGTCTGTTTTTCTTTTGTGTTGTACGTTGTTATGTATGATTAATTTCTTGCTACATAAAATATGACGTCTGAAGGACTCTTTTTCAAAATCCTTATGTTCTTGTATCTTTGCCAGTAATGTAGAAACAAGTGTAGTGAGTCTAATTGGAACTTCATTAATAATAATAACAGCAAAATCAGAGTTTCTACCAGTTTTGTTGAAAAAAGGCATAAAACCCACCCAGTGTAAGATTTGTTTAACAGAAAGCAGCTTTCAGTTGATACTAACTGTAGAGGTCTGCATTTTATTCACCACTAAGAAATATGCTGTACACTTTTATGAGGGAAACACAAGAATTCTGAGCAAGCTTTGCCCAGGAGAAACCAACTTTTAATTGCGTTTAGCTTCAGACTGTCACTTTTTTATTCTCTTTTAAGAAACATACTGCAAAGTATTGCAAATGCTATGAAATTACTCTTTGATGTGGGTAAATATAACAATCTTTATTTCTTAACTGGTAACACATTAAATACATTTCACAGAAGGCATTTACTGTCATTCATTTGTTTGCTTGTTAGCCAATCTGGTCACTACATGAAGAATCTCAGGTACGACCTTTGAAATGCGTACTACTCACTCTAGGCAAACCTTATTTTGTTATTTTGATTGTCCAACTTTATCAATTGATTAGAAATCTACCTCAAAATTTTGCACCTTTTGTGAGACACACAAGTATTGTGGGAAAGATCAAAACTATCTGTACACTTTAAGCTGTAACAGGTCAGACAGCTTACTGAAGATTATGTATATTTCTAAGTTCTTAGCCCTTGTAAATACAGTCTTGGCCATTGATGAAAGTAGTAGGGGCAGGCATTTGAAAGAGTATAAAACTTGCTTCAGAGCAAGTTATGCGACAGATAAAGTACATACCAGCACAGATTGAAAAACTTTATTTGTTGTTTGTGTAATATACTGTAACATTATGAATCTGCTGAAAGACAGCGTGATGCAATGGAACAAGACAGAATTCTATGTTCTTTAGGTTCATAGGTTCATAGGTTCATACTAGGCTATCTGCCCTAGGGCATTTATAAGCCTAGCCCAGAGTTTTGTGACTTTCGCCACCCCTTTAGTTTGAAGGATACTATGCCCATTATTTAGCTGTGCCTCTGTCAAGCAGTGACACTGATGTGATCCCTGGGGTATACCTGCGATCTCCCATCCATTGGTCAAGATTTCTCTTGAACAAAGCCAGCGAGGTGCTCTGCCTCACATGTACCGGGATTTTGTTCCACAGCATAGGGAGTCTCTGGGTGATGAATCTGTCCCTCCAGCACGTCCTATTTATGACCGTGTCAAGGTTCAAGTCTCGTGCTCTTGTAGATCGGATGGATTTAGATTTTTTGAGGTGAAGCATGTTCATTAATTCCGGGTTGGACATGACCTTGTATGTCAGGCACAGGTCACCTCTGAGCAGGCGGTAAGCGACTGAGTAGAGCTGGAGCTCCTTCAGTCGGGCAGCATAGGACATATTTTTGAGACCCTTTATCCTTTTGGTGAGGAACTTTTGGGGCCTTTCCAATTGCTGCAGGTGTCAGGTCAGATACATTCCAAATGGGGCATTGTACTCAATCATCGGTCTGATGAGTGATGAGTACAGGGGAATGATGACCTCCCTTGACCTAGATGTGAATCCCTTTATGATCAGGTGGGCAATGTAGAAGGTCTTCCTAACTACTTTGGCAACGTGGGTGTCAAACGAAAGGTTACTGTCAACCTGGGTCCCCAGATCCCTGATAACCTCTTCTGTGCTTAGTGGATTACCACCTATATGGTAGCTGGGGGTAACCTTGTTTTTCCCGAAGGGTATGACTATGCATTTTTTAGCGTTTAACTTTAGGCCATGGCTTTTGCACCAGTTATCCGTTTCTATGAGACCCTTCTGAAGGATATCTGTGTCTGATGTGTTTTCAACTATGGCGCCCAGTTTGCAGTCATCTGCAAACTTTGTCAGCCATAATCCTCCTGTGCTTGCCTGTACTTCTGAAAAGTAGATGCCGAACAAGAGTGGGCCCAGGACCGAGCCCTGTGGGACACCGCTTGTGACAGGCTTGGAATCAGACATGGCGCCAGCAACTCTGACCCTGTGGGTTCTATCACTTAGCCAGTTTGCAACCCATCTTGTGATGTATGGGTTTACATTTAAGCTGGTGAGTTTTTCTATGATGCCCGAGTGGGGTATTGTGTCGAATGCCTTTGCCAGGTCAAGGTAGGCTGTGTGGACTGCCTTGCCCTCGTCAATGGCCTTGGTGACTGTTTTGAAAAAGTCAACCAAGTTTAAGAGGCATGATCTGCCCTTGACAAAGCCAAATTGGGTTTGATCCAATGTCTGCAGGTCCCCTATGTCTTTATTTATGAGTTCCATTATGATCTTCTCCATAGCTTTGCAGACCAGGCTTGTCAAGCTGATGGGACGGTAGTTTCCAGGGTCGGTGGAGGCACCGCCTTTATGTAGTGGGACCACAGTTGCCGTACGCCACTCCTTGGGTACGTATCCTGAGGTGAGGCTAAGATTAAACAGCTGCCCTAATTGTGGGTTTAATTCCTCAATGAGTTCGTGGAGCACACAACCGGGGACACCATCTGGTCCCATGGATGCTGTGTTTTACGCCTTGGAGAGAGCTGTTCTCACCTGAGCATTTGAGATGTTTGGGAGGCTACAATCCTCTGGTATAGATATTTCTCCTTTTGTGCGGGGGCGGCGAAATTTGCACTGAACCTGTCAGCCAGTATGTTAGCAATGTCTGTAGGTTCAGTGATCTTTACATCATTTTGAACTAGTTCTGAGCATATCTGGGAGTTTCCTCCCAGGTTTCTAACATAACTAAAAAAGGCCTTGTGATTGTCTTTTGAGTCCTTGGCGATTTTTCTTTCAAAATTTGCCTTGGATGATTTTATGAGAGCTCTTAGTTTTGTACTTATAATGATCAAGGGTGTCTTCCCTTTTAGGGATTTTGCTCTATCTTGTAGTAGCTTTCTCCTTTTGTTGTAGAGCTTGTTTATGGCTGGGGTCCACCAGACTGGACGTTTGCCTTTGGTACAAAGAGTCTTTGTTTTGTTTGGGATTGCCTGATCCATGCAGTCCTGGAGGTGCTGGTAGAAGGCATTTGTATGTGATTCAGCGGCTTTAGTGATGGTTTCCGCTGGTTCGGGGGCCTTGAAAGAGACCACACCAGTCCTAAGAAGTGTGAAGTCGGCTTTAGAGAAGTTCTTCACTGTGGTCTTTTTTATCTGGGGTGGGGGCGGGATGTGGACTTCCAGTGAGATTAGTTTATGATCTGACCTCACCAATGAGGGGTATACCTCCAGTGTTGAACATTGTGACCCCATGTTCGTGATGATGAGATCTATTATGTTTTCGCCTCTTGTGGGCATGGTGACTAGTTGTTCCATGGCATTTGAGTTTATGAACTCTAGGAACCTTTGGGCTAGAGTGTTGGGGCTTGAGTAGTGATCCCAGTCTATATTCGGATAGTTGAAATCACCTAGTATGATGGTGTTTGGGGTTACATTTATCCCCTCCAGAGTTTTCAGGAAAGCTGTGTGAGGTTCCTGAGTTTGAGAGGGTGGCCTGTAACATGCTACCAATTGCAGAGCAGTCTTGCCTACGGTTAATTGCACCTTGATGGTCTCTGATGCATCGTGCATTGCCACCAACCTGGAGGTGAGGGTGTCTTTGATGAATATGGACACCCCTCCTCCTTTCTTGGTGTTGTCCGGATTTTGGGGCGGAGCATGATATGAGGTAAAACCTGATAGTGCCGGGGTGCTCTCAGGAGCCTTGAACCAGGTTTCAGTCACAGCACAGACATCGATGTTCTCCATACTGAGAAGTGCTTCGAGTGCGTGCATCTTGAGGTTGAGACTTCTGGCATTGACTAGCATTACCCTTAGTTTTTTTCCTTTGTTTTGTTCTAGGGTGGTAGGTTTAGAATTTGAGCCTTGCCTAAAAAAGGCACTATGGGGGTGGCAAGAGCCTTTGCCAATATCCGGAAGCCCAGGAGTGACAGGTGCAAGCCGTCCCTTGCGAAGCAGCGTGGCTTGTCCAGCATGTCATCCCAGGCAGACAGACATTGGATCCCCTTTGAATCACACCTGAGATTAAGCCAATTATTAAAGCTGATCATCTTGTCTCTGTATTGTGGCATCATTCTTGGTGAAGGTAGGATACTGCTCAAGGTCAGGGTCATACCTGCCTGGGCTACATAATCAGAGAGCTCCTCTATGTGTCTTTTCATGTAGTCCAGGGAGGTGCGTCTCAGGTCGTTCACACCAGCATGGACAAGAATGTGACATCTCAAATTTACTTTAGAGAAGGCATTTGTTTTTGCATATGTTTTTTGTTGGTGACCCATAAAACTACACTCCTTTTCTCTGGAAGAAGCAGAAGTAAACAATGCCTTTACAAAGGTAAAGCAAAAACTTAGATCACTGAAAGTTATGAGGGGAAAATAACTTTGGCTAATATTGCCTGCATTTTTCCAAGTATTCTTTGTGGTTAAATGCTAGGCTTATGCTCTCTTCCTCGGATTCACAAGTTGCATTCCCAGAAGCATTCTGCTCGAGTTGACATTCGCTCATGCTTTACTTACCTTCATACCTCTCAAGCTCTCAGCGGAAGAAATTAGGACAAAGCCAAAAAATAATGGGGGTGGGGAGACAAATGCCCCCCAAAAATTTTAAATATACTGCTTTTATAAACTTAAAAAGTTACTAGAATAACATTCTAGAATTCTGAATAATATGAAGCCTGAAACTCAAATGTCTTTCATTTTTTACTGATTCCAGTCCTCAGTGATTTGCAGGAAAACCACAAATGTTATAAGAAACAAGCCAAAATATGAGACTTTTGAGAGGTCTGTCTGCTTTTAGTGTGAGATTGTATATACTTGCATCTTAACTAGTTTTAGGTTGTCTTAAATTGGTGCTTATACACTTTGGAGAATGAGCAAACATGCATTCCATTGTCTTTCAGTGGTGTCTCTTTCTTTGAGGTATAGCAACCTTGGAGTGAGAATAATAAAAGGGGTAAGGGGCACAAGGTGTGGCTTGCCCCTGCAAACAATTCTTTTTTTTTAATCCGTCATTTATAATACATTTCCAAGTGAATGCTTTCATATGTGAGCAGACCAATAGTACAATACTTTAATGTCGGTATATAACACTCAAGCAGAAAAAAATGCACAGAATGCTGCACTATCAACTTTCAGATTATATAATATCGTTCTAAAAATATTCATTACTAAGATATACATCCTTATTTGTGGTACATTTCTCGATGTCTCTTCTTCAGTCTTTCACCGAATACACAAATTAATAATGAGACTTATATACAGTTACATAATATGAATCAGTATTCATTATATACATTATCCTCTTGAATTTACGTTGTAATCCCTTTACATAATCCAACATGTGCTGATAGATCTTACCATCTTCTTTAATCTAGAAAACAAATAAAGAAAGGCATCAATAGGGAATGCCATCCATTTACATCAAACTTTTTCCTTTGCCTTAAGAATTTTAAATATCACAATACTATATTACCTGTGAAGATTGGGTGAAGCTAGATAAAGGCTGCCAGCCTAGCCAGATAGAATTTTGAAGATAATTCTGTCATCTGTAAATATTAATGTAAACCACAGGCTTGTTGTCTTAAATGGAAAAAAATACTGTTACATGTGGAACTGCAAAAATGTAACAACAGTGCACTCTGCTGTAAGGAAATTAAGTCAAACATTTTATGACTGTCTTTGATATTTAAATACGGCTCCGGTCTGTCTAGATGAAGGAATTCTTGCTATTGTTTTAAGGCCAGATTTAATGGCCAGAATTTGCATGCATAAATGTCCTTAATGGCTTTTCTTCCTGACCTGGTGTGAACTTACTAAAGAATGTAGCCCATTAGCCTGGGAACCCCAGGAAAGTGTAAAGAATGATGTAATGGGAACCAGGAATGTGATTTTAAAAACAGAGAGAATCAGAGAGCATTAAGCATGTTTGTCTTGACCATCCAACTCATCAGCACTCTGCCTGTGTTCTATATGTAAGTTTATCTTAGACTTGTGTTTTCTCTTAGAAATAGTTAGAAACTAGAAAGATTAGACTAAATGTTTTTCTGTGATGTCAGAACTGTACTACTGAATTATTTTAAGTATTTCTCTGTGATCTCTGAACTCCTGACTACACTGTGTAGTAAAAAGTATTGTCTTGTATTTTGACTATTTGTTATTAAATATTTTTAAAACCTTTCAACTGTGGCTGTTTTGTGTGGAGATAATTTAAGCTCTAGAATACAGTGCATATTTATAGTGATTACTGTCCAAGTCACTCCAAATAAGCCTTGACTGTTCAGTCACGCTTAGCTATTTGGATAATAATGTTGCACAGTAATAATTGGACACCCTTTCATAAGGGCGTTTTAGTAGCTAATAAATATTAGATGGGTGGTGGCAGTGATTTCTACTGTATAGTCTGGGTAAAAGGGTCACAGCAGGAGAGCCTTTGCCAGCCTTCCCCAGGAGTGTTTGTGTGGTTGTATAAACTCTTATCTCAAAGTGTGTGTGTACCAGCTACTAGGGCAGGAGTACGAAGCACTGGTTGCACAGAGAGGGTGCTGGGGGTCTTAGCTTGCCCAGCTGGCTGAGATCTGGACCCTATAGCTGTGCCAGTAGGGAGTCTTATTCAAGACCTGGAGAGCAAGGGAACAACCAGCCCCGGACTGACTGTGATCTCTGTGTGCTCTTAAGGGAAATTGCACTTACTGTGTGTATTTGTTATCCTTTCATCCTATATGAGATGCCCCTCACTGGTGTTAGTGGTGAGGATTGAGGCTCCTTGATTGCTGGGCCAGGGCATGGGCGTCACATTACCTATTAGTTCAAAGAGATTCTAAGCATGTATAATAATTATTATCATCTAAACTGCTTTAACCTTTTCCCTCTAAATCATGAATTAAAACATCTCAGTATCGATTTAATGGAATTGCACCAGCCATGAGGTTTGTATTCCACACACACACACACACACACACACACACATATATATATATATATATATATACTTCCTTACCCAGCTCACAAGCAAAACATTCGCCAATACTGTTATCATGTGCTGTGTCACATGCTGTGCCTCCTTCTTGTCATCTGCTTCTTAAACAACTCCTTACAGGATAAGAACAAAATTCTATTTAGTAACAACATTATTATTCTATAAAACATCGCACTTTCACTTTTTCCCTTATATTTAAGGTTTGCTAATTGTCAGTCTTCTATGAGTCTAAAGCCAGAGAAAAAAAGGGGAAACCACTATCACAGCTATAGGCTTTAGTCACCATTGCCAATGTCAAAATATTTAGGCTCATCTGCTGGAAAAAAATGGAACCTTCTACCTAGTGAACTAACTTTACTGCCTTCCCTTCTACTATTTAAACAAAAGCTCAAAACACACCTCAAATCCCATTGGCTATGCCCCTGCAGCAGCCCTGATTAATCTTCTGCTTTCACTTCTTTTATCTCCATTCTGCCCACATCTTACTAATACTCTATGGCTCACCTCCCTAGAAGTAGTAACTGCAGCTAATAAAATTAAAACAATTTACTGAGCAAATACAATCCTTTTATGTACTGTAAAATCTTCATGTCTCATAATGTAAAATGACTTGTCTTATCCTGTATGTCAGCTTTCTGTTAATGTAATTTAATTCATTTTTTTCTCTTCTTTTACATTTTAATATTCTTCATAAGTATTTGTAATCCTCTCTTTTACATTGTGATAACATTGTTTTTAATTTCTTTGTGCTATTTTTAGAGCTTTTCTCCTCGGGTCGCTACTGAAAATGGAAATATATCCAGTTAGACTAGCCCGGTAAACAAATGTAAAATAAAATAAATAAATAAATAAATAAATAAATAAATAAATCACCTTTAGCTCAAGGTACCTAACTCTCTCCCCCTGGGCTGATCACTGTACCACTGTGCTACTATAACCACCATGTCACCCATAATTAGCTGCCTTTTTCTTTCAAGGTTTGCTTGAGAGAAGCCAGCATTTAGTGACGCCAGCTGCACAACCTCAAATTTTGATTATCGTTGAGTTATACAGTTCAAACTATAAACTATAATACTTCTGTGAGACATTCAGTGCAGAGAAATGACTGCGATTCCAAGATTCCAAGATGCTGGTTGAGCTGTGAGGGTGTGATTTTGCTACATCTGAGTCTTTGCCATGTTTTCCGGGTAGTTTGGTTATTTTCATGATGTTTCAGTGATTTTGGTTAAAAGTACTTGGGACTATATTCCCTGTTACTTTTCAGCTTTCTTCCTGCTTCTGTGAAATTTACAGCTATTTTATTTTTTTTCAATGTTTTACCATCTTTGGGAAACCTACTATTTTTTCATCAGACTGGCTAGTAAAGCTGAAGAGGAGATGAAATTGTACATTAGAAAGGTAAAACTTTCTTCAGTTTTAACACCAGAGAAATAAACTAATTTTAAAATGTATAAAACTTCAGAAAGGAAAAGAGAAATTTACCTTTTTAGTTAGCTTCCACTCACTAAATCGAAAGAAGCCTTATAGCCATTGAAGTTAGCTGTGAAGAAAATGACGTGTACACAACTCGGTAGTATTAATACTTCATTGGCTGAATTAGTCTCTATGACTGTGAAATCTGAGACAAGGATTTCAACCTGTGAGAACAATATTTTTAATGTCACATACAACATTGGCTTGCATTCCAAAAAAATTACATATGCAAAAGAAAAGCTGAATTGACTTAGAAGCAGAAGGTAAACATAATAATATTATCATCTGTGCATGCCCGATAAATATTATAGCAATAACCCACGCCTGGGTGTGGGTAATGCGGGATTTACCCACGGTTGGCGTGGTTTGGTCCCGAGGGCAAAGCCCGAGGGACCAAACAAAGACAACCGTGGGTAAATCCCACATTGCCCACACCCAGAAGTGGGTTATTGCTATTATACTATGACATTATTTAAGAAAAGAAATAATTATTTTTCTTAAATAATGGCATTGTATAATGCCTCTTTGCTGCCCTTCGCAGCTGTCTGGTATCCGGCAGTTCTGATGTACTGCGCATGCCTCGCAGTACATCAGAGCTGTGGCCAAAGCAATGGAGAAAGCAAGATCTCCATTGCTTTTACTGTTTTGCTATGTTAAATGGGTTTAACATAGCGAGACAGCTTTAAAATAAGCAACGGAGATGTCTGTTGCTTATTTTAAAGCTGTCTCGCTATGTTAAACCCATTTAACATAGCTAATAAATGCAACGGAGATCTTGCTTTCTCCGTTGCTTTTTTTTTTTTAAACCTGTCTCACTATGTTAAATGGGTTTAACATAGCGAGACAGTTTTAAAATAAGCAACGGAGATCCCCATTGCTTATTTTAAAACTGTCTCGCTATGTTAAACCCATTTAACATAGCGAGACAGGTTTAAAAAAAAGCAACGGAGAAAGCAAGATCTCCGTTGTTTTTTACACACTGTGTCACTATGTTAAAGGAGTTTAACATAGCGAGACAGCTTTAAACCAGTTGTTATTTGTGACATCATCTTCTACCTTACTGAGGAACCAAAGGGAAAAGAATCCTTGTTAGCAGAAAGGGGATGGAGAGCGCTTGTCACAAAGTATGCTTCTTAATTCTCCAAAACTAAATTACATCAAATTATTAAACTTTCAATATATAGTTAAAATCCAACTCCCACGAGTCAACCAGATCTGTACATTTTAAGGCATCACCTAAAACTCTCTGCATATATTCCTATGAATAAAAATTAACAAAAAGACAATTTTCTCCTTTTCAACGATTTCTGTTTTAAAAGAACGTTGATCTTTGGATGCTCTTTAGAACAAAACTGAGTTTTCTGTAAAGTTTACAAATAGAAATTATACCATGAAGTGTTATTATTATTATTCAAAAGCGTGCATGTTGACTGGACAGCCCAATCAGTGTGCCCATTGTAAATTGTGCATATCCAGTTATAAACAAGTATGGACTTTTCAAGTATTCTTGAACTACTGGACTATGCATTACAATACCCTCTAACTGTAGAAAAAAAAATTACAATGGAAATATCTACCAAACTAAGAGTTTCGAAGGATGTCCCAATACCTGACACACACACAAGCCAACTTACAAAAATATTTTAACATGAAAAAAAAATTACATACCCGAAGTCACAGATAATACAAAAGAATGCCTCTTCCCAATGCACCTACTTAAAATGCATGCAGTATAGTTTTATGAGCATAGCACCACTTCCCAGTTGACGCTAACCTTTGTATTAGTAAGTAACTTGCTCAATGAAAAAAATTAAATGAATGAAAGCTGAGGAAATGAAACAGTACCACAGAAATCAGATGGTTAACGTGAATATTTTACAATTTGGTATAAAATTACAGCTTTTCATTGCATTTATCTCAGTATGCATGGCTACGTTGCAAGTATACATGTATGGATGAATTCTCTTTTGGAATAGTCATATATTTCAAACCTCAGCTGGCTACCTTGCTGTGCAATGTTCAATATATAGATTACAATTGCAGTAGGCTAAGTTACACTGGTCTTGCACCCTGCATCAACCAACTTCTCATGTGTTTGAGTGCCTTGCCTGCACTCCACCTGCTAGAAGCTCATGCTGAGCTCCATAATAAAAGACAACTGAAGCACAAAAATCTTCAGAAAGTCTTTGTTGCTAAACTGAGTGCTTCTTTGGCAGTCCCCATGATCCTGTTAATTGGCTAGTGATCTTTTAAGAGCTGAACAGATAACTCCCTGCTAGGAATATTATTATTTTATTAGGAAAATCTTATGTTTTCTGTCAGAAAATAACTTTTGATATAAAACAAAGGGATTTGAACTTGTTTTTGTTTATTTGAAGGAAATATTTGAGTTAGTGCTTGTGTAAATTTTTGTAAGGAAAAGTTTTTTATTTTGACTGAACATTTATTTAAGTTTTAAAATTTTTTGTGCTTTTGACAGGATATTTTTCTCTTGGGGAACTGTCAGTGGTTTATTTATCTCAGAACAACTTTCTTCTCTTCCAGTCACTTTAAAGATTCACATTGGCTCTTCCTCCCTGCTTTTCTCATCTCTTCTTCAGCTTACCAATGGAGCAGCCTCCACTCCCCTTGGTTTCATCTTGTCCTAGGCTGCAGGTAAAAAGAAGAACCTTGCTAAGGAGTCTTTTAGGGTTAGAGATACTCCAAATTTGGTGAGTGTCTATGATGTAGCCACTTGTTTTTCCTCAGGCCACCCATCTTTTCCCCCCAGTCCTCTTGGGTGTAGCCTTCCTAGCCATCCAAGACTCTGCAGTTGTAAGGATGTACTCGATGGTCTTTCCTTGGTGTCAGGGGAAAGAGTAGGTGAAGGATCTTTACCTGTCCAGGATAGGGCTGTAGAAGCAGGGTCCAGTGTGCCTAAGAGTCAGACAACTTTTAACGAACATGTGCTTAGTGAGAAAACTTCCAGTCTCCTGTTTCTACTTCCATGGAAAGGGCAGATTTACTGGGATTTGCTTAGGAACTTATTGTTTCCTTTTCACAGCCTTCTGAATCTTCAAGTAAGAAAAAGGAACAAGTTCCCTCTCACTCTGAACGAATTTTCAGTCAGAAGGGCAGACGCGGCAGAAGGAGCAGTATACCTCAGGAAATTCTTCTCAGTCACAGCATTATGCCTAATGGTGCTCCTGTTCCTCCTGAGTTGCCTGCTTTATAGAATGCTTTTCTGACTGCCTTCAGTTTACCTGATGGTCAGCATCCTGCTCCCAAGAAATCTCACAGGTGCCCCAGACACACAAGTACCTGTTTTCTAACCCTAAAGCAGATCCAGCGGTGATCTTTCTTTCTAAATCCATTCCTGCTAAACAAACTACTGCTAATAATGCCATTCCTTCTGACAAAGATGGGAAAGCAATGGATAAAATAGGAGAGAAAATCACATCACTGTCAGCATGCACAATACTATATTATTTTTTAAAAGGTTTTCATTTAATATTGCAAAGAATGCTGCTTTAATAATGTCATTATATTAAACTTATGAATAAAGAATGTCCATCTGCATAAGCAGAGAGACCATTTTTAAGAATGTTCAAACATAATCAGCATTGATACAAAGCACGTGATAGCATTTATTTTATTTTATTGTGTAATACTACTATATAGTCTGTAAAATCACAGCAATGTGATCTGTAAAATACATTTTGTGGTATAGACTTCTACACAACGTGATATGTATTTAACTATAGATTTATTTAAAAGTGTGTTTTAATATTATACGGATTGCCCGAAAATTAAAATTCCTTTTCCATGTGAAGTGGTGCTGCGGTAGCATTGTCACCTCAAGTTGTCCTGTTCGATTCTCAGCTAAAGCATCTTCTGTGTGGAGACATGCGTGAGTGGGCGTACCTTCATTGAAGGTTGTACATCAGGGCTGGCAACTCGTTACGTAAAAATCTACTGCCAATCATTAGCAGACCGGAGTTCCGCTGTGGCGACCCCTAACCGGGAAAAGCCAAAAGATACAACAACAATCATGAACAGGAAAGACAATACCCAAGATTTCTGTGTAAACAGAAAGATGATCTGGATTTATTTGTTGGATGAGAACTCCTGAAGATAGGTGTTAATTTATCAACCAAACTGTGGAAAAAGTAAGAGTGTCTGAAGCTTAATGTCAATCTAGGAACTTTGTACTGGCTAATAAATTCGTAGTGTGTGAATGACTCTGTTGTGTATCACTTTCTCATATTTGTGCTAAAGGAATTTCTGAGTTTTTTGTAGTTCTTGATACCATTATTTTTACTATAGCCCATTCTACAAGGGCATTGGCTTCTCTGGTGGGTCTTTGGAAAGGGGTGAACTGTAGAAGTATTCTACAGGCAGCAAATTGGTCCTCTGTAGTAATTTTTACAAAGCACTACAAACTGGATTCCGTTTCCAGTTCCAGGACAAGCTTTGCTAAGACCATTCTCCAATGGCTCCTGGGATCTTAGTAATTGACCTTCCCCCTTTTTTTTCCTGACTAAGCTATGGTAATATACTGTTGTAGCTTTGGCTACTGCAACTGTGATCTATATATTGAACATGGTGTCATCGTTTAAGTAAACCTATCATAATAGTGGGTGTTCTAATAGATCACTGTTGCAGAAGCCCCTCCCATCAACCAACCTCCTTTTCTTGCAGCTGTTTTTTTTTTTTCTTGTAGCTAGGGTGTGACTGTTTTTCACTAGCTTTATGCATAGTTTAAAATTTGTTATCAAATGCTATGTTTCTCATATTTTATGGTTTAACATGCAAACATGGAACTTTTCTTCCTAGCCCTTCAATGGAAAGGGGTTTTGCCCAGTCGGGCTATCCCTGTCAACAAACAGAACTAACTAACTAAATCTTCTACAGTCTGGTGTATCTTCAGATCCTATCCCCCTACTGATTTGCTCTCTACCCACATTTTTATGTGAAAATCCTAACATTGAAAAAAAAATGGATCTGCTGATTACTCCCCCTGACATCTTGTAGCTGTGGCAATTGCTCCTTTTTCCCCTCACCCTAACTATGCTTCTTGTCAATGACAAGAAGGTACCATATGTCCTATTCAAGTTCACTTAAGTCTATAGCAAATATCTCACTGTAATCAGAAGCCAGAGTCATGCTAGCAGTGAGACTGGCCCTGTGCCTTCTATACTAAGTGCAAACCTCACAACTGTCAACAATCTATTTGTGAACAGACGTATATTCAGGGTATTTCTTTTCTGAACTACAGAGCAATTCCTGTAGTCTGTCAGAGAAGCATGTCCAAACTTTGTGTTCCACCTGCCTGGTCATGCTGTCTGAAATTGTGAGGCCCTCATTCTTACTATAGTCTCTTTAAGGTCTGTTACTTTATATAGAATGTTGATACAGTAATATCCATTGCTAGAGAAATCATGAGTCGCTATTTGCCATTTTTCACATCTGGGATTTTCTTGTCCTTTTTTAAGAACATCTTACTTGACATCAAAGATCTTACATCTTTAACTATTTGTTGCTATAAAAGCCTGCCATAAAACAGACTCTACAGTAAATGTTCCAAAACATTAGAAATAACTGCATATTTAACATTCTCTATTGTGTGAAAGGTGGGTTACATACAATATTTTCTTCAGGGAAGTTGTATTAATTAATGCCACCAATGTCAGGGATTAGACCATTAACAGCTATGACCTGTCTGGCTTCATTTATAAGTGAAGTGTGCCATTAAAATATTAAACTAAATTATATTTGCATAAATCAGCCTGGATTTATGTGTGCTTTTGGAAGGAATGGTATTGGTTTAGTAAAAGTCCAAGGTATTTCTGTGATGTAACAAATAGGGGTGTAATCCCATTTGGGTCAATGATTGAAAGAATTTGTGTTGAGCTAAGTCTTTGAGTTGTGTCCATACCTCTCAACCTACAGACATTGAAAATAGGTAGAAAGGCTTGGAACGCTCCTCCAAAACTCTGGCCATCTAATTAGCATAAAATTTGAATACTAAATAGCAAATAACCCTTCCTGCATCCAGTAGGAAAATGGACCATTACTCATAAAAACATGTTTGAAAACCAAACCAGAGAGTGACAAAAATGATGAAAAATATAAGCTTATTGTCAGAGTGACTAACATTTGTAAACTTTAATGAACTGTATTGCAAAATTCTACCACAAAAAGTCATTTATTTTTGCTTCTGAAAAAAGGAAATGTAAGATGCATGTCCTTTCTTTAAAATATTGGTGCCACTAGTATGTTGGTCACATAGTGTGCTTTTCTGTGTTCCAGATAGCTTCACAAATCAAGTGTGATGAGGGTGTTTCAGAAAATTGTGTGAAGGGGTAAATATAGGTACATCATGAGTAGGGGTACATGAGGCCTGAAAATAAAGACATACTTCTAAAAATAGGAACATTATGTGCAGGGGTAAATCAGGCCTGAAAATACAAACTCTTCTACAAAATAAGGACAGTTAAGAAGTCTGGTAACAATGATGTCAAATAAGGGGTTCTATATTATATCAGTGAAGTCAGAAAACAGCGAATACCAGTTGGGCGACACCAACTGTGCGAAGAACAGAAATATTGAATTCGAAGGAAAAAAAAAAACTAAGACAGGCAAACTGTCATAAAGTGTTTTGTGCAGGGGGGCAAGCCCCCCTGCACCACCCACACCCCCGCTACTTAAATATACCAACTCTGTGATCGCTCTACATTGAAGTAAAGGGAAGAATTCCCTACGGTGATCCCCGTTCATTCTTGCGATGTTTCCTGTTTTTGCACAGTTGGTGTTGCCCAACTGGTATTCACTGTTTTTAGACTTTGCTGATCTAATATAGACCCCGAATAAGGATAGTACGCAAGTGTAATGCACATTTTTATGATTTGCAACTTAAAATCTCATGGCAGTGGGGGATGTTTTTAGCATTTGCTACACTGTAGCATTCTTAAGATCCATACTGTTCCAAGGTGATGCTCATTCAACCTGTCTTGAGGTATCTGATCTGAGCTATTGAAGTCTGTTGACAAGTTCATTGCAGAGTGACATTACTGTAAGCTCAAAACTTAAAGGCACATAGAGACAGACACACAATTGCCTCACAGAAACAGCTTGCATTTCAAAAGCTGAAATTGCATTGCATACTGCTCCACATTCAGTCACTAATTCTTCATTCTGTGGAAGGACACAATGCTACAACAGATATCAGAAATTCAGGGGATTATGACTTTGTCTTCCAACGTGACTTATGTTCTCAGAAGTCGGTGTGAGCCCCTCACTAGACGCATTTCATTTCATAGGTTCATAGGTTCATAGGTTCATACTAGGCTATCTGCCCTAGGGCATTTATAAGCCTAGCCAGAATGTGTTTGGCTTTCGCCACCCATTTTAAATTTATTTTGCTATGCCCTTTTTCGAGGTTAGTATACTGTGCCTCTGTCTAAAAGTGACACAGAAGTGATACCCAGGGTAAACCTATGATCTCCCATCCACTCATCAAGATTCCTCTTGAAGAGAGTCAATGAGGGACTCTGCCTAACCTGGACTGGGATTTTATTCCAGAGTGAAGGGAGCCTCTGGGTTATGAATCTGTCCCTCCAGCATGTCCTATTTATTTCAGTGCTGTGTTTAAAGTCTCTCGAGCGTGTAGCTCGATGGGATTTGGATTTTCTGAGGTGCAGCATGTCCATTAATTCCGGGTTGGACATGGCTTTATACGTCAGGCACAGATCGCCTCTGAACAGGTGGTATGCCACTGAGTAGAGCTGGAGTTTCTTTAACCGGGCAGCATATGGCATTTGTTTGAGCCCTTTGATCCTCTTGGTGAGGTACTTTTGGGGTCTTTCCAGTTGCTGCAGGTGTCTGGTAAGGTACATCCCAAAAGGGGCATTGTACTCAATTATGGGCTTGATGAGGGATGAGTAAAGAGGCACGATGACCTCCCCTGATCTAGATGTGAATCCCTTCATGATTAGGTGGGCTATATAAAATGTTTTTCTAACCACTTTGGCCACGTGGTTGTCAAATGAGAGATTGCTATCAACTTGGGTCCCCAGGTCCCTAATTACTTCTTCTGTACTTAATGGATTACCACCTATGTGGTAATTTGTGGGCACTTTGTTTTTGCCAAAGGGATGACTATACACTTTTTGGCATTTAGCTTGAGGCCATGGCTCTGGCACCAGTTGTCTGTTTCTATGAGGCCCTTTTGGAGGATGCTTGTGTTGGCTGGAGAGTCGATTATGGCACCCAGTTTGCAGTCATCTGCAAACTTGGTCAGCCACAGTCCTTCCATGTTGGCCTGTACCTCCAAGAAATATACACCGAACAAGAGAGGTCCCAGGACTGAGCCTTGTGGGACACTGCTTGTAACTGGTTTGGAGTCTGACATGGCTCCAGCAATTCTAACCATGTGGGTTCTGTCCTTGAGCCAGTTTGCAATCCATCTAGTGACATAGGGGTTTATATTTAAGCTGGTGAGCTTATCTATAATGCCTGAGTGGGGTATTGTATCAAAGGCTTTTGCGAGGTCCAGGTAGGCTGTGTGGACCACCTTCCCCTCGTCAATGGCCTTGGTGACTGTTTCAATGAAATCAACCAGATTTAAGAGGCAGGATCTGCCCTTAACAAAGCCGAACTGGGTAGGATCCAGTGTCTGTAGGTCCCCAATATCTTTATTTATGAGGTCCATGATGATCCTTTCCATAGCTTTGCAGACCAAGCTAGTCAGGCTTATGGGGCGATAGTTTCCAGGATCCGTTGAGGCACCACCTTTATGGAGAGGGACCACTGTTGCTGTACGCCACTCTTTGGGCACATATCCTGTAGTAAGGCTGAGATTGAACAGTAGTTTTATGTTTGGGTTTAGCTCTTCTTGGAGTTCATGTAGGATGCAGCCCGGGACACTGTCTGATCCCATTGATGCTGTGTTTTTTGCTTTGGAGAGGGCGGCTCTTACCTGAGCATCTGAGATGTCAGGGGGGCAGCACTCTGCTGGGATAGATATTTGCCCTTTTGGTGGGGAGGGGGGGGGAGTTTGCACTGAACCTGTCAGCTAGGATGTTGGCAATGTCTGTGGGTTCAGTGTATTTTTTGTCATTGTGGACTAATTTTGAGCATATCTGGGAATTACCACCCAGGTTCCTAACATAACTAAAGAAAGCCTTGTGATTATCCTTAGTGTCCTGTGCAATTTTTCTCTCGAAGCTGGCCTTAGACAATTTTATGAGTGCCCGTAGTTTTTTGCTAATACTGATCAGTGATGCCTTCCCTTTTTGGGATTTTGCTCTATCATTTAGTAGCTTCCTCCTTCTATTGTATAGTTTGTTTATGGCTGGGGTCCACCAGACAGGACATCTGCCTTTGGAGGATTAAAATCAACGCTGAAAATACCACTCGCCTTCAATTCAGCAAAGATGAGGTGAAAAACAGCCTGGATTCAATCAGCACATAAAACTTTTAATAAAATCAATAAAGGTTGAGCGCTTTCACTCGCATCACACGAGCTTCATCAGAACCCTTTGGAGGATTGGGTCTTGGTTTTATTTGGGATCGCATGATCCATGCATTCCTGAAGGTGTTCATAGAATGTGTTTATAAAGGATTCTGCGGTCTGGGCCATATTTTCCACAGGCCCG
Organism: Protopterus annectens; assembly: GCF_019279795.1. Taxonomy (NCBI): domain Eukaryota; kingdom Metazoa; phylum Chordata; order Ceratodontiformes; family Protopteridae; genus Protopterus; species Protopterus annectens. Next base: position 461,595,615 of record NC_056733.1, on the reverse strand, counting down.
GGGGCTTTGAAGGATTCCACCTCGGTTTTGAGGAGTGTGAAATTTGCTTTAGAGAAGTTTTTCACTGTTGTTTTCTGGGCAGGGGGTGGGGTCGGGATGTGAATATCCAGTGAGATTAGTTTATGGTCTGATCTTACCAGTGAGGGATACACTTCTGGTCTGGAGCATAGAGTCCCCATGTTGGTGATGATCAGGTCCAGTATGTTTTCCCCTCTTGTGGGAGTGGTAACAAGTTGTTCCATAGCATTTGAGTTTATAAATTCTAGGAACCTTTGGGCTAGGGTGTTGGAGCTAGAGTAATGCTCCCAGTCTATGTTTGGGTAGTTGAAGTCGCCCAATATAATGGTGTTTGGAGAGACCTTCATATTTTCCAGTGTTCTCAGGAAGGCCGAGTGGGGTTCCTGGGTTTGGGAGGGTGGTCTGTAGCAGGCTATAAACTGGAAGGCAGTTTTACCCACTGTTAGTTGCACATGGATAGTCTCTGATGCTTCGTGCTTTGCCACCAACCTGGAGGTGTGGGTATCTTTGATGAATATCGATACTCCCCCTCCTTTTGTGGTTCGGTCCAAGTTTTGGGGCTGAAAAGCATGGCATGAGGTATAACCTGGTAGTGCTGGGGTGCTCTCGGGAGCCCTGAACCAGGTTTCTGTTACTGAACAGATATCGATGTTCTCCATGCTAAGGAGAGTTTCGAGTGCGTGCATCTTGAGGTTTAGACTTCTGGCGTTGAGTAGCATTACTCTTAGTTTCTTATCCCTTGTGATACCTATGGAGGTGGGTTTGTCTTTTGAGCCTTGCCTAAAAAAGGCACTATGGGGGTAGCAAGAGCCTTTGCCAATATCCGAGAGCCCAGGGGTGACAGGTGCAAGCCGTCCCTAGCGAAGCATCGTGGCTTGTTGAGCATGTCATCCCAGGCAGACAGGCATTGGATCCCCTTTGAATGACACCAGTACTTAAGCCAATTGATTTTCTACACTTCTTTACTTTCTTTTATCAAAATTACTCTCATGACATAACACCCCAAACAAGGACTATATGCTTAAATCCTTTAAGGTTTTTAATAATGCTGTCTGAGATCCACAGGTGTCTCTGTTTAGCTTCCTCTCTATGTTGCATCATGATGCTAAAGTGAAATTTCTCAAGCACTAGACTAACAACCATCCCCTTTTGGGGAAAGCAAATAAAAGTAAAGTCAATGGGAAATGAAGCAAGATTAAGAAAAAAACTTCAAAAACAGCAGAAATAAATACAAATAAAGTAAAAATGCTGTCAAGCCATCACAATAATATATACTAATCAAATAAAATTAAATATTAAGCACTTTTGTTTGTACAGTATCAAGCGTCATCAGAATAATTGAGATTAAACACATAACCCCTTTTATATAATTTCTACTTACACATTAAGTCATTCACTAGTCAGATTTAGTTACAAACAAATGTTAGTTACTTATTTCATTCCTCAAGAAATTTCTGATCAATTAAAAAACATAGCTTGCACTTTTATAAAATACATGCAAAAATGTAAAACTGTATATATACGTATAAATTATCATAAATACAAATAATTCAGTAAAACCTTAACTATTAAACATCATATTATAAATCAAGTCTCATAAAAAGCAACCCCATTTAATTCTGTCAGCTTTTAAAACTAGTACACTATTAATACTCATTTTGTCACTGATATCTGTATATTATATGTCATTTCATTTAATTTGCCACAAACTTCCCTTTTTTCTAATTGGGGCTTCCGATTACCTCATCTAATATTATGTTGTACTTTTTCCAAAATAAAAAAATAGGAATGTCTTGAAATGTTTACATTCTTTGTTGTTGTTCTTTTGGCTTTTCCCGGTTAGGGGTCTCCACAGCGGAACTCCGGTCTGCTAATGATTGGCAGTTGTTTTTTTTATGGTGTCGAGTTGCCAGCCCGAAGCCCAACCTTCAACGAAGGCACACCCATTCAACGCATGTCTTTCGAACGCCCACTCGACCGCGGGGAGGACATGCAGACTCCACACAGAAGGCACTCCCAACCCAAGCATCAAACAGGAGAACCTCTTGCTGTAAGGCAACAATGCTACTGCTGCACCACCGCAGAAGTAAATGTTTACATTCTTTAATGTGTTTAAAAAGGACATTAAACATGCATAATGTTGCATTATTTGTGAAGGCAGTAATATTATAGTTGCATCTTACCTTAGGCTTGTTAATGGAAATGGTAGACTTAACTGTAATACTGCAGGGGTGGTTTATTTAGTACAATGCAGGATCTGTGAGGCATTCTATATAGGAAAGACAGAAAGAGCTTTGAGACAGAGAATATATATATATATATATATATATATATATATATATATATATATATATATATACACATTTATATGCTATAAAAAGGAAAGATGAGAGAAACGCCCTTTTAAACACATAGTAACGAATGTAAAAATTTCACTAAGTTCCTATTTTTTTATTTTGGAAAAGGTACCACATAATATTAAAGGAGGTATCTGAGAGTCCCAATTAGAAAAAAAGGGAACTTTTGTGGCAAATTAAACTAAATGCCACACAACATCCAGATATAAATGACAAAATGAATATTAATAGTGTACTAGTTTTAAAAGCTGACAAAAGTAAATGAGGATGCCTTTTGTGAGACTTGATTTAGAATATGATATTTAACAGTTAAGGTTTTATTGAATTATTTGTATTTATGATAATTTATCTGTATATGTTTATATAGTTTTAAATTTTTGCATGTGTTTAATAAAACTGGAAGCTATGTTTTTTTTAAGTGAAAGGAAATTTCTTGAGGAATGAAATGGGTAATTAGCATTTGTTAGCAACTATGTTTGATTGGTGAATGATAATAAGGTGTAAGTGGAAATGATATAAAAGGGGTTATGTGTTTAATCTGAATTATTCTGATGAAGCTTGATGCTATACGAATGAAAGCGCTTAACATTAAATTTTATTTGATTAATAAATGAAGCAAGATGTAATTCCTGGAGGACCACATGTTTAAACTGCCACATTTGCTCTATGAATATATTTAAGATTTATTAACCGGGGTAATGAACTTATACTAAAGGACCAATTTAAGCTGAAGGCTGGAACAAAGAACTGACAAAAGATAATACAATAATCAAAAGTTGCAGATTGCATGACTATAAAAAGAACATACACCAGTATAAATAAACAGTTTTTTTTGCTTCACTATATGGTAAATAAAACACAAGAATTAAGATAAATAATCTTCATGGGAAGTTCCTACAAAAATATAAGAATGAATGGACAGCTAAGGGGGGATACTCTGGCTAAAATGTCGACAAATAGAAGCCTTTCATGTAAGATTACTGAGTAGCTTAAAACTGTTTGAGATCAACATCCCGACCACAATGTACAAGCTCCCAGTTTTTTGGGCCTAGGATCAAAAAAGCATAATTCATTTTCTTTAAATTGTTGTGATTTCCCTAGAGATTTAGTGCTCTGTGCTAATTGGACTGTGGCCACAAAGAATAGGGGGCATGCATCATCCTTATCTTGTGTGCCAGTATGGAAGGGCAATCTATGATGCACTGATAGAATGAATGCTGTATCTGTCCTGAGGTTTACATTGTAATGATGGATTCCATGAGGGGCTTTGGCTCCTGTAAGACATACACACACACACACACACACACACACACACACACACACACACACACACACACACACACACACACACACACACACACACACACACGCGTGCACACACACACACACACACACACACACACACACACACACACACACACACGCATGCACGCACGCGCGCACACACACACACACACACACACACACACACACACACACACACACACGCACACACGCACACACGCGCACGCACCTTTTTATGGTCCTTGGCCTCTATACCTTTTCCTACCTGTCTGTTACTATGCTCACCAGATGGTGCCTCTAACAAAATGGGAAGAGGGCAGGATAAACCTTTTCGCCCAATGCTACCCCTAGGTGAGGCTGCCAGCACAATGATAAGGGAATTAGGGACCTATAGGAGGGAATTGGAAGGAAGATAATCACCTGGAGCATCATCTTGCAATGCATGCTTAGAGCTTTTCCTTGCTGAAGTTTGGCTCAGAGATGTGACTGTCCTTCCAGCCTAGAACAATCAAGCCTCCTGATCTGTCCCCCAAAACCAACTTGGTTAAATCTTTGAACTCCAACCTCAACTAAGGTCAGTGAGGGATCCACCCAGCATGCTCCTCCCACCTGGATACCCATTATCTATATTGTGTAGTATAAATCACTACACCATTTCCTTCAGTGCTTGTATCTCTTTTCCTAAATAGCTCTGGAGTTTGCAGTAGTTTACATGTAAAAGAACTAAATGGAAAGCTATCTAGCAGCCTTTTTTTACATATACTTTACTAAGAGGTGATCAGACAGTGAAGCAACCATTTGTGGTTGCCACATAAAGATGACTGTGCCTGACTGTGAAAGTCTATTCTACCTATAGGAAAGCAGTGATGATTCATGACTAGTTCATGACTGGTTCTGAGATCAAGCAAAGTCAGCAGCCATTGGTCAGAAAGAAAATCTATGATTTAAAGGTTCACTATACACAGACTAATTATCTTGGAGTCTGCCATTGGCCCATAAGTGATTCTGTTGCTCTCTTTAAGAAATGAAACACCTGTTTTAAAAAAAATAGATTCTAAAATAATCTGTTAGTTGATTTGAGGAGATAGCTGTTTGAACTGATATATTTCTGCATACTGAAAACTTATCTTTTGAAATGGACTCAGCCTTGTGGAATCTGTCCTAGCAAGTAGTTTTTTGTTTATATGCCTAAAACATAAACTATATATGCAACACCTATACTGTATGCACCACAGACTTCTACTATATTAACTGCTTACATCTGTATATCTGCCTGTTTAACCAAATGTAAGTGAACACCAGTGATTTGGGCCATACCTAGGTCAACAGATGTAACACTATAGAAACTGATGGTGAGGTAAATTATTTTATTTATCATGTGTAAACTGATGGGCAAACTTTGTTTTATTATATGGTCACACATAGGATGAAAGTTTAGTTGTGTAAGCAAACTTACCATAACAGTAAATGTTCAAATAATGACTGCTGCAGTAGCCTTAGCTTTATGGCCTGTATTTTGCTAGAGGCTGGCTTTTGGGTCCTGTGCAGGATATGTCTCCATATTGAAATACAAGTGCCAGCACATGGTAACAGAAGATTGAAAATGCAGAAGATTGAATATCATACATCTCTCTTTGCCTTCACAAGCCCCCATGGACCCCCTGATGTGTGGGAAAAACCTCCTCACACCTCTCAAACTTATATAATACCAATTCCAAGATTACCATTCCTCAGAGAAAAGGGAATATTCACAGGAATGGCTAACTCAGACTTGTTATATGCAAGTCCATTTTTTCACTCATCCAGTCTCTATATTTGAGATTTTAAATGGTTACTAGATACAATCCATGTACCTAAGGCTACTGCAGCAGTGATCATAATGATGAACATCTCCTGGGACAGAAAACTGCAGTCAAGATAAAACTCACAAATATTTGTGGTTCTATGCAAGTTTGATAAAAAATAATGTCACTGAGAAGATACATAAGAAGAAAGGCCTGCAATATAATAACAAAAAACAAAAGGTTTCAAATTTAAGATCCCCCCATCCAAAAAGAGAGAACAAAGGGACTATGAAAAATTCCTAGCTTGTTAATTTTTCAGTCAGACTGTGTCACATAAAATATAAGCTTACACTGGAAGAAATGAGCAGCTAGATTTCATTATCATGTAAGACTCTTTAAAAGAACAAGAGATGACAGAATCTTTTATTATTGCATATGGCAGAAGACCAATTTGTAAGAAGTCATTGCAGGACCATGTCATAGATTCCAAGATGTGCCAGACAAACTGAACAACAGTTATGTGTTCAAGAAAAATGTATAATATAAAGCATATAAATATAAAAATCTAAGGCAGACTATGAGTCTGTGTGTATTATACTAGACTGAGGGCTCTGGCTGCATATTGAGAGTTCATTGACTTTAGCAGAGACATACAGCAATGGCACGGTAAGTGAAAAAGAACTAGCACTCTAAATATACTAATTCAGTGGTCATACAACCTCAAAGGTGAGGGGATACTTCCTTGCTTCCCCTCCCCCAATAATGATGACCATAGACTTGTATAACACTGGCAATGAAAGTAATATATGTTCAATAAACCAACTGCCTTACTTGCATTCAGTAGCAGTGCCCTGCTACCCTCCTCAGGCAGTCTACAATAGCTCAGAGTTCCTTCACCTGCCTGTCTCTGTGTGTGATGGACCAATTACTGACAGTATAGGGACTGCCTTTCAGACCTACAGGCAGGACCCTTTCAGTTTTCACATGCCATAGTAAGAGATGGAGCTCCTGGAGGACTGCTCCTTACTCTGGATCTCTTCAGATGCTAAGCTCAGATAAGAAAGCCTTTGGGGTTTTATTTCTTTCCTCTGACTTTTTCTTTCAATGCTTGAATAGTGTATTCTGCTGTTTTGCTTTTTTTCTCACTGGGAAATTGTATGTGCTTGGGATTTTACTTTACCTGAAGTATAAGGCTTATACTGCTTATTATAAGCTAATTCTTGGCTTATGTGGATTTTTCAATGCTTGTAACGTCTTTTATGACTACATTAGCAGACAGGGTGGAGGGGACAGATCAAAAAAGCTGCTGTATGCAGATGATGTGGCATTACAGGCAAACTCTGAGCAAGAACTCCAGCAAGGTGTGGAGCAATGGAATGCAAACTGAGGACACTTGGGATGAAACTAAGCACAGATAAGACAGTGGAAATGGCAGCAAATTGGGGAAATCAGAAGAAGCTGAGTATACAGATAGAAGGGAAGATAATGGAACAGATTAATAGCTTCAAGTATCTGGGAGGGGCAGTTGAGGAAAAGGGTAGTCTGAATGAAGAGGTCAAAGCTAGAATCAGAGGGGCTGCAGCCAACTGGCATAGAGTCTCAGGTGTAGTCTATGACTGAAGAATGCTAAAGAAGCTGAAAAGTAAGGTGTACAAGACAGCTGTGTGACCAGTACTACTGTATAGTACAGAAACCTGGGTAGTAAAGGCAAAACAGTTGAAGAAGCTAGAGGTGATGGAAATGAAGTGCCTGAGAAAGGTGGTAGGATGTACACTGTGGGACAGATGAAGAAATAAGGATATAAGAGCAGAAGCCATAGTAACTCCAATTGCAGAAAAGATCAAATGGTGGTTTGGGCACATGTGTAGAAAAGCAGAAGACAATCTGGTGAGGAAGATTTGGGACAGACAGGAAAAAGAGGAGGAGAGGACATCCAGCAAAGAGGTGGATGGATTGTGTGAAAGAAGATCTGCAACAGTCAGCATGAGTTTTGAAGAAGGCAGGAGTGTGGCACTGAATTGAGAGAGTTGGTGACAGTTAACATGATACCCTGACCCCATGTAGAAAAATGGGAAAAAGGGACTGATGATGATCTAATGTCTTCTATGGCTATTGTGAAATCATAACTGAGTTTCTTTACTAAAGCCATTTTAATAGAGTTCCTCTTATTGCCTAGTGCTTCCAGAGCTGCAAGTTAATTGAATTGGCTCTTTGCTGGTTTTACATTTTTCCCTCTGGGGTTGTGATTACTTGAGGTGATTGAGCAGATTTATAGCATTCCAAATGATTTTTTTGTTTAAATCACAATTTTGGCACCATTTTGTAAGTTAACCATTTCTGACAGGAATTTTTCATAAATGTTTACATCATTTCTTGTTTAATGCTGTTTTATTCTGTTTCTTTTCATTTGGGGATGCAACTAGTCTTTTTATTAAAACTGGAGGATTTTTGAGACATGTATTTTGCACATTGAACTGTGTAACTGAAACTATTGTCATTTTATTCATGGCAGTGTTCAGAATAGTATCTCTGAAGAAATAGACTTTGGATTGCTATTTAGACGGAGAACTGTATATTTTTTACTAGCCTGACCATGCAGCCAGTATTTGGTATTGCTCTGGCTAGGTTTTTGTTCCCTGATTTAATAGACACAGATACTGTGCCTCCCCCCTGCCATCTACCCTCATGTGTACTTAAAAAAAACAGAAGTAAATCAAGAATTATGCCTTAGCCTATGGCTTGTGACTCTACAGTAGCCTTAGGTAAGCTATCGGGCCATATACTTTCTTTTGCCTCCAGGATCTCTGGTGTGGTGTTAGTACTACAACTATGTGTGACATGAGGGTCAGACATGTCCTCTAGTGCTGTACCATTGCCGGGTTCAGGGACAGGAGGACCAAACTCCTTGGTTGCAGGGGAAGTCAGGAGTGCAAAATCTATTGCCAGTATTGATATGCATCCCCCTAGGGATTCTCCCACCTGTGTAGTGCATGCAAAAAAGAGACAGAAGACCTACCATTGCAGGAAATAGTATCTGACTGTGTTTTCACTTGAGCTGGATACTATGGTTAGATCCATTATTCAGACCAGTGATATGGGGTGTTATCCCAGGTTGTGAGTAACATCGGTGATCCGAACATGTTCAACCACCCAAGGATCCTGATTTTGAAGGAGATCCAGAATGTGAGGTTTTTGAAGTGTCAGAGCTTGATCAGTCATTTTTCTCTGAGGACAAACAGTTTCAGAAATCCAAACAAATGATTTTGTTTTCAGTTTTTCACATGCTGGCTAGATTTAGGGATGCATTCAACTGAAAGCAGTCATCAGCTGCCTCGAGTAGAGCAGGTATATGATCTTTTGGAGAATGAGATCCCAGCCATGATGGTCTTCCCTCCATTGATCGCAACATTAAGGGATGCTTTTAAGAAAGCTTGCATTTCTCCTCTGCTGAATAAGTCTCTGCCTAAAAAAGTATTTAAGAAATTCAGGGTGTGCTCTGCTATGCCTAGTCTCTTAGGCCCCTTGTCTGCAGACCCTGCTTTTATGTCCCCAGCTACCTCTATTACTAAAAAGACTATGTCTTCATCAAGCCTGTTCTCTTCAGATAAACTAAGTAAGTGGCTAGAATCTCAGGGAAAGAAGCTGGCACAGTCCAGCTTTAAAGTGTTTGACTACCAGTGTTTTATGTGAAGTTTGTGTTGATACACATGTATAGAGTAAATGAGTTCACTGCATCTGCTGAGAAGAAAGTCTGTTTGAAAGATATTGTTTCCAATGTTTCTCAAGTGTCTATACATACTCTAAAGAGTGTCTTAGAGGGGCTGACACTCTTTCTAGAATTGCAGTGATGTTTGTTATGGTAAGAAGGTCTGCTGGGTTGCACAGCAAAATCTTTTGAGTTAAAAAATGAGATTATGAATGTTCCACTTGATTTGATTGTGTGTTTGTAACAACAGCTAATCAGATCATTTAACACTGTGATGACAGAGGTAAACTGATGCAAGGGGTATCAAATATATTCCATAATTCCACATTCCCCCTCAATAAGCAGGATCATTTTCAGTGACCCAACAAACAGAGGCCCCAGCCAAACAATAACCAAGGCACTAAAAGGAAATGGTAGGACAAGAACTCCACCAAACCTAACAGGAGTTCATTTCCCAAAAAGGATAAGCCCCCTTCTAACCTATGACTATGCTGAGATGCAGCGTCCATCATTCTTAAGTTCATCTCCAGGTGCCCTATCATGAAAGGTAGTTCTGAACAAGGTGCCCTGGCCATCAGTGGTTTCTGACAAATGAGTGCTGATCATCACTGGCAGAGGTTATAGGTGGCAGTGGAAGGAACATTTTCCTCTTTTCATGGGGACTTCCCCTCACACACAGGACCGAAGTTTGTTATTCCGTCCTATAAACCACCAAATGCTGGATACAGGGGTCATAGAACCATTCCCCACCTTTGGAGAGAATGAAAGGTTTCTATTCCAAAATTTTCCTATTCCCAAAAAAGAGCAGTTATGGAGACCAGTGTTGGACTTATCCTTTCTGAATACTTTTGCCAAGGTCCCCAAGTTCATGGTGCTCACCCTGCAGACCATGCTTCCTCTTCTGGACCACTGTTTCATGGAGACCCTGGACTTGAAGGATGCCTATCATCATATTCCAATTGCTAAGCACCTCAGGCAATATCTGAGATTTGTTGTGTCCGGTTTACACTATCAGTCATCTGCATTGTACTTTGGGCTGTCCACTGCATCTCTAGAATTTACCCAATGCTTTGCTGTGGTGGTTGCTCACTGCCAGACTCTTTGCATTCACATTTTTTCTTTACTTGGATGACTTGCTGATCCATGCAGAGTCTGAATCCAGGTGTTTGGCATAATTAGAGAAAGTCTCAGCCTTATTCTCCCAGTTAGGCTTTAAGTTAAACCTTTGGAAATCATGCCTGACATCCTCACAAAGACTGTTTTTCCTGAGGTACTTAATCGGCATCAACAAAAGAATGGCCTTTCTTTCCAAAGACAAGGTTTTGTCCTACCTGAAGATATTTCAGTAATTTCTCAAGAGGAATTTTATCATTGTTTTAAGTATTTTAAGTAAGAGACTTGGAGAATGACTTCTTTAAATTTAAACGCTTGCAGTGTCAGAGATACCATTTGGAAGCTTGTTTAAAGCTTAACGTAATACTGAGAGGTCTAAGAATATTGACCGTGCCTACTTATGGCAATTTTTACTCTGACCTCTTAGCTAAGTGGCAACAAATTAATTTAAATGCAAGCAAAGCTTACATGCAGTTGATAATAGATTTTTTCATGCCGTCAGAAACTACACTTTCTACAAATATAATACAACACCAGCACGAACTTTCAGTTGTTTATGGACATGATTTAACTGAACTGTTTGTAAAGGAGGTCATAGACAAAGTCTCAAGATGTGAAGTTAAGTTACTGGATCAGAAAAAGAAGAAATTATCCAGAGACTTATTTGACTTTGAACATCAACAGGTCTTTGCTTGGCCGAAACCTTCTCATAGTAACAGCAACAACAGTAATGGTACATTTAATGCACGCACTAATCATCATCGTAAACATTCAGTGCAGAATCAAGAACAGTTAAGGGATGTTTTACACCCTGGTACCATTAGACACAAACAGAGACCTTTGCAACAAAGAGACATACCCCCTCCCCACGATGTATTAACCGAATTGGGAGAGATGAATAATTTGAATAATGAAAATGCTCTGCTATTGGATCAGCAAGTAGATAAGGAAATGCGTTCACCGGCGAACACGAAATCTGTCTACTCTACACCTTTGGAAGCTCCTATTCATGAAACTTCTAATTCACTGATACTTGAGGGATCCTCGATGGACTGCTCAGTATGACACAAAATTTATAATGAAGCAAAGGAGAATAATTCCATGCAGGGTTTTCCCATTTTACCCCTTCTGATCCGTTTAGAATGGAAGGGTTTGGTAGAAAAAGAGAGCTACAGGGGGCAGAAGCGAAAAGAAGCGCCAAACCAACAACAACATACACAAACTCTGAAGAAGATGTGGGGGAAGGAGATTTAATATGGAATATCTCCCACCACCAGCTGTCTGTTCATGAGGTATCCTTATTAAATAAAGGTTTAACCTTTATACCTACGTCTTTTATTGACGTTAGTGAAGCGGTAATTGCTATTCGTATGTTTACTAGGAACTTAACTTTAAAAATTATGTTTAATAATGCAGTGAAGGTTGAGACTGCTGAAAGGAACACTTTTAAAAAGAAAAGTTTGTATGTTCCGCCTATGCCTTATAACATTGAGACCTTTTTAAAAGCATGTGAAAACAATATTTACAATGATAATAGCATTTTTCAATATAATCATTATGTGCACAATCTTACTAAATATGAAAAAAAAAGCACTCTCTAAGCTTAGGGACAATCATGAAATTGTTATCAGACCCTCAGACAAAGGGGGTCCTATTGTTGTTATGGATGCTCAGTATTACTTTAGTACTATGGTCAATATGTTACAACAAGATAGCACTTATCAGGAAATTTCAGTAGATGTGGTACATGATATGCAACATAGAATTTTTTGTACTCTGGAAGAATGTTTATGTATGTGTCTAATAACTAAGGAGTTTTTCAATTATTGCATTGTTGAATTTCCACTAATACCTAGGCTACAGGGGTTACCAAAAATCCAGAAAGATGCTCTACATCCACCCTTCAGGCCCATAGTTGCTGGTTCTAACTGGTTAACTGAACCAATATCGGTTTACTTAGATGTAGAGTTAAAGAAAGTTTTATCTAACTATGATTATGTACTAAGAGACACTGAACAATTTTTGACTAGTCTTTATGATACCTCAATCGGGATAAATAATTTTAGTAATATTATATTGGTTACCCTTGATGTGGTTGCTTTATTTACGTCCATCCCAAATAATAAAGGGTTGGATATGGTAAAAACTTTAATGATCGAACAAAAACTAGTTGATAAAAATAAAGTAGACTTATTATGCATGTTGCTAGAAATAGTTCTTGATAACAATATTTTTCTATTTCAAAATATTTGCTATAAACAAACAACAGGCGTAGCAATGGGTACTAGCTGCGCCAATACTTATACTAACTTGGTAATGGTAGCCTGGGAATTAGAACATCTGCTACCAACGTCACACATAATATATTATAAAAGGTTTGTGGATGACCTTTTTATTCTTTGGCAAGGTGATGAAGTGTCTCTATTACAATTTCATGAGAGAATTAATAAAAGTAGTGATTTTTTAAAATTCACTATGAAATACTCCTAGGAAAATAAAGATTATTTGGATGTTACTGTCCATGTTAACCAAGGGATCTGTAGTACTACGGTATACAGGAAACCCTGCTATAAACCATCTTACTTACACAGGGACAGCATGCATAATCCTAGAACCTTTCACAATATTGTGAAAGGGCAAGCAATGCGTACATCGAGATTATGCTGTAATCAAGACATATATGATAAAGAACTAGCTAAATTGAAGATGAATTTTGTTGGAAGAGGTTATGATGAACTTGAAATTAATAAGATTTCTAAGCAAGTGAACTTGCAAAGAGGAGGTCAAGCGAAACCTTATTTTTCACATAAACCAAGAGATTCTCAGAACATAAATTCTAAAATGGCACCCACCAAATTACCTGTTATTTTACCTTATGCTATGAATGTGAATGTAATAGAAGAGATCATAGCCCAAAATTGGCATATTTTGTTACTAGATGACCTAACTGCAAGTTCAGTGGGTAGTCAACCGATCTGTGTATATAAGAATAAAAAATGTCTAAAACATCAGTTATGTTACCCTACCACAATGACAGAGAGTAGAGATGTGTGGTTAGGTACAAGAAAATGTGGTAAATGTGCACAATGTCAGCACATTGATGAATCGCGATTTTTTTAGACACCCTGATACTGGCTATTTATGGGAGCTAAGAAATTCTAGTACTTGTACATCAAAACATCTAGTGTACATAGAAACCTGCATGGAATGTTATTCCTTCTATGTAGGTAAAACTAATCGCTCCCTTTGTGAACGAATTAGGGATCATATATATTGTACATCTAAGGGATTTATTTACAATGCCCTAGCTAAACATACTTTACATTTAGGAGAGAAACATCAATTTTGGTTTCAAGTATTGCAGTTACAAGAAATAAGCATAAGAATGGCTGATTTAGTCAATAATACAGAAACTTTAGAGAGTAAATGGAGTTTAAGGCTAGGTGCACACAGGGGGCGTGGTCTTAATGACACAGTTCCTTTAAAACCCATACTAAAAAGTAGAAGGGTTAAATTAATTATTTTGGATGTTTACATATTTATATATACATTGTTTTTAAGATATTTTATTTTATTATATTATATTATGTCCTCATTGTTATGTTGTGTTACCTATATATATATATCTTTACTGAATGTATTTACTGAGCATTCTGTGTATAGGGTTTAATATAGTTGTTGAACTTCACTTTCTAATGAATTGAATGACCAAATATTTTGTTTAATTGATTGATTGTTTTAGCTTAGCTATAGGCTATTTTTTAATTGTTTTAATTGTTATAGCTATTTAAATAAGGAATAATGCACTTTTGAATATATGTCTGATGAAGTGGATTTCTATTGCCGTGAAAGCGCTTACGTTTCTTTTGGTCTAATAAAACCTGGATTTTTTACTTAACTCTTCATCCTGTTGCCTTCCTGGATACTTGCATTGGTTTGGGTGTGTTTGTATTGTTTTAAGTATATGTACCACTAGCATAACACCTAACATCTATTTTTTTTCTTGCCTTCTATACCATATATGCTTTTCATAATATTTCCTCCTATACCATGACATTTCTCCTAAAAGTCTACCATTTCTCTATGATGCTACAATCTACTTTTATTTGTTATTTACTACTTTCCTTTTCTACTCATAATATTATTACTCTGTCTATGTATGTTTTGTGACACATCTCTTTGTTTTTGTGAATTAGTTGTTTAGCTTACTTATTACCTATATTTCTTGCATTGTCCTGTAATGTGTTTTCTTGTATAATATTTTAAAATTGTTGTGTTTCTGGTATTGTGTTGCATGAATTTGCATGTAATGTTTTTTTTATAAAGGAGCTTTTCTCTCCTGGCCTTCTTTGAAAATGAACCTGTGGCCCAGTTGGACATCCCTGGTAAACAAATGAAAAATAAATAAATAAATAAATAAATGTTAAATGTTGCCTCTGGAAGAGAGTTACTAAAAATTCTAGGACTGAATACATCCACGATTCTCATAACACCACTGGCCCATCTCCACATGAGGAAAATTAAATAGCATTTATGAAATTGTTGGCCCTAGCACCTATATTCCCTGAAATTCCAGTTGTTGTAGCTAACCTTCATCAGATGAAAGTTACAGTGGTAGAGAAGACAGCTGAGTATCAGTCCAGGACTTCCCTTCTTCCCAGCCACCACCCAAGGGGGAGGTGTTGGCATAATGGTTAAATTCTTTACCTCACAAATACAAGGTACATGGTTTGATTCTGACCTCTAGTTATTGGTTAGGCTTGTAATAGTCTGCTGACTGATAGCCTAGTATTTACCTCTAAACCAAAAAATAAAACCCACACTGTATCCTCACCAGAGAACTTACATTACTGAAGCTTTGTTTGAGTGCTTTTGTCTTTAAAAAACACGACTTCAAAAGAAAATAACAAAACTGTAAGAGACACTCCATTTAAAATATGCAGTAAACACATTGCTGCTGTAACCGCAGGGCGAGGGGGGCAACAGCCCCCCATTTTCAACAGCAACTCAATGTGCCCTGAAACTGCCATTGTAGTAGCTATTACACAGAATCATTCACATTGTAATTTCAGAGGTAACTCCAAGCTCAGGCATCTGGAAAAGATGATTTGAGTAACAAATAATCTTTTTTCCAGCTGCCCAAGCTAGCAGTTACCATGGAAATAGCTATGCGAGTATTTCTAAGGCATACTGATCAACTTCATCAAAAGTTTTGGACAAAACGAAAAATAATAGGCGAATGAAGGCTCAAAACTAGAGAAAATGTTTCCTTATTCATTTAACATTTTAACAGAACAGGTTTTATATTGCCATGCATTTTCTGAACAATGGAAGTATGAAACTTTAATGTCTAGCGTTAGTGACTGCCTGCAATCCTCTGCATTCCACTCAACTTTTACTTAAGAATTCTAGAAAAAAACAAAAATAATAGGGGGATAAAAGACTAAAATCGGGGACAGATTATAAAGTGTTCTTATAGACTTAGAAAGCTGTTAGAATAACAGGTGTTGCATTAGCATGCATTTTCTGAAGGATGTTAAGTCTTAGACACAAATGTTTCATTATTCAGTGAGCACAATCTTTAATGGTTTGCCAGGAAGAACACAGATTTTATGAGGAACATACCAAAAACATGAGACAATAATCTGGACATTCTGCAAAATTCTTGAGAGTTAACAGGTATGATTCTGAGTGATTTGTCAGAAAATCAAATATTTTATGAGAGAGAGAGAAAGAAAAACTAGGAGGCAAAAATCAGGGATGTTCTACAAAATTCTGGACAGTTTATTTATTGATTGATTGATTGCTGTTTGCTTCTCCAGTTAAGTGGGATGTATTTTTGACCCTTTTCAGACACAACCCTGGCTCAACAGCAGTGAAGACAACATTTTACACAAGTACAAGACATTACATTCATGTACATACATGTACAATTGCGAGGTATGTTCTACAAATAAAGTTTAATTTCCATACATTGGTGCAGACCTGCGTGTTTATTGCCTTTCATCCACTGAGTACCAGGATAGGCTTTTGCTCTCCTGTCTAACAGCCTGTTTTAAGCAGAATTTCTCACAGGGGTACGTTTCACTGGAGCTAGACTGAATTGTAATGTAGTAGTAATTTTGCTGTATTTAATTCTTCATTTATTCTCTTACACCCCTTTAGGCTATTCAGTGTCATTATGAGAGTGGACAGAGGTATCTTGACAAGCTGTGGCAGTTAGCCATAAAAGCAGTATAGATTCATAAATATTCCAAGGCTAATGAATCTTGTGACCAGTCATGCCTTGCCAGTACCCTCCCTCAGTCCTTTCTCCAGAAGGGGCATAGCAGTACAACCCAGAGTAAATCTGTGGATATCCAAGAAGGCACGAGTTTATTTTGAATGCAAGATTGTGAATTGCACTAATTAATATGTAGGGAACGTTTATTGCAAAGGTTTGGAAGGTACTGATTTATAAACATGGCTCTCCACTGTGCTATATTTATCTGCTGGGGAAGATTTAGGTTAATGGTTCTAATACTGGTGAAGATATTGGACTTGTGTAGAAACGGGAGGTCCAGGACAACTAGGTCTCTAATGGTGCAGTAAGCAAAACAGATCTCCCTTCAAAAGTCTGTTAGACACTGAATAAAGGGAGTGAATTTCCAGACTCTGTCGGTTGCTCAGGGGCTTTAGTTCTGTGATATTATTGGTTAGGAGCCTTTGAATTGTTTGATATGTTTAGTGAGATACATCCCAAAGGGGGTTATTGTACTTGATAACTGACCTGATCAATGCTGATTATAAGGGAGTGATTACCCACTTTAGACTGTGATCTTCCCTTGGCAATTAAAAGGATTTCCTGACAACTGTTGTCACATGATGGTCAAAAGAGAGGGAACTATCAGCCCAAGTATCTAGGTCCCTGACAACATTTTCATTTTGCAGCAGTGCTTGCTATGCAGTATGATGAAAGGACGGGTTGTCTTCCAAAATTGACACTACTCTTTTTAGCATTTAGTTTGAGCTGATTTTTAGTATACCAAAGGTGTACTTGGGAGAGTTCATTCAGAGGACTTTGGGTATCATCATGTGACTTAACAAAACCTTAAGTTGCAGTCATCTGCAAATAAGAGCCAGTAGTCTTGGCTTTCCACTTACACATCTGGAAGGTGAATACCAGAAACAAGAGGTCCCAACATTGAGCCCTGAGAGACACCATTGGTCACTTTCATACTTGGTGATGAGGCATCTGCAACTTGCACTGTATGGGATCTGTCTTTCAGTCAGCTTACTGTCCGTCCTACTACATATGGGTCAATTTTTAAAGCAATTAGCTTTTCTATAATGCCAGCACGGGGAATGGTGTTGAAGATGTTTGCCAGGTCAAGATACACTGCCATGTCTACCACCTATAGCCTCTGTAACTCTTTTGTACAGGTTTATCAGGTTGGCTATACAGGATCTATACTTCACAAAGCAAAACTGTTGGGGGGGGGGGGGTCAAATCAAGTAAAATTCTTGATATCACAGTTTATGAGTTTAGTTAATGATGCACCACATGGCTTTACAGATGAAGCTTGTAAGGCAGATAGGACTTTAACTATCTAGGAGAGTTGTAAGGCCACCCTTATCAAGGGGCATCACCACTGCAGTGTGCCATTCATCAGGGACAAACCTATTAGCTACATGTAAGTTAAACAGCTTCAGTAGTGTCTGTAAGAGTATGTTTAATACTATTATGCAACCAGGTAAATAATATGTTGTAGTAAAAAAGATACAAATTAAAAGGATTGTCGTATTCCAGAAATATGACAACATCAAGCATATTGCATGCTTTTTTCTTATCAAGGTGTTGTAGTGTCATGAAATGTTTTATGGAGAGTAACAGATCCTGTGATAAGCTGTGTGATGTACTTAAATGGGGCAGTTACTGGCAGCACTGAATATTCTGAGTCTGTTTTTAGTGAAATTAAACCCTTGGAAAAGGACTCCATGGGCCCCATGCTGTTCATTGCCCCCCAGTGTGCCACCTACTTTCCCCTCCATTCAGGTATTGCCACAACATTAGGATTACCTTTTTTCTTGTCTTCGCATGCTCTGTTATACTCTTCTGAGTTTTCCTGTATTGTTTCAATATATCCTAACTGTCCTTGATTACACTATAGCAAATGAGGAAGAAATAAATTAAGCCCAAGCCTCACTGGGTTCTAGATGCTGCGAGTTGCATTTAACAGCTTTTTTCAAACGTTTAGAATCAAAGATAGACTGAACAAAAACTGCTGACAAGGAAAGAAACTTATCATTACTCTTTGTTTTCTTCCTGCATCCTTGCACTGCCCCCCAAAAGGCCAAGACTGCAGTGTAATAACTGTGGAGGAAATAACAGAATTAAGCTGATAGTCTGGAGGTTGCTTGGGCCTCAGAAGCCATAGGATTCTAGATGTCATGAGGCACATTTTAGAGTTTTCCCCATTTTTTTGTTACAATTATGGCATGGACAAAAATCACGACTAACTAAAGAAATTCAGTTTTGATTTTTCTTTCAAAGAAGAAATAATTTGGGCCCAAGGCTTAATGATCAAAGTTGACAAAAAAGAAGTTAGCAATAAACTGGGAATATAAATGCTTGCAAAGATACATTAATCATATCTTAGAACAGTAAGAGAAGATATCTTAGAACAGTAAGAGAAGATAGTCAGTTTCTGTGTAGCTGTCTGATATTAGATCAAGATGAAAGTAAATGAATAAATAGCCTCAGTCATATATTTTAAGTTTCTGCTGTCACATATCATATAGCTTGCCTGTTTACCCCACTCCTAAAAGACAGCTACCATCTGTGTATCCATCTGACAACCAGAATATAGTAACATATTTTAACTTGTTGATCACAGATCTATATGCACCCCTACTTCTGAAAGTTAGCCGCCTGAATATACACTTCTGATATGTGATTGTGACAAAGAGAAAAAATATCACAGTCATGTATTCCAGCCTGTTGCTCCTAGACAGTACAAAACCCATAAACAAGCTATAGTGATCTTGTGTGCAAGCTATAGTGATCTGAAGTTTGATTATGACAAAAGTTAAAGAAATAATGACCACACTGTAATACCCTCACATAGACCTTCTGTGCATACCTCTGAGGTTTAATTATGATGAAAAATTAAAATAAAGCCAACATTTTCCCCAGTCCCAAACAAATTATAGTGACCTTTTGTGTATACCTCTGAGGTTTGATTGTGAGATGAATTTAAAAAATTATAATCTCACTGTTCCCAGCCCCCCCGACCACCCCCATATACAAGCTATAGTAATATTCTGTGCATACTACTGAACAGGGCCAGTTTTAAAACAGGTGGGCCCACAACAGAAACCTTCACTAAACGTGTCAAAATCCACTTCTACAAATTAAATTGTGGACGTTGCCAGGATCTAGATGTTCTGTGATGCATTTTATATCTTATTTTTGAAACATAATGGCTTACAATGTATGGATCACTGTGATTATGCTCTGAATTTGGGGTAAAACCTGCTTGTTAAGCACCATTCTAACACTGAAAAGGTTCTTAACAAGCTTTTATTATGTACCTCTTACTAGTATTAAGCTCCAGTCACACACTAGAGCATTTCAGCAATCAGCGGTCATCACAAAAGAGCAGTGGGAAGCTGTTAAAAACTTCATTTAGACTATTATTGAACGTCCATCTGAGTATTTAACAGCTTCCCACCACTCTTTTGAGGTGGTTTCTCTCTGTGTGTTACAACACTGCTTCACTTTTTTCTCTAACTTTTGAATATATATGGCTACCAGATCACATACCATATAGGTGAAACTTTAGCTCCGTTTGTACATTTCTATGACATCTTTGTGCTGTCATTCCAAATGTAACTCATATTTACACTATATACATCTTGTGTCATGGATATGATTTTGTTATGGAGGTAGACAGCTACAAAAACTGCCCTTTTAGATTACTAAGTGCCTCTTTTGCCTTCTGCCTCTGCAGCCTTCAGTAGTTTCTGGAACCCCTGAGTAAGCAAGTGATGAAAGCCATGTGCTACAAAGAAATCATGTGATAAAAAAAAAAAATCATGTGGTAAAAAAAGTTGCATGATATTTATAAACACAAATTTATATATCATGATTGACATTTTTTGTTAAGCAGAAGTAAATATTGCAACATTTTAAGAACACTAGCAATACTGATAAATTCATTTAGACCTGGGGGTGGTTAACATTAAGTCTGGGTTGCTAGCAGAGCTTACGGCATTCCAGAAATGTTTCCTAACTTTCTCTGCAGGAAGTCATCTTAATTTTTTCCAGTACTATGAAAGTGAACTTGGAAAACATGTTGCAGCAACCAACATGTTTACTTAATGAATTATGACTTGGCCATATTGAATTTGTTCTGGCATGTCAGTTTTTTATATGACTACAAAAACTTCCTCCCAACTATACAATGATCTCAAAGCATGTACTCTAGTCACACATTATATGCATTTCTTCTGTATGTGGATCTCTTTTGCTGAATCAGATTTAGTAGAAAAGAGTGACTTGTTCCAGCATCCAGATACACAAACATGACTGAGTAGTTCCCACACCACTGACCCTGTTGCGACCCTGCTGCACAGAATACCAGTTATTATGTATTCCTTTCTCGGTTCATAAGTTTCTGCGGTGTTTGGCACAGAGGTTTAAGAAGTCCTAGATTTGGTTTCCAAAGCCTCCTTTTGATGCCATGTGACTCTCATTAATTTACTTAAATGACATTGCTACCATCTCACATCTCAAAAGGGACTGTGTGCCCAACAGCCTTTCTGGTTAATCTCTGTGTGTATTTGCATGTGTGTGTGTGTGTGTGTGTGTGTGTGTGTGTGTGTGTGTGTGTGTGTGTGTGTGTGTGTGTGTGTGTGTGTGTGTGTGTGTCTCTGTAACTGTTCTGCAGACTGTGTCTGATTCTTTCTCCAGAGTACCATGTGAGTGTGGTAGAACAATCTGAAATCTCACTGTGATTTAAACAGTAATATAGTACATTCTATTTTTCTGCTGGTGTTGCCACTTCCTCTCGTACTTAGGTCCCTGTTTGCTCTCCAAACAACCCTGCTCTATATCTATTGGAACTACAGTTGTCTTTATGACTTGTTAATAATGGCCATTAATTGTGTTCCAAGTGCATTTTGAGTTATTTTAATGTTTTATGTATGCTTTGTTTCCAAGACCTGTGGCTTTGTTCTTCCTTTTAAATCTCATGTATATTTAGGGTTTTTCACTTACAGACATATTAATGTCATTGTCTTTTCCATGTAGTGCTCTTAATATATAAAAAAATGCTTTTCTTAATTGTGTTAAATGTGATTATTCTTTCAATATTGTTGTTTTCTCAATTTCGCAGGTAGTAGATAAGTACTGGATTAGCAATAGGACTATGTACAGGGGTCACCTCAAGAAGGAAATGGTAGGCCTTTCTGTTACATTAATTCATGGAACTGTAAGATGATCATATCTTCTTCTATTTGCAGACCATTAGTGCAAAGACCAACATTCCACCTTCTAATATTAAATCCACTGCCCCACTTGATTTCAGCTTGCATATCTCTCACCTGTCTCTGGATTCCAGTGATGCCTCAGATTTGTTTGTTTAAATATCTTTTAGTTTAGTTCGACATCTTCCATTTACAATTCACATCTTTCACTTTAAACCACCCTAGCAATGCTCATGCAATGTGTCAGTGTTACACTAACTTACTAGATTTCCTTTATTATAATCAGGATTTATTTCCAATGCTCATATCCTATTTATTATAAATCATCTTCCTTTCTTTTCCTTTTATGCATTTCCATGTGATGTTCTCTCCTCCCATATGCTCCAAAATGATTCACTTCTCCCTTTAATCAGGCTGCTCCACCTCTCTGTTTAGTATTGTCTGCTCCCAGAAACCACATTTATTTGTATAGGTTCTATAAGCTTTATTAGTGTCAACTGTTTTGAACCTTTTGCTATCCTGAGATATTTAACAACATCCTGAGACATTTAGCAACTCTTGTATCATGGATACATTGTCTTTTTTCCATTTTTTGTGTTATTGCTTTTTTGCTCCTATATTTATTTTACACCTACCAATTTCTCCTTTCAAATTGTTATTTGTTTGTCATACACTAATATAAATAACTTATTTACCTTTACATCCTCTTCCCAGAGGTCATAGATTAATTTATTCAAGTCCTCTCTGAATTTGTCTAGCGTGAGACATTCACAAAATATATGTCCCCGTGTACCAATGCAACCCTCTCCCCATCTCCAGTAGCTGCTGGGAGTTCTGGGAAATATCTTTTTAATCTAGTTAAGTGTATAAAAGTACTGGTCCAGGTATTCCCAAGCAAATTACTTAAATCTTTGTTCCTTAGTAGAATATATTGACAATTGTAGGGCTTTCAATCAATACTGTCCAGAGATCCTTTCTTGCATTTCCTTCTCCCATCCTTCCTTTAATGTGGTACGTTTTTTCTGTGGATCCATTCACAGTATACTAAGGATTCTTTATTAATCATCTGCATTTATCTTCTTCCATCCTTGTCCTATTTAGTTCTTCAGTTATCTGGAGTAACTGCCCTAATCTTTGTCTCCTAAGGACTAGTTGATTCCAGCTTGCTACCAATCCACTGTAGTCATATTCTAATTATCTGGATGGCCCATATTTAGCCTGCATCTTATTCCATTTTTTTCATCTCCTCAGCTCTCAATATTTATGGCCAGCATCTGACTAATTTCTGTCTCTGCCTGCACCTACATAGTACATATTGTTTTTCTTTTTCTTTTTAAGTCCCCTATTCATAATAATTCTTCTTTTCATGGTTGCCAGTCCTGATCTCTAATATTTTGAATATTTTTTTTTGTATTTATTCTAATACTGGCAACTGTACTCCTCCCCTTGGTATCTCTATCACTATCTCAAACAGGTCTGCCCCTGTTCATAGTCTCTCACCTTTAACTACTATCATCTGCTTCTAATCCATCTTATGTCGGTTATCTATTATACTCAATATATTTGCTACCTCACATGATTGTAAATAGGTACTAATTTCTAGGACTCAAAAACCTCCCGTATTCACAGGCAATATTAATACACTCCAAGCCACTCTGAGTATTCCCTCCTTCCCAAATGAAATTCCTGATCATTTGGCTAACCTTCCCTATGTACCTTTCTCAGGGGTCTTGCCGATAAACCTGCCCAGGGTGCAGGAACTGTGATCTAAGTCTAGTTTAATAGTCCCCCACTTTTCCAGTTGCTTCTTTACTTTCTCATAGACTTTCTGATATGTTGTTTCTAATGCTCCCTTTATTGTCTCGCATCACCAAACTCCTAGACACTTCATCTCCTCCTGCCAGATTTCTTCAATACTGTCCATCCCCAGCTCATCTGCCCTCAGTTCTATACCTGTTATCTGAGTTTTATCTTTGTTTACCTTGCATCCTGTTTATTTCTGAAAGCTTTTTGATATTCCCCATATATTTCCCAGGTCTTTTTTTTGGGGGGTCTGTAATAGTCAATAATATATCATCTGCATACGTCGTAATCTTTCTTTGTCTGTCTCCCCATTCATACCTTTTCACTGAGAAATTTCTAATAGCTATGGTGAGAGGCACTAAATATAAGGCAAAAGGAGTGGAGAGAGAGAGGAAAACCCTGCATGTCGATCTTTCTAATATTACTTCACTTTATAGCATTGCCTGAACTCTTATTCTTGCTGTCACCCACAATATAATTTTTTGGCAGTTCTACCCATTTCAATGGAAATCCCAATTTCTGCAAGAGTCCAAATAAATACTTACATCTTAGCTTACTGAATGCCTTCTCTGCATCTAGAAAGACAATAGCTACTTTATTTTTCCACTGTTGTGACTCTTGTAAAATTAACATTGTTCTAAGTATATTATCAGTTGTCCTACCTTCCACAAACCAAGTTTGATCCTCATGGATTATGTCTGGCAGTATTCTTGCAAGCCTCTGCACAGTTATTAACATAAAGCACTTATAATTGTGGTTTAATAACAATATTGGTCAATATGAGGAAGGTAACAAGAGGATCTTTCTCCTTTTTATACACAACTGCTATCGCGTCCTCCTTCTATAACAGTGCAGGAGTATCACCATGAATCACCCTATTAAACATTCTCTTCCAGATAACTGCAACCTTGTCTTTAACTGTCTCCTATAGCTCTATTGGTAATCCATCACTTCCAGGTGATTTTCATTTTTTCATCTGTATCACTGTCTCAAGTATTTTTGGTATTACAATGACTTTCACTAATTCTGGCCTTTTCCCTGTGTCCATCTCTGGCAACACTATATCCTCCCATTTAAATTTCACCTCATGCTTACCTACCATATCCTTTCCCCCTTCCTCATATAGTCTTGTACAATATGTTCTAAATCCCCCCCAAATTTCTTCACACTTGCAAACTTCTCTCTGCTCTCCACTTATTTCATTTGATATATACCCTTTTCAACATCTTGCTGTGGTAAGCGGACTGCCAATGCTTTAACTGCCTTAGCATTATTACAGAAAACGATTGTTTTGATCCCTAACCTTTTTGCTAAGATTATTTCATCCTCAATTTCCTGTATTTTTTTTACTGTAGATGAAATCTTCTCTTTTTTTAATAATTCTCCACAGTCATTCCCCTTTCTCTGTCATTGTTCTAATTCATCAGTCATTGCCCTGTTGTTTACTTACATTCTCCTTTTGTCATATACCTTCTGCTTTATTTTCTCCCTTGCATGTGTCCCACTGTATTCCATCCCATTTTCCCCCATTATTCAATACATTGGCCATCTTCTGTTACAACCACTCTTATAACTTCCCTCGATAAATACCCATCCAGGGAGGTCTCATTGTTTTTGTATGGGGCACCCCTTTCCATTTATTAGGTCAATTAGTAATAAATAATGCATGGTCTGACAGTGTCAAAGGCTCCCGTTTGATCCACTCCCCCATCATTTCATATTATGCCCTGTTTACCCTTGACCAGGTATGATGTCTTCCTGAATACTACATAAAACTGCCTGGTTCATCTTCTTCCTTTGTAACTTTCCAAGTATCTCTCTACTCTACCACTGTTATATAAACATTCAGAAATTTGCTGACTTTGGACAGTCATATTCTCTTTGTTTCTTTTCCACATCTCTGCTTTTTGTCACTATTTTCCAGTCTCCATTGCAAGACATAGTTCTTGGAAAGTTATTATTTTTGCTTAGTTCCCACTCAAATAAGCCACCAAACTTCTTTAGGGGAAGAATATCATCACCAGGGTAATCTTCTGTTCATTTTTATTTCATTTTATGGCCATATTTGTCCCCTTATCATCAGATATCTACTCCTCTTTTTGGAATAAAAAACCCTTATTTATTAACCAAACCAGTTCTCTCTGTTTCATTTGTCCCCATTAGGAATTTGCTAATACCTTGAATCCTATCCTGTTCGATTTGCTAGCTATCATTTTATCCAAATGCATGCCTTGTAGAACTATTATTTACAAAACCTTTTTCTTATGATATCTTAATAGCCTCTCTTAATGTCCTTCACAAGCTCACTGATGATCCAGTCTTAATGTCTTTCACAAGCTCACTGATGATCCAGTCTTAATGTCCTTCACAAGCTCACTGATGATCCAGTCTTAATGTCCTGCACAAGCTCACTGATGATCCAGTCTTAATGTCCTTCACAAGCTCACTGATGATCCAGTATTAATGTCTTCACAAGCTCACTGATGATCCAGTCTTAATGTCCTTCACAAGCTCACTGATGATCCAGTCTTAATGTCCTTCACAAGCTCCCGGATTATCCAGTCTTAATGTCCTTCACAAGCTTACTGATGATCCAGTCTTAATGTCCTTCACAAGCTCACTGATGATCCAGTCTTAATGTCCTTCACAAGCATACTGATGATCCAGTCTTAATGTCCTTCACAAGCTCCCTGATGATCCAGTCTTAATGTCCTTCACAAGCTCACTGATGATCCAGTCTTAATGTCCTGCACAAGCTCACTGATGATTCAGTCTTAATGTCCTTTACAAGCTCACTGATGATCCAGTCTTAATGTCCTTCACAAGCTCACTGATGATCCAGCTTACCACTTTGAGATTGCTTCCCGTTAGTTTTTCTTTTCCATCTCCTTTCTTTTCCCCTCCTTACTTTCCATTCATCTGTCCCTTGTTTCCTCACCATTCCTCCCCTCTCATTCATATCTTATGATGGCTGCCTGTGTTTTCCTATTTCGCTTCATGTTTTAACTCCATGTATAATACTCTAGAGACATTAGATCCCTTCCTCCTACTTTTTATTTTTCACTTTTTCATCCAGATATTTGCTTATGTGTTCTTATTCCCTAACCATATAATTCACCCAATTACCTTTACTAACACTAACTAAATAAGTATTTGCATTATTTGCTTCCTGCATTGGGGTCGGTACTAGTCCTTTCACAACAGCTCTCTGCTACTGCTGTTCTCATGCATATTTGGACAGTTGCTAAAATAGCTTTGGACTTGTAACTTCACTTCTTCCCCTATTTCTTTTTAAATATCTATACACATTTCCCTCCCCTTTGTCAATTCACATTTAAAATATCACAAAGCAGTCTATATAGAAGGTTAACTCTAAGCTATGTGTACAAAGAAAAGGCATTTTTATTTTAAATTAGTTTAACTGAAAATTTTTCAACCTCTATGGCTTTTCTTTTAATATAACAAACAAAAACAGTATACTATTTCTAATCAAGGATATTTAACTTTTAATATTTCTTGGCTGTAGGGCCAGCTAAATGAGTATACAATTCCGTTTGTATTTTGTGCACGCTTCCAGTCATTTTCATGCATCAACTTTATTGCACCTCCAAAAACAATCATTTTCATCTTATATTACATATAATTACCCCCGTCTCCAGGATCACCAGGCCCTTTATAAGCCTAGCTGTGCAACCCAACCAAATTGTTTCTCCATGTAACATTGGTTTCTAGTTGGATGGGAATGTTAGTAAGGAGGTTGCTGAAAGTTTCGTTGGGTTGTGTTAGTTGGGACTATTTACTGTTGGCCTCTTTCTATCAGAGCCATGGAGGCCAGAGCCAGGGTGAATTTTCAATTTCCGAACCAGTGATCAAGATTATGTTTGACTAGAATTAGGGATGAAGTCTGATTCACATGAATGGAGAGCCTATTCCAAAATGTGGGGATCCATTCAGCCAGATAACTGTCTCAGCAACATGTTCTATTTATATAGTAAGGAAGTTTTAAATCCTTGGATTTAGTGTTTCTGGTACTGTTCAGGTCAAGGGTTGTCTTCATTTCTTCTAGTTCTTTCCATATGGCATTTAGTGAAATGGCTTATTCCTCTCCCATCTCCATCTCAGTCATCTCTATTGTTCTCTGTTCTCCTTTGTCTTTTTTCAAATTTATATTCTTATTTCTTCTTGAAATACAGAGTGTCTGTTGGCTTGCACTCTCTCAACAACAGGCAGCAAATATGGTTTCTGGGTTTTGATAAATCTATTCAGATAGCCAGAGTGCTCATCAGTGGCATGTCTAATAGAGAGACGCTCTACTGAAAGTCCCAGTGCTGCCCCAGATTTTGTCTCAAAATATTCTGGTGTCATGACATTTGTGATACATTAACAAATTAAGAAATATTATGGTTAATAAATAGTGTCAGTCACTACAGTTACAGACTTCCTTTTCTTCAGAAAATGCCATTATAAAGCTTCTAATGTTAACTTTCTAAATGAAATATTGCTGATGTGTCCCTGATTCTGATTCTTTATCTCCATTTTTGTCTAGCTTTATCTTTCATTCTTGCATTCAAAGGTTGAAAGTTATGTATGCAATATTTAGTTAACATTAAGGTGATCTAAGCTGACGTAAAGCTGTAGCCAGACATTTTATGCATGTACCTACAGAACAAAGTAATGTCTGTACAGCATAAAAAATACTGTGAAGAATAGAAAACAGCTGTCATGGATTACAACTGATGTGCATTCACAGATGTACATGTGAAAGCTGTGAGATGTATGACACCTGCTGGATGTCTTATATAACCATTTTTAACACCTCTTCTCACTCCACCTGGTCACCTGATCTGCATTTCAAACAATATGGAGTGCAAGCTGACAATCCGAAGCTACAGCACTGGATAGCATCATTGGATAGCTGCTGATAAAACATGGCAGAAAGTTTATAATATCAAGTATTGCATGACATGGAATATATTCCACATGCAAGTCTTTCACACTGTGTAAGGCAAGTGACAGAAAATAGAAAATGAGACAAGCAGCAATTAAGATAATATTAAGCACTGAATGACTCCTCATGCCAGGTGTTAGGAACATAGGAACAATACTAGGCAAGCAATCACCAGAACCATATGAT
Organism: Protopterus annectens; assembly: GCF_019279795.1. NCBI lineage: Eukaryota > Metazoa > Chordata > Ceratodontiformes > Protopteridae > Protopterus > Protopterus annectens. The sequence goes on along the minus strand of NC_056733.1, from coordinate 461,566,947 downwards.
GCTCAGACATGCACATGATTAAGTAGACAGGCTTAAAAGTTCTTGCCTTTCTTTTCAAGCACTTAATAGTGCCTACCTCTCAAATTTAACAGGTCTTTACATGATAACCCTGAGGAAAATGTATACCTACCCATGTAATTGTCAAGACTAGCCTTAAAGGTAGATACAGTAGTATTTTGCTTGACCTGTAGTGGTAACTTATTCCATAGGCTGGAAACATGTTAAGTTAGGATCCTATCCCTCCACCATGTCTTGTTTATTTGTTGGTGTATGTTTAGGTTCCTAATATGGGTGTCTGAAGAACTACTGGTTTTGTGAAGAAGTAGAATATCAAATACGATTAGGCCTTTCATGGCTTAAAAACTGAGGCACTGGTCACCTCACAGCAGCCAGTAGGCTACTGAGCATATGGGCAGCTATTCTAACCTATCGGGATAGTTGAAGAATTTAAGACCTTTCATTTTATTGGTTAAAAGTCAGCAGGGCTTTTCTAGTTCAGCAATATGCTTGAATGTATGCATACCAATGGAGGTATTGTATTTGATGACGTGGCAAGAAGACGGCTTCTTTGGATCTTGAGGATATTCCCGGTGAAACTAAATGGGACAAACTGAAGGATTTCCTTTTTTTTCAAAAATGTTTTTATTTTTAACAAGGTCAATAACCAAACGTATATTTACATTCATAGCTGTAGTAAACTATGTAAAACGTCCATAACAAAATTATACATTTATATACAGATTGGAAATCATCTAATAAACTGTAGGATTTCCTGACTGGTGGAAACATGATGAATAAATGAGAGTTGTCCACGTAAGTACCCATGTCATTTATGACCAAACTTGTTTGAAGAGGAGTACCACTTAATAACATATAAGACGGGAGCAGCTTTTTTTGCATTTAGCTTGTGACCATTTTCAGTTTCATCAGGTATGTGCATATTCCAGCCCTTGTTGGAGCAGTTAGTATCAGATGACAGCTTGCAATTATCAGTAGACTTGGTTAACCACACTTCTGGGATATTAGCTTGGCTGTTTGCATAGTAAATGCCAACTAGGAGAGGGCCAAACACTTGTCCTGATGGCACTCCACCAATTGTAACTTTGCATTCACAGAAGGTACCAGTATCTTGTGTAACATGTGCTCTATTAGATATGCAATTTTCAATCCAGTAGACAATGTACATTAAATTTGTCTGATTTTTCAATAATATCTGCATGGAGGATAGCATCAAAAGGACTGGCCATGTTGAGATAAGTAGTTTGTATGGAGTAACCACTGTCCACAGCCTTTTCAATTAAGTTAAGCAGGTTCAGGAGTCAAGATCCTACTTTGACAAAAGTAAAATGATTTAAATGAGTTCATCATTGTTATGTTCCATGCATTTGCATATAAGGTTGGTGACATTGATAGGCCTGTAAGTATCTGAGTCTGTAGAGGGGCAACCCTTGTGTGGGGGAGTCACAGTAACTGTTTTTCAGGCACAAACCCTCTGGATAGGCTGAGGCTGAATAGTTTAAGTAAAGGCTCAAGGTAATGCATGCTTGCACTGATAGTATGGTCTGCTCCCATAGAAGTATTGGTTTTAGCTTTTGTCAGAGATTCTAAGATTTATTCGAAGGTGATTTTAGGGGAAACTAATTTCTCATTAATAGTGTGGATAACAATGTGTGTAGGTAGGATAAAGTCAGCACTAAATTTGTTTGAAAAAATATTGACTATAGAGATTGGAGTGTGAGATATTAGTTTGGATGAGTGCACTGCCTTGTTGGTCATTATACCTTAATTTCTTGATATAACTGAAGGAATATTTGCATTTTCCTTTGGTAACTGTAGTAACCTTAAGTTTGCACTCTGGTTTGCATTTTCTAATAACACTCTTTATGTTTCTCACTGCTATGTTTCAGTACGGCCTTCTGGTAGGGGATGAGATTTCTTAAAATTGTTAATTATTTTCTTTCTTTTGTTAAGCAATTTATTAATACAGGAGTTCATAGGTTCATAGGTTCATAGGTTCATACTAGGCTATCTGCCCGAGGGCATTTACAAGCCTAGCCCATCGTTTTGTGGCTTACGCCACCCCTTTAGTATGGGGAACTATACCCATTATTTTGCTGTGCCTCTGTCGAGCAGTGACACTGAGGTAATCCCTGGGGTATATCTGCGATCTCCCATCCATTGGTCAAGATTTCTCTTGAACAAGGCCAGCGAGGTGCTCTGCCTCACATGTACCGGGATTTTGTTCCACAGCATAGGGAGTCTTTGGGTGATGAATCTATCCCTCCAGCACATCCTATTAATAGCCGTGTCGAGGTTTAAGTCTCCGCCCTTGTGGCTCTGATGGATCTAGATTTTTGAGGTGAAGCATATTCATCAAATCTGGGTTTGACATGGCCTTGTATGTCAGGCAAAGGTCACCTCTGAGCAAGCGTGGCGACTGAATAGAGCTGGAGTTCTTTCAGTCGGACAGCATAGGACAGATTTTTGAGACCCTTTATCCTTTTGGTGGGCCTCTCCAGCTGCTGCAAGTGTCGGGTCAGATACATTCGAATGGGGCATTGTACTCAATCATTGGTCTGATGAGTGATGAGTAAAGGGAGACTATGACCTCCCTTGATCTAGATGAGAATCCCTTCATGATAAGGTGGGCAATGTAGAAGGTCTTCCTAACTACTTTAGCTACATGGGTGTCGAATGACAGACTACTATCAACCTGGGTCCCCAGGTCCCTGATAACTTCTTCTGTGCTCAGTGGATTGCCACCTATTTGGTAGCTAGGGGTAACCTTGTTTTTCCCGAAGGGTATGACTATGCATTTTTGGCATTTAACTTTAGGCCATGGCTCTGGCACCAGTTATCCGTTTCTGTGAGACCCTTCTGAAGGATATCTGTGTCAGATGTGTTTTCTACTATGGCACCCAGTTTGCAGTCATCTGCAAACTTTGTCAGCCATAACCCTCCTGTGTTTGCTTGTACTTCGGAAAAGTAGATGCCAAACAAGAGTGGGCCCAGGACTGAGCCCTGTGGGACACCACTTGTGACAGGCTTTGAGTCTGACATGGCGCCAGCAACTCTGACCCTGTGGGTTCTGTCACTCAGCCAGTTTGCAACCCATCTTGTGATGTATGGGTTAACATTTAAGCTGATGAGTTTTTCAATGATACCCGAGTGGGGTATTGTATCGAAGGCCTTAGCCAGATCGAGGTAGGCTGTATGGACTGCCTTTCCCTCATCAATGGCTTTGGTGACTGTTTCAAAAAAGTCAACCAAGTTTAAGAGGCATTATCTGCCTTTGACAAAGCCAAACTGGGTTGGATCCAAAGTCTGCAAATTCCCTATGTCTTTATTTATGAGGTCCATTATGATCCTCTCCATGGCTTTGCAGATAAGGCTTGTCAAGCTAATGGGCCGGTAATTTCCAGGGTCGGTGGTGGCACCGCCTTTGTGAAGTGGGACCACAGTTGCAGTGCGCCACTCCCTGGGTACGTATCCAGAGGTAAGACTTTGATTAAACAGCTGTCCTAGCTGTGGGTTTAATTTCTCATTGAGTTCGTGGAGCACACAGCCGGGGACACCATCAGGTCCCATGGATGCTGTGTTTTTTGCTTTGGAGAGAGCAGTTCTCACTTGGGCGCTGGAGATGTTTGGGGGGCTGCAATCGTTTGCTATAGATATCTCTCCTTTTGGGAGGGAGTGGGGGGGAGTTTGCACTGAACCTGTCAGCCAGTATGTTGGCAATGTCTGTAGGATCAGTAATCTTCACATCATTTTGAACTAGTTCTGAGCATATCTGGGAGTTTCCTCCTAGGTTTCTAACATAGCTAAAGAAGGCCTTATGATTGTCTTTTGAGTCTTTAGCTATTTTTCTCTCGAAATTTGCTTTGGATGATTTTATGAGAGTTCTTAGTTTTTTACTTATAGTGATCAAGGGTGTCTTACCTTTTAAGGATTTTGCTCTATCTTGTAGTAGCTTCCTCCTTTTGTTGTAGAGTTTGTTTATGGCTGGGGTCCACCAGACTGGACGCTTGCCTTTGGTACAAAGAGTCTTTGTTTTGCTTGGGATTGCCTTATCCATGCAGTCCTGCAGGTGCTGGTAGAAGGCATTTGTAAGTGATTCAGTGGCTTGAGTACTGTTTTCCGCCGGCTCGGGGCCTTAAAGGAGACCACACTAGTCTTTAGAAGTGTGAAGTCGGCTTTTGAGAAGTTCTCTACTGTGGTCTTTTTATTTCAGGTGGGGTGGGATGAGGACCTCCAGCGAGATTAGTTTGTGATCTGATCTCACCAGTGAGGGGTATACTTCCGGTGTTGAACATTGTGCTCCCATGTTCGTGATGATGAGATCAAGTATGTTATCTCCTCTTGTGGGGATGGTGACTAGTTGTTCCATGGCATTTGAGTTTATGAATTCCAGGAACTTTTGGGCTAGGGTGTTTGGGCTTGAGTAGTGTTCCCAGTCTATATTAGGGTAATTGAAGTCACCCAGTATGATGGTGTTTGGTGATACATTTATCCCCTCTAGTGTTTTCAGGAAGGCCATGTGAGGTTCCTGAGTTTGTGAGGGTGGCCTGTAACATGCTACAATTTGCAGAGCAGTCTTGCCTATGGTTAATTGCACCTGGATGGTCTCCGATGCATCGTGCGTTGCCACCAGTCTTGAGGTGTGGGTGTCCTTGATGAATATGGATACCCCCCCCTCCTTTCTTGGTATTGTCCAGATTTTGTGGGCGGAACGCATGGTATGAGGTAAAACCTGATAGCTGGGGTGCTCTCAGGAGCCTTGAACCAGGTTTCTGTCACAGCACAGACATCGATGTTCTCCATACTGAGAAGGGCCTCGAGTCGTGCATTTTGAGATTTAGACTTCTGGCATTGAGCAGCATTACCCTTAGTTTTTTCCTTTTTGTGTTCTAGGGTGGTAGGTTTAGAATTTGAGCCTTGCCTAAAAAGGCACTATGGGGTGGCAAGAGCCTTTGCCAATATCCAGAATCCCAGGGTGACAGGTGCAAGCCGTCCCTTGAAGCAGCGTGGCTTGTCCAACATGTCATCCCAGGCAGACAGATACTGGATCCCCTTTGAATGACACCAGTGTTTAAGCCAATTGTTAAAGCTGATCATCTTATCTCTGTATTGTGGCATCATTCTTGGTGAAGGTAGGATACTGCTCAAGGTCAGGGTCATACCTGCCTGGGCTACATAATCAGAGAGCTCCTCAATGTCTCTTTTCATGTAGTCCAAGGAGGTACGTCTCAGGTCGTTTACACCAGCGTGGACAATGACTGAGTCATATTTGTACCTGCTGTTGAGAGACCTGAGTGCTTGCGTTATGTGGCGGATTCTAGCGCCCGACAGGCAGCTTACTGTGACCTTCTCCTTACTCAGTCTGGTGAGCGGGACGTCAGTGTGTCTGACTATGGAGTCACCAATGACTAGTGTGTCTGGCATTGTGTTTGGCCTTAAGGGCTGTGACTGTTTGACACTCTGACTGTGAGGTCTATGTGTTGCAGGTGTTGTGTTCTGAGGTGGTGGTTGTTTGGGTGTCTGCTTTGGTGGCCTCTGCTGTTTTGGTAGATTTTTGATCAGAGCCTCCGAGTATGTCTTTGTGTGTTTATGTGTATGATTTGAGGTTGTAATGGTACTATATGAGACTGGGTCTATAGTGTGTGTGGTAACCTTCTCCTCCTGACTGGTCTTGCCAGTCCTATGTTGAGAGAGCTCAGCCTCCAGTTTGGCCGTATAGTTGCATCTCTCGCATGTATTTGTGTTTTGTGGGAGGAGGAGAGGGTTGTCTGTGTACATGAGGCAATTGTAACATTGCCTCAATATTCCCAGGTTCACCAGCCGAGCAGGAGAGGACACTAGCAACTGATCCCTCGACATGCTAGAAGGATAGACAACAAACTTTAAAAAGATTCCGGGGACGTGGGTGACCGAGAAATGGGGGGTTGCCTTTTTGGGGTACTATCTATGACAAGAGTGCCGTATCAAGGTAATAAGTACTGTAGGAGCAAGTGCTAGGTTTAACAGATAGAGAATAGTCTACTTGGAGTCAAGTAGAGATGATCTTTTTAGTTATAGGATACGCTGATTTGATCAGTTGTATAGTTCGAGGAAGGTAGTTTTAAGGGAAAATTTGAAGAGTGGACTTTAGGTAGCCCGAATAGTTTAAACCTGCTTAACCGGCGCTGCCCTAGTGTGCAACGGTAGTCTTGTGTTCAGACTTTTCTATGCAGCTGTTTAAGTGCTGGCAAAAATTGGAGGTGAATGTATCAGCCCCCTCAGCTGGGTCCATTAGTGGAGTACTGATGTTAATTTGCACAGGTCTTCTGAAACCTGAAGTAAGTTTGCCCGGGATAAGGCCCTAAAGACAGTCCCATTTGGTGTTGGGTTGTTACCAGTAGGCCTGACACAGAAGATGACTGATTTGTGGTAAGATATGTATAGGGATGAGGAAAAGTGAGGTGGGGTACAGGTGGGGATAGGTAGGTAAGGACCAGGTTAAGGATATTAGAGCTTCTAGCCTCTAGCAAGGAGGAGCTGCAGACTTAGACCGACAAGCTGCAAAGTCTTAATAACGTTGATTCTTTTGTGTCTTAATGCAGAATAACTTAAAATATTCCTATTTAGAAAGCTATGTGCATGAGTTATATACGTGATGACAAACTGTTACAGACTGCCAATTCTAGGAGCTGAAGTTTTTAAACTTTGCAAGTCTTAGTAATTTCTTTCTAAGTTTGTCTGCTGTACAAAACTCCAAAGAGTTTTCTTATTCTGCCTCAAAGACCAGTCAAAGTATTTACTTTGATATTTTTTTCTTGGACCAGCATAGTTGTTTCAGATTATAATAAGTGCTCGTACTTTTGAATTACACTGAACTTCCATCAGAATCTAAATTGTGAAAATGACATTGTCGTTTGCTTTCTCTTCAGCAGCAAACATGCTCTTTACTCTTCTGTAAGGCATTAAAATCAAATAATTTGGTTTCTTCTTTATTTGAACATAACATCTGAGCACTTCAAGTGGTTACTCCATCAAATAAACAATAATATTTTTTTAAATGCAGTGCACATTTGTGAAAAAGTTAATTTATTATTTTGTTTCTAAGAAGTAAATGGTATTCATGAGGCTTACAGAACTGTAAGATGATACGGGGTATTTTTTATATTGTATTATTGTATTTTGATCCCAGCTATGCTTGAAACACAGGTTAATGAATGCTAATTACTGCCAAATTATAGCAAAAGAAACAGACTGCATGTGTCATATTTCCTTTGTCCAAAACAGGTGACTACAAATTTGTAGCTTTATTTCCATCTAGTGGACATAAATATCACTAAAACACACTTTATGAAAACAACTTTGCAGATCTGTGTCACCTGCTTAAGGATCCAAAACATAAAGAAATGCTTGCTGTACAATGTAAATGAGTGCAGCCAGGTAAGCTTCATTCAAAGTAATAATGTTTAAAATGATTGGTAGTATAACTCTAAAAAAGAAAGCCCTTATATTTTAAGTTGGAATAACCCAGAGATGATCAGAATGTTTACATTGTTCATATGTTTACATGTAGTTACTAAGGTTGCAGTCCAGGAGACCATTGAAGAGCCTAGCCCAAAATTCAAGTTACCTTAAAAGAATGCCTTTTTAAGTGGCTTGCTCAAGGTCACACAGTAGGTACATGAGAGCTGAGGGAATCAAACCTTGTACCACCTGAATAACAGATCACAGCCTTAAACCACCTCTATACATGAGGGACAAAGGTATTAAACTAGGTGTGAATTTGTGGTTACCCATTGATTCATCCCAGATTATTTCTGATTAGTGTAAAAGAAGTACTTAAAATTTCAAAGAAGTAGCATTTTCTGTGACACATATCTGTCCCTACAACATGTATTTATGTTGCAAAAGAGATTTAGATCTCTTGATTGAGTATATATGCCCCATTAGACTTGCAAATGTGCAACAGGTTTGACAGGATGCGATCTGTTAAGGCTCTGTATGTGAGGCAGTGACTGCCCCTCAGTACCCTGTAATATACTGAGAAGATGGACAAGGATTTGAGACAGCCTGCCTAATTTTTACCTATAATCACCTGCTACTAAACCCCCCCCCCAAACTAAATTACTACTCTTTTTTTTTCCCAAAATCCCATTTCCATGAAAAAAACAACTTTAAAATCTCTTCCTTAAATAATACCACGATTGCGTTTACCCCACATACAAAACTACTTGGCTTGACAATTGACAACAATCTTAAATGTGATTTACATATCCACAACAGCGTCAAGAAAATCTAGCAAAAACTAGGCATCCTAGACAGAATAAATGCATTCCTTATAGACTCTACAAAAGTAACTGTAGCTATCACTTACCTCTTACCCTCTCCTATATGGAAACCCTATCATGACCAACCTACAAGCCTCAATTAGTTCTAAACTCGAACAGTGCTATAACAAAGTTGCCAGATTCGCTTGCAACATACCTTACTAGACCCACCATTGTTTAGGACTAAAAACACTTAACTGACTCAAGCTTCTTCACCTCCTATCTTATACTTAGCTCATTTTAACCCATAAGATCCTCCACACCCCATCCACCTTTGCAACAATTAGACCCCTACTCCAATACTATCTTCCAAATCATCCTCCTTGATCAAGTAATAAACAACTGCTTACCGTCTACAAACCCCGGGGTCAGGCTGTATTCCAACACTGTAGCTAGAACTTGGAATGAAATTCATATATCAATTAGTTCTATCACACACATCTTCATCTTTTTAAATCATTTCTAAAAGATTTCCTCTCTGCCTCCTGACTTTGTCGCTACTCCTCATCTGGGACAGAGCTCTCTGGTACCCTTCATCACCTTTCTTATATCTCCGTTATAAGCACTAAATCATTTAACCTGCTTATCCCCCTCTAATACCTCACTTTATTGTACCTCTTAAACTACTGTACCTACTTCTAATTAGCACAACCAAACTACTATTCCATCACTTCTTCTCTAGTAACACTCAGACTTGCTTATCTCCTCTAATACCTCACTCTATTGTATTTTATAAATTACTCCTACCTGTCTTTTACACCACTCTTCTATCTGTAAAGTCTCAGTACAAGGCCTGTAAATTTAGCTTTTATGAATATCAATACACATTTTATAGTACTGACTATTATGCTATATATTCACACAAAATGCATTATAATTTTTTTTATTGTAAATACTGATTGCATTAAAATGATAGCCTGAAGCTCTTGGCATTCAACTTGTTTCAAATGTTTGGACAGGTCCATACTGAAGGAGGAATGCCTGATGATGTGGAATATGGTGAAATGATAACATCTCATGAAATGGACACAATACCGTTAGTAATAAGGTGTACAATTAAAAATGCACTTTCTTACAATAATGGGTGCTTCGTGATCAAAAGACAAGTCATTCATGTACATAGGTTCCTGGGTCCCTAACTGCTGGATCAGTTTTCAAGTGAGTGTTTCTAATGTGATAGTTGCAAAACACTTCTTGGTTGCTGAAGAATACTCAATTTCTTGGCATTCAGTTTTATTCTACAATTGATTTTGACACCAGTTATTGGGTTGGTAAAAGCCCTCTTGGGGGATCTAGGTGTTCTTTGGGGAGTTTATGATGGCATCATGTTTACAGTGATCTACAAACTTGATCAGTCATAAATCCTTAACAGTAGCTGTGACCTATGTGAAGTAAATGCCAAAGAGGAAGGGCCCATAGACTGAACCCTTGGGTACACCACTAGTCACAGGTCTTTTGGAGGAGGTAGAGCAGCCTACTGTAATTTTGGGGGCTCTATTTATTCACCATTTTGCTATTCAATAAATTACATAGGGATTTACATTTAGCTGGGATAGCTTATCTACAATAACTATATGGGGGATGGTGTTGACCGCCTTTACAAGGTCTTGTTATGCAGTGTCTACTAATCTGCATCCATTCCTTCTGTAACCTTCTCAAAGAAGTCATCTAGGTCAAGTAGGCAAGATCTGCCCTTACAAATCCTAACTGACTTGGTTTGAAACAGGTTTGTAGGCTACCTATGTCCTTATTTTGTCTCTGCTCAGCAGTAGAATTAGTTATCTGCTAACAACCTCTTCTAAAAGTGTGAAGATCAAACCTAAGTACATTTCTGTGAGACATGAATCATTGAAATCTGTTTCATCAAGTGTATTTAGAGTGTAGAAAGCCTACCCAGAAGTAATTTAATGGTGTAGTGGAGCAGTGGTAGCGTTGCTTCACAGCAAGAGGTTCTCTGGTTCGATTCTCAGCTGGAGGGCCTTCTGTGCAGAATCTGCATGTCCTCCCTGCATTCGTGTGGGTTTTCTGCAGGTACTTCAGTTTTCTCCCAAGTTACAAAGACATACATCTGAAGCATTTCTCCCTGGGCCTCCACTGAAAATTAGAGTCATTCCAAGTCAGGCTTTCCCGGTAAACAAATGTTAAATAAATAAATATTAAATAAAATAATTTGACCAGTAACTAGGTTATATTTAGTGACTAATTATGTGAGTAGTCTGTGCTTGCACAGAGAAGGTTTCTAAGTTAGTTGAATCTCATTCAGTGATTTGTTGTTTTGTAGTAGACCTCATCCACATAAATGTGGGCCAAAAGTGCTCCTGCTTTCACTCTACATAACTCCCCCCACTAAACTCTCCATACTACTGCTTTACTATACTATCTAGCTTAATCTTAGCTTAATCTAATTTCTCCTATACTCTCAAGCTTCATCTAATTTCTCCAAGAACCTGAACTATCAGACTTAAATAAACTCCATATTTGTAAATATTGCAAAAATCAGAAAAAAAAAAAAATTTAGTTTTTGTTATATACTGTCTCACAATGAATATTACCATTTTTCACTTGAATGCATGTAATTCCACTGAATGTATGAACCATACTACTGTATCTCATCTCCAAAATTATGTAACCTTTCTCATTGTTTTGTAACCCTTATCATACTACTATTGTACATGGAGCTTTTCTCCCCGGGCCTCCACTGAAAATGGGCACTTCTTGGCCCAGTGGACTTCCCCGGTAATCAAACTGAAATAAATAAATAAATAAATAAAAGTTGCTGTTAACATTTCTAAACTGAGTACAGAGGCTAAGGTAATAGCAGTAAATGTGATGTACAGAGCTTAAGCATAGGGAATGGCACAGTAAATACATAATGTGAATACCCATCCCTACAAAAGTAATAATGACTTTCTTGACTTTCTTGGAAGTACAACTTTTCATTCACATGCGACAGGGTAAAATTAGACTTCATGATTTAACCAGTCATCAAAAACTGATCCAAATCTGTGAGTTTTAATTTCAGTGGGAACTAAAGTTAATTTGGGGTACATTTAAACTAGTCAGTGGAACTACTATCCTAATTAAAGCAAGGTATTAATAGAAAGAAGGTCAAAGGTCTGTGAAAAAGGCAAAGCCAGTTGGCAGTGATTTACCTCCTGGTTTGCTGTCGAAAGTCACAGATAAAGGGCATACTTTCTTGGAACAAGGTATCTGCTTACTTCTCTTCTGTTGTTAAACGCTGTATTTGGGGCATTGCCACTAATTTTATGGATGAAACTGCAGGGTGCTCTTTAGAGTGGCGTAGGTATGATGCACTTCATTCACTGAATGCCTTTACATGCTCATTGTAAAATTGCAGTGATAAGCATGGTTTCCTTTTCCAAAAAAGCTGTGAATCAGAAAAAGGGGGAATTCAATGCCTTTTTCTTAGTATATCTCAACTAGGACATAAAAAAGAGAATAAAATGAATGCTCACATATTACTTAAAATCCAAGTCAAAGGAATGTTTTGAAGAATTGTGAATATTGTTCCTGGAAACCTTTTAGGGAAGTCCTAGGTTAAATAGGTAGCACTTTTCAAAAAAGTATGACATGATATTTCAGCATGTGAGTTTTAGCAAGTCTGGCTTCCAAAGAGGCTGTACAAAAGAATTATTGCCTCCTTTTTGAGGCACTTCATCTCCAACTGGAGGCAGCTTCTAGATAAGGTTTACAGTTTTGGCAAAACAGTGGCTGCCATGGCTACTATAAAAGAAGTAGACTTTGAGTATTTCAGAACTTAGAAATGTATTACCGATCCTTTGGAAGGTAATTGATAAACTGAGAAATGCCATGCAGATCCTTAACTATTTGAGAACAAGATATTTATCTATTTATTTATTTGTTCGCTTGTTGATTTGTTAACTGAGTAAATGAACTAGTAAATTAGATTAACCATCCTGAGTGAAAGTGTAGAGATTTCCACAAAACCCAGGATATCTTTGTAAGCTCAGTATTTCTCAACTATTTTTATAGTGTTGGTTTAAGCATCAAGAAGGTTTGTGTGGGTCAACATTACATTTGTCAGCAACCATTCCAGTAGTGGGGCAGTTATTGTTTTTTGATGAAACATAGGCATAATTCCTAAATGACCTAGGGTTAGGGTCTTGTCGTCAATACCAGACAGCTTAGTTTAGTCAATGAAGTCTGTCAGTCTGATCACAGACACTGCATTTATGTTTTTTAAGATATGAGACCTTTTTTGTGGTTATATGCAAAAGTTTTCACCATAAGGGAATATCAAATATAAAAGGGACATCTTTTCTGCAGGACCAACAGTCACCCATCAGCATAGAGTTACATCAATCAATACATAATAGTTGCCAGTACAGATAAGACAAAGGAGGAGTTGTGTGTGTAGTGTTAAAAGATTACAGGCAACAATGCTGAGATGTTAAAATAGACAGCAATGTTTAGAGAAATCATAACAGATTAAATATCATAGCATATTAGATTAATTACAGTCTGCAAGGATAAGCATACAATACGACAGCTAAAAGAAAACTTTCAGGAAATGAGACATTGCCTATAATGATCAATATGCCAGCCTATAAAGAGGTGGTCCAGAGGGCCTAAGTTGTACTATGCTGGATGATACCAAGTATGAACAGAGGAAGACAATGTAGTATGAATAGGCCCAAGCCTACACATTTACGGTAGTTCCTCTTCTTCTGAGAAAACTGGCAAAGTGGTTTGTGAAGGTTATCTAATCACTGACTTTCCTGACTTCATCTAGAAAGTAGCCCCAGACTGTACGAGTTCAGAAAAAGGCTACTCCTGTAACTTCACATTTGATTTCAGTCTTATGGCATTGAGTTACCCATCAACAGAAAGTTATTGGCTTCATGGTTTCCCTACTTTGCCCACATTTGGATGGCTGAGACATCTAATTGCTGTAATCTCTTTTTGACTTTGGTCCAGGTGACTGTCTGAAGTGGGTCTACTTTCATTCTTCTATGTGTTTAAAGCATTATAAATAAAATAACTAAATTAAAACTAAAATAAACATTGAAAAACAAATATACCCAGTGTAATATTTTGATTAATCATTGTACTGCTAGTGGGATCTTTTGAATTAATGAGTATAGACTTGTTTCTTTTTTTGGTAGCAGTAGGGCTGTCTACACCTGTTAGTATAATGCTGTAAAGCTCCCTGTATAATATGATAGTCATAAATTCTGATCCATAAAACTAAACAAGCTCTGATTTTTTTTTTAATCCAGAAGCCTACACCAGTATGCCTTTTGTAATAAATATGTTTTGCTGGTCTTCTAGTACTCATGCAGTTATGCAAGGAACAGTTTTAGAATAAATTAGTGTCTTAATATAATTTGCTTATCATGATTTCTGATTGACTTTATTGTTTCACTTTTTTCCCCAGTGGTTTATTCTGTCTTATAAAGTTCAGCATTTCTGTAGAGTCCAGGTACAGTATTTTTTTTTTTTTTTTGCAAACCAAATAATTCTTTCCAAAAGGATGTTGTGGTTTACATAAGCAGCTCCACCTAGATTTACAGACTGCTTGCTCCACACTCATCTGTTCATGTTGTGTTTTCTTGACAGTTATGAGTTTGAAACACTGCCTTTTCACCTAACAGCTGCCTGTTGTGTTGTTTTTAAAAGCTGTTATCACTTCCTGGGATGTTAAAGACAGATACTCAGTTTAACTGCACCAGAAACAAAAAAAAAAAAAAAAAAAAAAAAAAAGAATGTACCTTGTACCCTTAATGTCTTTAGAGAAGATGTATAGTAGCATATGTCTCAGAGGTGTGCAGTGATTAGAAAAGCCATCACATATCCACTGGCTCACACACCAGTACATAAAGTAACTATCTCATGAATAGCACTGACTAATGGGAGTTGTTATGCCACATAGTTTAAGCTTGTTAAAATTTAAGCTTGTTTCCTGCCTTTCCTGTTAAGTGGTATAGACTATTTGTAGGCTTCTGAGCCCCCAAGCCCTTCTGTGTTGGAGGGAAGCCTTCTAGCTTAGTTTTTATTTTCCTATAACTAGCCAGTTTTCTAGTTTCAGCACTCAAATCTGTTTCTTTGATCTCAGCACTTGTTCAGAAAAAAAAAAAAAAAAAAAAAAATTTCATCTGCTTTTACTGTACTTGTGTTTCTACCTACTTTTTTACTTTTGCATCATCTTAAAAGTACTCAATTGTATTTATTACTGCTTGGTGTAACTCATTCTAAGCCTTCTGGTTTAAACACTTGGGCTTCGGACCAGTTGTTTTGCACTGAGAGGGTTTGTGGTCTGCACTGTAGTGGCAGAACAGGTAGCTTACATCCTTCTAGGTTGGGAACTACTGATTGAGGGCTCAGTGTCTGTTATTCTAAAAGTGTATTAATTCTGGTTTAAGCACTTGGGCTTTCAGGCCAGTTATTTTACATTAAGAGGGTTCGTGGTCTGCACTCTTGTGGGAGGAGAGGCTGGACTCTGCCCTTCTGAGCTGGGAATTTCTGATTGAAGGCTTATAGTGCATGCATATCTGAACTGCTTCTTACTGAAGTTGGTGTGCCTTGTTTGCTGTGGCATAGACTGGATTCGGGCCTGCTGGATCTAGCTTTGTTTGTGTAACTTGAGCACTAATCCAGGCATCCTCTAAAGTATTCATTTGTATTTATTACTGCTTGGTAGTAACTTGATTAAAGTTTAGCTGTCATTCTAAGTCTTTTGGATTAAGCACTTGGGCTTCAGACCAGTTGTTTTACATTAGGAAGGTTTGTGGCATGCACTGTGGTGGCAGGACAGGTAGCTTTCATCCTTCTAAGTTGGGAACTGCTGATTGAGAGCCCAGTGTCTGTTATTCTTAAAGTGTATTAGTTCTGGTTTAAGCACTTGGGCTTCAGGCCAGTTATTTTACATTAAGAAGGTTTGTGGTCTGCACTCTTGTGGGAGAAGAGGCTGGACTCTGCCCTTCTGAGCTGGGAATTTCTGGTTAAAGGTTTATAGTGCCTGAATATTTGAACTGTATCTTACTGAAATTGGTACACCTTGTTTGCTGTAGCATAGACTAGATCCAGGCCTGCTGAATATAGCTTTGTTTATATGCTTGTTATTTCTTTGCTTGTTATTTCCCTGGAATGCTAATTCCACCTAATACGCAGCTTCTCAGCGCTTCTGTGGATCACTAGTGATATCTGCATTGCTTACTGTACTTATTTCCTTGTTTCACTTGAAAGAAAGTTACTGTTTGTCGTTTTTGCATTTAAGTTAGCTGTAACACATTGCACTTAAGTTACCTGGCACTTGCTCACTAAAGCAATTATATAAGTCAGCACTAAAAATTAAAAGCACTACACCCTCACTCCCCACTGGCCCTGGTTTTCAATTATTAAGGAATTCCCAATATTATTCTAGCATGTCCAAAGGTCAGTTGTCAATCTCCTCTCCGGTCCAGCTGGTGAATCTGGAAATCTTGAGGCAATGTTACAACTGCCTCATGTACACAGACAACCCTCTCCTCCTCCCAACAAATTCCAACACATGTGAGAGATGCAACCATATAGCCAAACTGGAGGCTAAGCTCTCTCAACTCAGTACTGGCATAACCAGTCAGGAGGAGAAGGAAACCACACTCACTACAATTCCAGTCTCACATAGACCTATCACGACAGCAAACCAAACACATAATCACACAAAAACATACTCGGAGGCTCTAAATAAAGATCTGCCAAAGCAGCAGAGACCTCCAAAGCAGACACCCAAGCAGCCGCTACCCCAAAACAAAACACGTGCAACACATATCTCACAAAGCCAGTGTGCCAAACAGTCACAGCCCTTAAGACTAAACAACACACCTGATACACTTGTAATAGGTGACTCTATCGTCAGGCACACTGACGTCCCGCTCACCAGGCTGAACAAGGAGAGGGTCACGGTGAGCAGCCTGTCGGGTGCTAGGATCCGCCACATAACACAAGCACTCAGGTCACTCCAAGGCAAGTACAAATATGACTCAGTCATTGTCCATGCTGGTGTGAATGACCTGAGACGTACCTCCCTGGACTACATGAAAAGAGACATAAAGGAGCTCTCTGAGCATGTAGCCCAGGCCGGTATGACCCTGACCTTGAGTAGCATCTTACCCTCACCAAGAATGATGCCACAATATGAAGACAAGATGATCAATTTCAACAATTGGCTTAAGTACTGGTGTCATTCAAAGGGGATCCAATGCCTGTCAGCTTGGGATGATATGCTCGACAAGCCACGATGCTTCGCTAGGGACGGCTTGCACCTGTCACCCCTGGGCTTTGGATATTGGCAAAGGCTCTTGCTACCCCCATAGTGCCTTTTTAGGCAAGGCTCAAAAGACAAACCCACCTCCATAGGTATCACAAGGGATAAGAAACTAAGAGTAATGCTACTCAACGCCAGAAGTCTAAACCTCAAGATGCACGCACTCTAAACTCTCCTTAGCATGGAGAACATCGATATCTGTGCAGTAACAGAAACCTGGTTCAGGGCTCCCGAGAGCACCCCAGCACTACCAGGTTATACCTCATACCATGCTTTTCAGCCCCAAAACTTGGACCGAACCACAAAAGGAGGGGGAGTATCGATATTCATCAAAGATACCCACACCTCCAGGTTGGTGGCAAAGCACGAAGCATCAGAGACTATCCATGTGCAACTAACAGTGGGTAAAACTGCCTTCCAGTTTATAGCCTGCTACAGACCACCCTCCCAAACCCAGGAACCCCACTCAGCCTTCCTGAGAACACTGGAAAATATGAAGGTCTCTCCAAACACCATTATATTGGGCGACTTCAACTACCCAAACATAGACTGGGAGCATTACTCTAGCTCCAACACCCTAGCCCAAAGGTTCCTAGAATTTATAAACTCAAATGCTATGGAACAACTTGTTACCACTCCCACAAGAGGGGAAAACATACTGGACCTGATCATCACCAACATGGGGACTCTATGCTCCAGACCAGAAGTGTATCCCTCACTGTTAAGATCAGACCATAAACTAATCTCACTGGATATTCACATCCCGACCCCACGCCCTGCCCAGAAAACCACAGTGAAAAACTTCTCTAAAGCAAATTTTACACTCCTCAAAACTGAGGTGGAATCCTTCAAAGCCCCCGGGCCCGTGGAAAATATGGCCCAGACCACAGAATCCTTTATAAACGCATTCTATGAACACCTTCAGGAATGCATGGATCATGCGATCCCAAATAAAACCAAGACCCAATCCTCCAAAGGCAGACGTCCTGTCTGGTGGACCCCAGCCATAAACAAACTATACAATAGAAGGAGGAAGCTACTAAATGATAAAGCAAAATCCCAAAAAGGGAAGGCATCATTGATCAGTATTAGCAAAAAACTACGGGCACACATAAAATTGTCTAAGGCCAGCTTCGAGAGAAAAATTGCACAGGACACTAAGGATAATCACAAGGCTTTCTTTAGTTATGTTAGGAACCTGGGTGGTAATTCCCAGATATGCTCAGAATTAGTCCAAAATGACAAAAATACACCGAACCCACAGACATTGCCAACATCCTAGCTGATAGGTTCAGCAAACTCCCCACCAAAAGGGCAAATATCTATCCCAGCAGAGTGCTGCCCCTGACATCTCAGATGCTCAGGTAAGAGCCGCCCTCTCCAAAGCAAAAACACAGCATCAATGGGACCAGATGGTGTCCCGGGCTGCGTCCTACATGAACTCAAAGAAGAGCTAAACCCAAACATAAAACTACTGTTCAATCTCAGCCTTACTACAGGATATGTGCCCAAAGAGTGGCGTGCAGCAACAGTGGTCCCTCTCCATAAAGGTGGTGCCTCAACGGATCCTGGAAACTATCGCTCCATAAGCCTGACTAGCTTGGTCTGCAAAGCTATGGAAAGGATCATCATGGACCTCATAAATAAAGATATTGGGGACCTACAAACACTGGATCCTACCCAGTTCGGCTTTGTTAAGGGCAGATCCTGCCTCTTAAACCTGGTTGATTTCTTTGAAACAGTCACCAAGGCCATTGACGAGGGGAAGGTGGTCCACACAGCCTACCTGGACCTCGCAAAAGCCTTCGATACAATACCCCACTCGGGCATTATAGATAAGCTCACCAGCTTAAATATAAACCCCTATGTCACTAGATGGATTGCAAACTGGCTCAAGGACAGAACCCACATGGTTAGAATTGCTGGAGCCATGTCAGACT
>NC_056733.1:461540899-461543399 GCF_019279795.1 Protopterus annectens | reverse complement strand
CACATACTCAAACACTTTTGAGAAACCAGATACAGATTTCCAGCTGTGTCCCCTCCCCAATACAAATGGTAAATACTGCCACCAGAGTCAGACAGCTCTATGTGTCCTTCAAAGGATGATCAATTATTAAAAATTAAATATCAAAATAAATGATAGTTATGAACATAAGTAGCCAGGCATTCGAGGTGACCTGGTTGTCTCAAACAGGTATAAACACCCTCTAATTGCTAAAAAAACACTGATTGTCCAGCCACAATGTAAAGTAATGAAAAACATTTAGTAAAATGATTACAAGAATGTAAATCAGTAACTTTCAGTAAACACCAGAATTCAATCACCAGAAATATAAAATTAAACTCTGGGATAGAAGTCCATCATCTTAGAAAAATTCTATCTAAATAACTAAACTTCACTAATCTAACTAGAGAATAGTGTCCCTGATCTCATCTAAAACATAACAGCAAGGTAAAGACAGGCTTACAGGTTTTAGTGAGTCCTTTTTCTTGGGTATCCACTGCACAGCACTGTAACTTACTGCAACTCTTAACTAACTGCTCTTCAACTGACTTCAGCAGTCTCCTTCATAGTCCAGGTTAACAGTCGCATCTGTCTTATTTTAAAAATAGCAATCAGCTGTTGGAAAAAGTTATTTTTCCTGTCAATCATTTGTTCAAATAATCATATAGCAACCAAGAACATTCTAATGACATCACCTACTGATCAGCTGATTCTCCACAAACTATTTGTACATTAGAATCTCCCTCACAAACATGTGCAGTTAGAAATGTATCAAAATCATCATCATCTTCTTTCAGCTGTTCCCGTTAGGGGTCGCCACAGCAGATCACCTGTTTCCATTTCTTCCTGTCCTCTGCATCTTGCTCTGTCACACCAACCACCTGCATGTCCTCTCTCACCACATCCATAAACCTTATCTTAGGCCTTCCTCTTTTCCTGTTACCTGGTAGCTTCATCCTTAACATCTTTTAACAATATATTCAGCATCCCTCCAAACCAACGTAATCGTGCCTCTCTGGCTTTGTCTCCAAACCTTCCAACCTGGGCTGACCCTCTAATATACTTATTCCTAATCCTGTCCACCCTTGTCACACCCAGTGCAAATCTTAACATCTTTAATTCTGCCACATCCAGCTCAAACACCTGACTTTTTGTCAATGCCACTGTCTCCAACCCATATAACATAGCTGGTCTCACTACCCTCTTGTAGACCTTCCCTTTCACTCTTACAGGTACTTGTATGTCACAAATCACTCCTGGCACTCTTCTCCACCCACTTCATCCTGCCTGTACTCTCTTCTTCACCTCTCTTCCACACTCACCGTTACTCTGAACTATTGACCCCAAGTATTTAAACTCATCCACCTTTGCCACCTCTACTCCTTGCATCCTCACCATTCCTCTATCCTCCATCTCATTCACATACATATATTCTGTCTTAGTCCTGCTGACCTTCATTCCTAGAAATGTATCAAAATACTGAAATTATTTAAACATTTTCTATAAACAGGGTAATACTCAACATTTTAAAAATGTATTTACATTTTTACAATTAGACATGCTGGCATTCAGTACAAGTTAATCTGAGGATATACACAAATCTCCTGCTAGACATGTCAACACAGATGACAGTGTTTTCATTTTCTTCACAAGGTCATTCACAAAATATTAGAACGTTGTATTAGAACATTTTCTCATATAACATAGATTATATTGTTTGTCATTTCATATACTTGTATTGAGTTATATGAAGAAACAGCAATCAAGACAAAAATAAAAAATGATTTGTAGTAATTTGGCCAACTCTCTCTCTATATATATGCAAATGTTTGTGCTAACACACACACACACACACACACACACACACACACACACACACACACACACACACACACACACACACACCATCTCACACAGACATTCAGAAAGGCTCATTAATTAAAACAACTTTGACACCTCAGATGACTGATTGTAATCAAATGAATAAAAATAATAGCTACAATGGAATATTTCAGCTTGTTGCTGTCAGATGCTTACAGTGCAACCCACAACTCCCCATATAGTTAGATGTGCCAGCCAACTACATCAAGTTTATTGACAGTGTACCTTCAGATGTCTGGTTATGATGAAATGCATAGATACACAAATAGCCACAGCATTATATTATGACATATTATTGTCAGATGCCTGCAGCTCAACCCATTAATGTCCTACCCATACCAATGTGCTTACCAGTTGCAGCCACTTTATTGATTGTATACTTCTTAGATGTATAACTGTGATGAAATGAATAAATAAATAATTAAGCTCAGTAATACATTTCAGCTTTCTGTTATAAGACACATATAGTGTAAGCCATTACAACCTACATACATGCACAGACATATACGCACAGACACACACACAGACACACACACACACACACACACAGACACACACACACACACACACACACACACACACACACACACACACACACACA
>NC_056733.1:461365899-461538399 GCF_019279795.1 Protopterus annectens | reverse complement strand
ATTTATCTGGTGTCCTGCCAATATTTACAGAAATAGCTGCAAGAGGATAGCATGCCTGAAGAGTGGAAGCAATGAGGTTGGTTCTGAGCTTTACTACTTACCTTTACTATTAAGAGAACACAATAGCATACATTTTTGAGTTCTGGTAATCTGTAAAAAAATGCAATTTTTGGATGAAAAAAATAATATTATAAAAACATTGACATCAGTAGTACAAACCTTCAGTTTCTCAAGGGAAATGAAACAGGAATGAGAGAAAATAGTCACATGTTAAATGAAGGAGTGGGTGCTGAAAGTGATGTCAGAAAGAAGATGGAAACAGTTAAAAGAAGTGAACAGCATCTAGAAATCATATAGTGTCCCTTTAAATGAGCATGCCTACCTATAGAAGTTGTACATCATGTAATATGTAGTCAAGCCTGCCAAGTGTACATGATTAAAGATCTAGTGGAGGCAAGAAGCTCATTTATGCTATCTAATAATGCACTTCGAACATTCTGGCAAACAATAATATGCTACAGGAGGCACTTCTTCAAACTGATGAGGACTGTTTGTTCCTTCATCTAGTTAAGGAATCTCTTATTTGTGCTGTGGTTCTCAGTACTTGCTTTTGGGCACTGTGTACCTTTAGAAGTATATGGATGCAGTTAACATGTATGTTAATTTTGTTATTAGACCCAGTGCGTACAGGTATCTTGTTTTCACTTTCAGTCAGATTTGCTCAGTCTTAGGCTTTGTGGTGACTGCTTACTTATATGAAAATGGTACAAGTAGTCCAGTAGATTTACTGTGCATCACTTATCACTCCTAGAAGGCAGAAAAATGGGGATCTAGCCTTTTCTCATTCCAGTTCTAGTTTAATTCCAATCAAAAGTTTTTTGCTTTAATTTGAACTACAAACTGTTAAATGTCCCTGCTTTATTACACTAGCATTTTGTAAGCACTATTGACAAACTAGTTATTAATTGCATGCTTAATGCTACAGGCATTTGCTGTAACTTGCAATACTTTATTTGCTGGCATCCATGAGTGATATAATAAAGCTGCGATGACCACTTTGACCACTAGATGTCAGTAAGACACCAATGCTCTTACAATGAATTGAAACTGTAAAATCCACATAATTGCTCTCTGAAGTCTAGTTTAAAGAGTGTAATAATAGCTGCTGTTACTGAAAATGCAACAGTAAATGTAGTTTTATCATTAATTATTTCAGTCAGCTTTAGCAGAAAACAATACAAATTGAAACAGAGAATCGAGTTTATAAGAGTCATCCCTGTTTTTTGGGTCTATATTAATTCATTGAGTGAACCTTTCTTCATTGAACCCTAACCATCAAATGTTCATTTCAGTGAACAGTCATATCCATGAAAAATGTACGTAGGGAAAGAAAGCAGTTGGCCAGAAGCACAAATGTACCCTTTTCCCCACCGTAGTGCAATCTCAGGGTTGGTATATATAGTTGGGGGTGTGTGGGGGCATAGCTCTCCACATTGGGGTGGGGGGTGGGGTGTGACCCCCCCCCCCCATTTTGGTGGGTTTTACATACTGCGGTGTCTCTTCTGGTCTTGTTTTCACCAAGTGCTTAATTTCCTTTTTTAAATTTATTTTCAGTGAGAACGTTCGCTGAAAAGAATGTTCAATGGTTAGGGGTCGATGAAGAAAGGTTCCCTGAATTAAATCTTCAATTAATTAATATAGACCCCTGTTTTTTTATATACTGTTTTGCACTAGTACATGAAATATATACTGGGAATTTCTGACAAACCCTCAAAAGGCCTTTTCTTGGATTTTAGTCACCATCTTGTGACCAGCCTTAGATGACCTTTCCCACCTGTGGTTTTGCCAAATGTTTCAAAATATACTGGCCATCATGCAGTCCAGTGACACACTTGGCAGGCTTGAGCTGATGCTGCCTGTATTTTCAGGGGATGGGAATCCCAGTCATAATTGTAGGTGACCTTATTCTCCAATTATCCAACAGCATAAAAGTATGTATGGCTCTAGGAGATTGTCCATCATTTGTAACAGCCAAATAGAAGGGCTATATACTGGAATAGTTCACCTAGCTTAGAAAAAAAATCTTCCTTGCTATTTCTCTGAAAGGTACCTGGTGGTATGCCTTAGTCATGTTAAAGGTTGTGAGATACATGACAGGACTTGTGTCAGCTCATGGAGTCAAATTGGAAGATGGAACTTAGCTGACAAGTAGTTATTGATTGCAGAAGGGTATGCTACTATCTTGTTTTAATTTCTGTAAGTGCTTTGGGTTTCCAATACCTTCATGGGACTGGATCCAAGTCCTAAGGCAGGGTATAAGCAAGCAGCAGGGAATGAAGGAGATGCAATTTTTTCAGGATCGCAGCATTTTTCTAATCTTTCTGACCCTATGCCTAGAAGGAATGGGCCCCATGGAGAAATAAATGATGACTGTATGAGAAGGACTTTTCAAAAAGGTAACTGTAATTATCATGACTGTTATAGATTTAATAACAATCATCATTATGTTAACAACACACCAGTGTTTGACTGGTAAAATACAAACTATAGTTTTTCTAATGATAATTTAGAGAATTCTGTAGACGTGGTCATTGCAAATGGACAGATCTATGATTCTAATTGTATGTTTTTGCATGAAATTATGTTGAAATATAAGACATTGTTGATTGAAAATGCTTATTTGAGATAGTGTTTTAAGAAATGCATAGTGTCTAAAGGCTTAAGAGTGTTTAAGTGTCCTAACAACTTGGAAGGAACTGAGTTTCATGCTGAACTTTTGAAAATATTTGATGCATGTGGGCTACACATAGCTAAAGCTATTATTAAGGAGAATGGAAGAAATATAAGAGGTTAATACTTGGATTGTGAATGATTTGCTTTTTACTATTGATAAAGAAAAGAAAATGTATTACAATATTATGGCCAGTATTGATGAAAAGTGCTCAAACATGCTAAAAAAGAAAACTAATAAATTAGAAAGGGACGATATAGAATATGGGGAAAGGAGAGCACACCCCAAACCAAAAAAAGGTACTTCCTTTTGAAGAGAGATAGACTAGGAAAGAACCACTTTTAGAGAGACAAGTGATTAATGGGGAAGGGGGGGGGGGGTTGAACAGAATAATTTAGAGATGATATGCCAATGGATTCGAAAGACCCTTTAGAATACCCCCCGAGGAGGTCTGAACAGATTTGGAACTGTTCTCCCCCCAGTTATTACTATCAACCCAACAGGGGGAGGGGGAGAGGGAGGGATTTAATTTTGCCCCTAGAAAGAAAGGTGACGTCAGTAAAGTATTGATAGAATTAAAGCTTTTTTTGAGGAAGAAGAATTTTTAAATATTGTTTGCTGGGAATAAACACCCTGAAACAGAAGATGGTGAGTTATATAAGAAAAGCACAGAAAACCTTCCTTTACATCCGCAATTAAAGAACCTGGAAATGGTTTTGGAGAGTCACTTAATGAAAGGGCTTACTGAAAATAAGTTTAGGTCTAATTTGACTGTAGAAGAGAACTATTTACTGAGATATATTCAATGAAATAGGAATCTTAGAATGATGAAGCCAGACAAGGGGGGTGGGGGTGGGAAGATGCTTATGGATAGCATTATTTATACTGGTAAAATGATGGAAATTCTTAATAATACTCACAAGTACACTATAGTATCTAATAATGAGATAAATTTAGTCTATCATAAGATAGACTTTGTTCTTAGAGAGTTACATCATGACAGCTTGTTAAATAAAAAAAGTTGTTGGCTACTTATACGATGCTGACCCTATTATACCAACCTTTTTTGGTATACCAGAGGTACACAAGGATTTGGATTCTAAGATAAATAAAAATGTGGGGTGGAAATGAAAATATTTTAAAGGACTCATGGGAGCTATTAAAGAGTCTTAAAAGTGAGGTTTATAAAAAAAACATAGAAGTGGTGGATTTATTCACCAGTTTACCCCATAAGGAAGGTATGGTTTGGTTCGAAGAAGATTTAAGGGGAAGGAAATGCATGTCAGAGAATGATATTCAGGTTTGTGTAGACTTTATGAATTTAGTGTTAAAAAATAATTTTGTTCATTTTAAAGGGGAATTTTACCAACAGAGGTCCAGAGTAGATATGGGCACTAGTTGTGCCCCCAATTTTGCAAACCTAATACTTTATGTATGGGAAAAGAAATATAATTCAAATTATACTGAATGTTGGACCCTATATAAGGGATTCCTGGATTATATTTACATTTTGTGAGTGGATTCCAAAGAAAAGTTAATGGAATTTATTAACTATATTAATTAAACTACTCATTTATTAAGATTCACTCACAAAATAAACAAAGACGTCATTCATTATTTGGGTGTGTCTATTATCAAAGTTGTTAAGGACAAGAGGTTTAAGTCTAAAATTTATAGGAAGAATACTTTCTCTAACTCTTATTTATATTATACAAGTGACTATCCCTTTAGGCAAAAAAAGGAATATAGTAAAAGGACAATATGTCCATAGAAGTAGAATGCTATCGGAAGATGATGATTTTGTCCAGGAAAGTAGACATTTGAAGAGTATGTTTCTTGAAAGGAAAAACCCAGAGAAATTAATAGATCAGGTACAGGAAGAAGTTACAGTGGGTAGAAAAGATAAATATTGACCCATACTAGGTTTGGGCGAAGCAGGGTAAAATGTTAGTAAGGCTAAAAATAGTGATGAGAAGGGTGGCAGTATGGATGGTGCCTTTGTTATAGATTATAACGGGGATGCCAAAGTAATTACTAAGATCGTTAGGGAGGAATGGAGGACATTTTCTCAGTTTTCTGATTTGGATGTGCTTTTTCAGAATACCCTCAATATAACTTATAGGAGTGCCCAGACTATAAAGGACCTGGTGGAACGTAAGGTTAGGACTGCGGGCAATAAAAGGATGCGTATGTTTAAGAGTGGTGCGTGTGCCCATTGTATCTATATTGCCCATAAAGACAGTGTTTTTTTAACAAGTAGGAACAAAGCTGTAGATCAATGTTCATGTATGTACCTTTAAGAAGCTATCTAAGGGCTTGCACAAGTGTATAAATACTGAGCACGTGTGAGCCTGACTGCCATTTTGTAGTTAGCTGCTGAGATGTAAGCATGTATGTATGCAAGGTCTGTCTGTTAACCAGTTCATTTGTATTTTATGATGCTGCTATCCATCCTAATGTGTTTATAAGTATTAAAGCCTTTAAACAAAATACCCTGCCTGTTTGTTATCAATTAGAGAGGGAAGAGTGACAAACGTTATTAAAGGGACTTCCTTTTCTAACTGCATTAGTCAGGGGTTAGTGTATTTGGCTACTTCCGAATGCTGTAATACATTCTATATTGGTAAAACAAAAAGGACCCTAAGAAGAAGACTATACAAACATGACTATGATATAAAAAGTAAGGATGAGACAAATAGTTTATATAAGCATTTGAAAGGTTGCCCCGATGCAAAATATAATTGTTTGTGATAGAATTAGTTCCTTTTGATTTTAAGGGGGTGGGGGTCTTGGGAAAGCAAAATTGCGTATCATGAACTGTACTGGTAATTAATCCTGGAAGCTAACAGAAGCCCAGGACTTAATGAGAATTTAAGTATATGTTTAGTGTTAAAAATAAGAGCAGCTAGATTGTGAATTATTTGTTACATGGTAACATTTTTGTACTTTTTTTTTTTTCTATTTATGTCCACCTGAACTTTTGTGCTTTAGCCACTAGAGGGTAGTAAAGAGAGATTAATAATTTGCTGTTTTAAATGCAAAAAAGTTTTAAGTTTTTAACTTACGTAATCATTTTTTATATGTAATTCTTTTTACATACATCAACTTCTAGTATTTATAAATGTATTCATTTCTCATCGGATATATATATATATATGATGCGTTATTTATTTACTGTGTTTATTTTTTAAATTTGTAATTTGTTTTAAGGAATGTCTGACTATTATTGGATGGTGTGTAATTGATAGGTGGAGTTTTTGATATATAAATGTAACAGTTTTATGTGGAATTTTATCTGAAGAAGACTTGAAATGAAAATGCTGTGATTCAGTTAAAGGGTTAAGTTTTTTGCTGGTCTTTTAATAAATTGCTTATTTCACACCGGGCATACTGCTTCACAAGTGCTTTTAGATTTTATTGGTTTCCATTTTGGGTTGCACTTATTTTTCGTTTTTGTGTTTTTGGTTTATAATATATATCCATCCTATTATGTCTTTTTACTCATGAGGGGATCCAACAGAAGTTAACAAAATGACTTTTAGAGTTCAAATGGCTTGCATATTACTCTAGATTACAGCACACTGAGCTTTTTTCTTCTTACATGTTACTCTACATTAGAGCATCTTGGACTTTTTACTATTAGCTATAGATACTTACAGGGTAAGCTTTGTTAAGCTTAGCTTGTTTAACTTGGCTTATAAGACCTTATCAGTTGAAGAACTCCATTTGCTATTAAATACTCAACTATTGTCATATGGATCTACTAGAAGTGCTGGTTTTACTTTTAAAATTGGTAAATGCAGGAATTAATATGATTAAAGTTTTTAACACATTCTGTGGTATATTTGTGAAATAAAATGTCTTTGTACATACATCACTGTAGATCTTTGCAATTATTTAAGAAATATCTTGATATCTGGAAGGGAGCTAAGGTGTTTTCTTTTATTCTGGACTTATATTAGTCACCCCAAAACAGTACATCATCCAAAAAGAACTATCCACTATAAAATATGTGTGCATCACTTCCATTGCATAATTTAGATATTGTTGGAAGGCAGGTTATTAGTTCTTAGTATGGATTGCAGGTTCAGTCTTGAGGAAGAGTGTCATTTTTCCTGTTATTAACAAGGTTGGTGTCTATTTGGAATGGGCATATAGGTAATTCTTACTTAGGGCTAAATCTTTTGTTAATACTTTAAGCCAGAAGTTAGGTGCTGCATCTGGTACTGGGGATTTGCAGTTAGGAACCTTTCTTAATTTTGTCTCAGTTTCTCTCAGTGTTACTTAATCCCATATCATATCTTGTACATTAGAGCTCCTTACAGTTTCTTTTAATTCTTCTATTCTTTCGGCGTCTGTGTTACATTCAATAGGGTCTTTATATAAATAATTTTCC
Source organism: Protopterus annectens (assembly GCF_019279795.1). Taxonomy (NCBI): domain Eukaryota; kingdom Metazoa; phylum Chordata; order Ceratodontiformes; family Protopteridae; genus Protopterus; species Protopterus annectens. Next base: position 461,531,272 of record NC_056733.1, on the reverse strand, counting down.
AAAATGTACCTATTTCTTCTTTTTACTGATGGTATTTCTAACCCTTTTGTTTCCCAGTTTTCTATAAAATGTTTTGGATTATCAGTGAATTGGGTACCTGCACATGATGTTCCCCATGCACTATCAGACTCTTCAGCCATCCCACCTAGAATAACATTTTTTTAAATTTTATTATTAATTTTATTAACAGCAGTCACATTCTCCATGATAAAACTTAGAACTGTTTCAGTTTGGATTCATCAAGGACAGGTCATGCTTACTGAACCTGGTGGATTTTTTTGAAAAGGTCACCAAAGCAATGGATGAAGGCAAAACAGTACACTCTGAAAATCTTGACCTGGCCAAATCTTTTGACACCGTTCCCAATTCAGGCATAGTAGAAAAGATAAATAAACTTGGAATAACCCCCCATGTCATCCATTGGCTCACAGATAGGATGTAGATAATCAAAATATGGAAAGTTATCTCCACAATGAGACCAGTCACCGGGGAATCCCCCAGGGTGCAGTGCTGAAACCTCTCCTGTTTGAGATCTACTTTTCTGAAATAAAGGCCAATACCTGGCTGACTTTGTTTGCAGATGACTGCAAGCTAGGAGCTGTCATTGAAACTCCAAATGACTAACTATCCTGTAGGAAGGTTTGTCTCAAATAAATAAATGGTGTCAAAATCATAGTCTGAAACTAAATGCCAAAAATTCATTTTTGTATCCTTTAGGAAGTCATCTACCCCAGGGAACTACCACATTGACAATATGCCCATAAGAACTGACCCAGTTGTTTGGGATTTGGGAACTTATGTGGACAATGGGCCAATTTTTGACCAACATCTATTGTTGTAAAAAAATTCTTATAAACAAGGGGATTGTGTCTATATCTGGGGATGTCATTGATCTCCTTTACTTATCCATCATTAGACAATCATTGAATATAACGCCCCCCTTTGGCATGTATCTGTCTAGACGCATGCAACAACTGGAACACCCACAGAGATACCTTACTAAAAAGGATACAAGGCCTATACAACATGTCCTACATGGACCAACTCAAAGCTCTGTCATACATGCATACCCCGAAACACTACCTGATTGCTAAACTCCCTGGCACTATACACAGTATCCCACAGACTGCTAAGAGGTGACCTGTGTCTGGCATACAAGGCATCCTGCAACCCATTACTGATGGATTTACTGCACATCAGCAAGTCAAATGGCATCAGAAATATGACTGGTCTAGGGATCTAAACCTCTTTTGCAAAATCAATACAACAGTTTGGAGAGACAGGTATATTTTGAAGAGGATACTGCTGCTATGAAACAGACTCCCCATCCACATAAAACAAAGTTCATTTTTGCCCATTTTCAAGAACAACTTAGTTCTCTAAATGAGAAACATAAAATTTACCCCAGGAGTGCCCCTTGTAATATTAATGGATAGATGCAGCTCCTAAATGTTTTATCCCACATATAGGTCCCCTCAAATTATCTATGGTATGATCCCAGTTATACTCATTAGGGGTAATATATAATTATCGACCATGGGATGGGTAAGACAAATCTATAACTGAACTTACCTATGAACCTATGAACTTATGAATTCCATAAGGTGACAGCATCAAGTTTTTACTTGGATTTGTCACAATATCAAGGTTTATTTCACTGTTTATCCTGGCAAGAAAGTAAACCCTCTTTATTTTCACTACCAGATTCCTTCACCTCCTTTCTCTGGTCTATAGACAATGGCCATGATTCAGAAATAGCCCTGTCATGTGTGGTAAGAATCCTTTTAATGTGATCATGGGAAACAGTGATACAGAACCACATTAGCCGCAGTAAAGAAAGACCTTGTTGTCAACGAATTTGCATGTTTCTGAATCACTTCATGATTACCTCAAGCACGAAGATGCACTTTGCTGTGGTAATTACTGCTATTGGCCCATAGCCCATACATTTCATTGGCATAGGCTGCCATCTCATTCATTCTCCCACATACATGCACACTTTCAAATATACACACACACACACGCACACACACACACACACACACACACACACACACACACACACACACACACACACACACACACACCACCACCCCCACCACCACCTGAGTTAGCAGAACATCCCTGACCAAAAGAAAACCCTAAAAAATGTAACTTCTCCCCTCAAAAACAACCCACACCACTATGCATCAAATAATGTAAATGTTAGCTAATTAAACAGTACCGAAAGTAAAAAATATCCTATCCTTTCTGAACTGTCTCCTCATCTCACATGCTAATCTTCCAAGAAACAAAACACAGAGAAAACACAGTAAAGCAGTATTTTTGTGAAGGAAGCCCCTTGCCACCACACCCCACCATCTTTAAATAGGCTAACTTACATCTCATATAACACTGCAGAAAAGAACAAACTGCAAACCACCACTGAACCATGATTATGGAACACAACACATGTGATCACTTGCATACTTGATCAGATATAGATATAGTAACTAAATGTGTCCCATACACATATAAACAAATGTATGTGTGGGGGGGGGGTGTGTGTGTGTGGGTATATGTGTGTGTATAGACTGCACTATGGATCACTGAATTGCAAAACCACGAGCATCAAAAATGTTAAAAAATAATGCCCAAAGTATAGGAGTGTAAAAAAGTTAACTATAAGAGTTTTATGTGGGGAACAGGACCCCTGCACCACTCGATGTGAGGGGCAAGCCCTCTACATGGGCAATATGTATATATATGTGTATATGTATATATATATATATATATATATATATATATATATATATATATATATATATATGGTTCCACTTCATATCATCGAATTATCATTTCATCGAATTTCAAATCATCGAGACCAAATTGTCGCAAACTCATTTCATCGAAAACTCATATCATCGAATTTCAAATAATTGAAAACTATAAAGCAACTAGAAATAACATCCTAGACACTGTTTACTACGTTTATACAGGGGGGCAAGCCCCCCTGCACCCCCCATGTGCGGGGCTCCACCCCCCCACACCCCCCATAATTAAATATACCAACTCTAAGGTCGCACTACAGTGGGGTTAGGAAATTACCTTTATCCCCCACTGTAGTGCGACCTTGGAGTTGGTATATTTATTTACGGGGAGTGTGGGGTGCAGGGGGGCTTGCCCCCCTTCATAAACGTAGTAAAAACTTTGTGGAATGTTATTTCTAGTTGCTTTATAGTTTTCAGTGATTTGAGATTCGATGATATGAGTTTTCGACAATTTGGTCTCGATGATTTGAAAGTCGATGAAATGATAATTCGATGATATGAAGTGGAACCATATATATATATATATATATATATATATATATATATATATATATATATATATGTATATATATATATATATTTTTTTTTTTAAATCTATGGAAGCACCAACTTGAAGAAGTGGGAAGTCTCCCAAAAGAAGTAAATCATTGCCGGTATGATTTCTAAGTGTGCATCGCCAATGATTTCTTTATGGAAAATCATGATTGTCATTATGTTTCTCTGCATCTTTTGTTTCAAGCAGCTGATGTTTGAGGAATTTCACCTTGACCACCTGCAAAAGAGTCATTTACATAGTATCCCAATGGTCAAACTAGAATTATTTAAATTATGATCACTACTCATCTCATTAATAAAACAATTGTACAGCATTATTTTAATACACATATTCAAAATAATACTGAAGGACAGATTGCCAGATTTATTCAGTTGTAAAAGCTCATAGGAAATTACTAGGCTATCAATCCGGAGGTCATTTTAAACCTAGCCATTTCATCCCAATGTAATACCACAGAAATGCTAGTCCATATTCAAGATTGCATTTAGTGATGACTGCCCATTTCCAGGAGGGTTGTGGGCTCTATCGCCAGTAAGAATTTATGGTACACCATTCACTAAGTTCCACTTGAACAGTGTCATATAGGTGCTCTGTTTCATGTGAATTGGTAGCCTGTTCCAAAGATGTGTCCATCTCTGGGAGATAAATCTGTCCCTCCAGCATGTCCTATTTAAGTTGCAGGCCATATTTAGGTCCCTGGATCAGGTAGCCCATTCGATTTACAGATATGCAGCAAGTCTTGGATTGCTCTGTAGGCCAGGCATAAGTCTCCCCAAGAAGTCTATACGATACGGAGTATAGTGACAGGGACTTTAGTCTGTCTGTGTAAGGCATATGCTGGAGCCTAGTGATCTTCTTTGTTAGAGACCTCTGAGGTCTCTCAAATTGTTCTATTTGACGTATAGTGAAACACTGATGTCACAATAATACAGAATAGTGACTTCGAACTAAATCTGAAAAAAAAATAAAGACAATTTTACATTTAACTTGCAGATCTAGTAGAACAAATAGCTTTCTTTTAGTTGCAGACTCAAATAGTAGAATCATAATTAGCTTAAAAATGGTAGAAGCCAAATTTGGTAGAAAATGCACCTAGTACAATCACATTTGGTCTAAAACTAGACCAAATACTTCATTTCTACTATAAGCTATGTGAATGAATAAATGTCCAAAACACAGAGAGGTGAAAAAGTAAGCTGCAAGTTTTTTTGAGGGGGGCAAACCCTCATGCATCCACTGATGTGGGGTGAAAGCTCCCCACCCTTTGACCCTATATCTACCAGCTCCATGGTTGCCTTAACTTGAAGAAGGGAGAAAGGAATCACTGCTGGCATACACTTAGACATTGCACCAGCAGTGATTTCCCATAAAAAACAACCATCACTGGTGTGTTTATCACAATTCCTGACTGATTGTTGTAGTCTTTATTAACTTACCAGAACATCACGAACTTTACAAGGCATATGGCAAAAATATCACACACAATTTAACGGCATTCTGCAAATATCAGGTAAGTAAACCACTGCTCAGGATTCAGTCAAAACTACTATATTCATTCAGCTAATTTCTTTATAACAAATGAATCTTCTGCCAAATGACCTTACAGCTAAAACAAACACCTCTACACACATGCTAACAAATGCTTCTTCTGCAAAATTATCTTACAACTAAAACAACCACCTCTACACACATTCTGTCAAATGAATGTTCTGCCAAATGATCTTGCAACTAAAACAACCAGCTCCACACATTCTACCAAATGAATGTTCTGCAAAATGATGTAACAATTAAAATAACCACCTCCATGTACACGCTACCAAATTAATTTTCTGTCAGATAACCCCAATGCACATTCTACCAAATGAATCTTCTGCCAAAAGACCTTATGACTGAAACAATGACTTCTACAAACATTCTACAAAGTGAATATTTTGCAAAATGATCTTACAAATAAAACAACCACTTCTACACACATTCTTACAAATTAATGTTCTGCCAAATGACCTCACGACTAAAACAACCACCTCCATGCACATTCTACCAAAGGAATGTTCTGCCAGATGACCTTACAACTAAAACAACCGCCTCCATGCACATTCTACAAAATGAATGTTCTGTAAAATGATATTACAACTGAAACAACCACCTCCAAGCACATTCTACCAACTGAATCTTCTGCCAAATTACCTTAGTACTAAAACAACCACCTCCATGCACATTCTACCAAATTAATGTTCTGCCAGATGACCTTACAACTAAAACAACCACCTCCATGCACATTATACCAAATAAATGTTCTGCCAAATGACCTTATAACTAAAACAACCACCTCCAAGCACATTCTATGAAATAAATATTCTGTCAAATGACCTTACAAGTAAGACAACCACCTCCATGCACATTCTACCAAATGTTCTGCCAAATGACTTTATGAATAAAACAACCACCTTCATGCACATTCTACCAAATGACCTTACAACTAAAACAACCACCTCCATGCACATTTTGCCAAATGAATCTTCTATCAGTTCATTTTACAACTAAAACAATCACCTCCAAGCATGTTTTATCAAATTAATCTTCTGCCAAATGACCTTACATTGAAAACAACCACCTCCAAGCACATTCTACCAAATGAATGTACTGCAAAATGATTTTACAAATAAAACAACCACCTCTACACATATTCTACCAGATGGATGTTCTGCCAAATGACCTTATGATTAAAACAACCAGCTCCACACATTTTACCAAATAAATGCTCTGCAAAATGATCTTACAATTAAAACAACCACCTCCACATACATTCTACCAAATTAATTTTCTGCCAAATGACCTCCATGCACATTCTTCCAAATGAATCTTCTGCCAAATGACCTTATGACTGAAACAACCACCTCTACAAACATTCTACAAAATTAATGTTCTGCAAAATAATCTTACAACTTAAACAACCACTTCTACACACATTCTTACAAATTAATGTTCGGCCAAATGACCTCACAACAAAAACAACCACCTCCATGCACATTCTACCAAAGGAATGTTCTGCCAGATGACCTTACAACTAAAACAACCACCTCCATGCACATTCTACAAAATGAATGTTCTGCAAAATGACCTTACAACTGAAACAACCACCTCCATGCACATTCAATCAACTGAATCTTCTGCCAAATGACCTTAGTACTAAAACAACCACCTCCAAGCACATTCTACCAAATTAATCTTCTGTCAATTGATCTTACAACTAAAACAACCACCTCCAAGCACATTCTATCAAATGAATGTTCTGCCAGATAACCTTACAACTAAAACAACCACCTCCATGTACATTCTACCAAAGGAATGTTCTGCCAGATGACCTTACAACTAAAACAACCACCTCCATACACATTTTACAAAATGAATGTTCTGTAAAATGATATTACAACTGAAACAACCACCTCCAAGCACATTCTACCAACTAACTTTTCTGCCAAATGACCTTAGTACTACAACAACCACCTCTAAGCACATTCTACCAAATGAATCTTCTGCCAATTGATCTTACAACTAAAATAACCACCTCCATGCACATTCTACCAAATAAATGTTCTGCCAAATGACCTTATAACTAAAACAACCACCTCCAAGCACATTCTACCAAATTAATATTCTGCCAAATGACCTTACAAGTAAAACAACCACCTCCATGCACATTCTACCAAATGTTCTGCCAAATGACCTTACGACTAAAGCAACCACCTTCATGCACATTCTACCAAATGACCTTACAACTAAAACAACCACGTCCATGCACACTTTGCCAAATTAATCTTCTGTCAGTTCATTTTACAACTAAAACAACCACATCCAAGCATGTTTTATCAAATTAATCTTCTGCAAAATGACCTTACAACTGAAACAACCACCTCCATGCACATTCAATCAACTGAATCTTCTGCCAAATGACCTTAGTACTAAAACAACCACCTCTAAGCACATTCTACCAAATTAATCTTCTGTCAATTGATCTTACAACTAAAACAACCACCTCCATACACATTCTACAAAATGAATGTTCTGTAAAATGATATTACAACTGAAACAACCACCTCCAAGCACATTCTACTAACTGACTTTTCTGCCAAATGACCTTAGTACTAAAACAACCACCTCTAAGCACATTCTACCAAATGAATCTTCTGCCAATTGATCTTACAACTAAAATAACCACCTCCATGCACATTCTACCAAATGAATGTTCTGCCAAATGACCTTATAACTAAAACAACCACCTCCAAGCGCATTCTACCAAATTAATATTCTGCCAAATGACCTTACAAGTAAAACAACCACCTCCATGCACATTCTACCAAATGTTCTACCAAATGACCTTACGACTAAAACAACCACCTTCATGCACATTCTACCAAATGACCTTACAACTAAAACAACCACCTCCATGCACACTTTGCCAAATGAATCTTCTGTCAGTTCATTTTACAACTAAAACAACCACATCCAAGCATGTTTTTATCAAATTAATCTTCTGCTAAATGACCTTACAATGAAAACAACCACCTCCAAGCACATTCTACCAAATGAATGTTCTGCAAAATGATTTTACAAATAAAACAATCACCTCTAGACATATTCTACCAGATGAATGTTCTGCCAAAAAATGATTTTACAATTAAAAAAAACACCTCCACGTACATTCTACCAAATTAATTTTCTGCAAATGAACTCCATGCACAGTCTTCCAAATGAATCTTCTGCCAAATGACCTTATGACTGAAACAACCACCTCTACAAACATTCTACAAAATCAATGTTCTGCAAAATGATCTTACAACTTCAACAACCACCTCCACACACATTCTTACAAATTAATGTTTGGCCAAATGACCTCACAACTAAAACAACCACCTCCATGCACATTCTACCAAAGGAATGATCTGCCAGATGACCTTACAACTAAAACAACCACCTCCATGCACATTCTACAAAATGAATGTTCTGCAAAATGACCTTCTACCAAATTAATCTTCTGCCAATTGATCTTACAACTAAAACAACCACCTCCAAGCACATTCTATCAAATGAATGTTCTGCCAGATAACCTTACAACTTAAACAACCACCTCCATGCAAATTCTACCAAATGAATGTTCTGCCAGATGAGCTTACAACTAAAACAACCACCTCCATGCACATTCTACCAAATAAATGTTCTGCCAAATGACCTTAAAACTAAAACAATCACCTCCAAGCACATTCTAACAAATGAATATTCTGCTAAATGACCTTACAACTAAAACAACCACCTTCAAGCACATGCTACCAAATAAATCTTCTATGAAATAATCTTACAACTAAGACAACCACCTCTACACATGTTCTAACAAATGAATGTTTTGTCACAGGACCTTATAACTAAAACAACTGCCTCCATGCACATTCTACCAAACGAATCTTCTGCAAAATGACCTTACCACTAAAACAACTACCTCCACACACCTCCACATGCATTCTACCAAATGAATGCTATCCAGTAAAATACAACATTTTCATTACTGAAGTGGTATGAAACAGGAAGTCCATGCTTTTGCTAATGTAGTTAAATAATTACTTTCGTTACAGATGCATTTGGTGGGTATAAGACTTTGTACCCTGTTTGACTGTAAGGTATAGTAAAACAAATAAAATTCCCAAGCCTTCTGATGTGCTCCCAAATTTCATGACATTAAAGTTAAAATTACAAGAAAAACCTAGCCAAGGTACAGTCTTCATTGTGTGATACCTTAAACATCCTGTAATAGAGGCCCATGGGATATATGCAAATGACCCCTTAAGGATATTAAGTGTTTTAGCTTTATAGCTTCTGAATGTCCATAACTTTTTTCTTTTTTAAGTCTTTACAGACAGATTCAGACCAGTAAAGCCAAACTCCACTAACTGTGTACATGCATGTTTCATCCTTCTTATCACCTCATCAGCACAGCATAAGTGAATTGTTTGGCTATAGTCTAGAAACACAGGGTCTTTAAACACAGCTAATGTCCATGACCATTACGATGTCTGCAAACTATCCCCACTAACAACCAAACCAAAAAGTTAAAAGGTCACACAGACAAACCAATAAGTAAAAACTACAAGAAAAACCTAGCCAAGCTAGAGTTTTCACTGTGAGATACATTAAAACCTCTTATAATAGAAGCCCATGGAATATATGCAATGACCCCTTCAGGACATCGTGTTTTAGCTATATGGCTTCTGAATGTCCATAACTTTTTCCTTTTTAAATTTTTATGGACAGATTAAGGTATGTCTGTGCTTTCTTCAAAGTGTTCAGAAGAGTTCAGTATCAACAGTCTATAACCATTTAAAATTACCTTCATAAAAAAACATTGCAGCCAATGATCTTGGAGAAGAGGAGCATGTCACCATATGTGGAAGCCCACTCCCTCTTTTTTTGCTGAACAAAATTATAACTCATTTGCCTGTTAAACAGAATAGTAATTTATTGGCTCCATGAGAAGTAAACTGATTATTATGTACTGAAAGGCCATTTGCATTGAAAAACTTGAACAATGATTAGTTGTTTACTAGTGTATGCTCACTGTAAATTGAGCATTACTTCAGAAAAAAAATAGCTACAAAGAAGAGCATTGTATTTCTAGCTACAAAGTACTATAGCTAACAATTTCTCCATGCCACTAAGCAGAGAAATGAAACGCAGCAAGCTGAATATTTCAATTCAAGTCTTCCCTCTGACACACACACACACACACACACACACACACACACACACACACACACACACACACACACACACACACACACACACACACTAATAATCCAAAGCAGGCCATATAATGCATTTAAAACTGTGCTAAAAGTGACTCAGTCTACGTACACGCATTCATTACAGTTCTAACATGAATAACTGGATGCATACGCACTCATGACTCTCCTCCATAAAAATGGCACTAAAAAAAGTTGTACTGCGCAAGTGTTGTCACGTATATGGACATACACATGCAAAGTACATGTCCAAGATATCCCAGAATACTGCACCTAACAAAAACATCTGGACCAGGAGGTAGGTCTTGTAAAGAAATGCAATTTGTTTCATTACTCAGGCTTTGTCCTCATGACCAAACCTACCAGCCACTGATGAACAGTGCATTACCACATCCGAATGTTATAGATTTCTTGAGTACTATACAGGAGTATAAATTTCCTTAACAGCAATACGTGTTACACTCATAGCACTAGAGTAACTGAGGAGAAAAGGAGTCACAAGAATAAAGATGGTTTCTAAAAAGGGTTGGGAGGTTGGACTAATGGTTAAGGTGTTTGCCTTACGAACACTAGGTGCAGTGCTTGAGTCTCACAAGGGATAATTGGCTAGACTTAAAATGGCTCACAAGGGCAGTTAGCTTAGTACGAATCTATGAACTTTAATTTGATGTGCAGGTGTAGGAAAAAAACAGTGAAAGAAAGTTTTACTGAAAACCTTCTCATTTCCTAACAGGAAATATTTACAAATGCGATAATTTCAAATTATTACTTTTTTTGGGGGGGGGTAAAAATATTTTACTTACTTCCTGAATCAATGTGCTTTTTGGTGAAATACTACCATTTTGGAGGCTTCTTTGTGATAAAAATATTTGGCATTTCTGCTGGCCTGTCAGCCAAAACTTTGTGATCAAGTTATTCATGACAAATACAAACTGACCTATCCTATAAAGACCAGATAACGAAATGCTCTTTAATTATTATTATTTTTATTTCTTTCTTTCAAATGTACAAAGTAATACTAATATCAGCATCACACTAGACCCTTTGGTTAATGATGTCTTAGGAAGAAGCCTAATATACAAGGCTGTGAACAGGACAAGCTCTGACATACATTTTATTGATAATTCTGCAGCAGATTTCTTTCTTTGCTGTCCTGTTTGTGACGAATGTTGTAAAGTATAAAAATGCATTTCTATTCCTCATTTATGTACCAAGTAAAAGCATATTGATGGTTTCTGGTGGCTAACCCTTACTGTAATAGTAATACAAATAATAATAATAATAATAATAAAAGAAAAATCCATTTGAACTTCACTTATTTATTTCTGAAAATAAGATATATTATTGCTTTCTGTTTTTGATTGCTTATATTCTTGCATTTTTCCATTCTTTCAGTACTATATTTTTAGATTTTCATTTTAAGGACAGCTTCCATTACGTATGAAATACAAACTTGCATCTGTCCTTTCATTTCTTTGGAACTTTGACAACATATTTTCTAACAATACTATTAAAATGAAAGTATGTACTTATGACTTAAATTTCGTTTTCTAGCTCGTGAGTCAGTAGGCATTACTGGCAATTAACAGAGAAATAACAATATCATGGGACTTGCATGCTGTTCCGCCGAAAACAAAACTTTACAAGCCCTTCCTACAAGTAAGTGCTGAATCACTTTCTTTTTTTTGGCATTGTATATTAAAAAATACAAAGTGCTCCCTTGCAATTTAAACACAACAGCAACCAAAAATAAGATTTGTGATTAGCAAACATGATGTAGCCAGAAGGAGGACACTTTTATATAGCTTAAATAAAAATAAAAATAGTTATTGTGTTTAGAAATCTAAATCAACATCATTTACCCCTACATGAACACCAGGCAACTGCACTCTTCTAACAAGCTACTAATCCAAACTCTCAAAGCTAACAACTCTGCTGATGACTTTTTGTTTTGCAACTGTTTGTCTTTTGGCTTTTCCCAGTTAGGGGTTGCCACAGCAGAACTCCGGTCCGTTAATGATTGGCAGTAGATTTTCACGAACGCCGAGGTGCCAGCTCAACGTTCAACCTTCGTCAAAGGCACGCCCATTTACGCATGTTAAAGACCCACCTAAGCACGGGGAGGACATGCAGACTCCACAAAGAAGGCACTCCCCACACTCCAGCCGAGAATCGAATGGGAAAACCTCTTGCTGTGAGGCAACAATGCTACCGCTGCACCACCACAGCTGTAAGCAAAATTTGGAATTCTCTTCCAGCTGAACTAACACTAGAACCATCACTAAACCAATTCAAGAAAAATCTCCAAAAGTATCTCATGACTCACTGGCCTTGCCCCTGCCAGAATCCAGACTAACTCCTAGTATTCTATAGCATATATAACGTATTGTAAGTATTACCTAGCTGCTTCTACCTGATTGCCTGTAATCATTTACGATTCAGCTATGACTAATAATAATTGTACTTGTACTTCTAATGCTAATTGTGAATGTAATTGTTTTAATGTGTGGAGCTTTTCTCCCCGGGCCTCCGCTGAAAATGGACATATATCCAATCGGACTATCCCGGTCAACAAATGTAAAATAAAAATAAAATAAATAAATAAATCAAAATGAAAATTTGAATCAGTATAACAACTTAAGAAGTAAAACATGCAGTTCTGATTTTTAGTAATCCATACTTACTTACTACATGCAACAATATTAATAAACAACAACACTTTTGAAGAAAAAAATGAGTTCAAACATTTGCTACATGTCCTCACCTTGCTGCTCATTTCTGATTGTGCCAGATCTGGGTCCAAAATATAACAGGTGGTACTAACATCTGTTCTTACAGCACATGACCAGTACCCCTTGTGATCCTTATTGCCACCAGGCTAGCAGCATTGATTCACTACCTCAAGGACTAGTCAATTTGCATCAGATAAAGCAAAGTCAGCAATGCCACTTATTTATCTGTTTGTAAATATATTTTATTTCATACTTACTTTTGATTGTGCCAATGCATTGCAGAATTTTAATTGTACTACTAACATCATAACATGTACCTCTGGCTTATTATTCTGCTAGTCATCTAAGTTCAGTGCAGTGGACAGAAGGCCCATCTGGAATGTGATTTGTTGTGCAAATGAGAGTGAATATACAGTGCCAAATAAAAGCAATAAGGACTTTAGCCAGACCTAGTGACATTCACTTTTTTGTGTGTTCCCCTACTCTTTGTATGCCTCTGGCACATCTAATGCATATTTTGTAGGCCTGAGGAGACTTGACAGCATTAGGTAGCGCTTCTTACACATACAGGACAAGCATTAGGGAGTGAGCTGAGAAAAGAACATCAGTATTAAACATGACATTGTGTCAGTAGTTGGCACATCTAACTAGACAGAACCTGTGGCTGGAGCACACAGAGGTCCGTATACAGAATGGCTGTGAGATGAACTATGTGGCCCATCTGTGGTGGAAGATGTGACCAGGATTCAGGAAACATAGCTGTCAATGATAAGTCATGGAGGAAAAGCTTTCTGAATTAGCAACAATCAAATTGTGCACTCTGGAATGGGATATTGAGATGAACAAAGTTTGCTAGCAACTGAGCTCAAAACCTACATCCTGGTGTCTGGCATTGAAGGGCGACATTTGAGACGTCAAAGAACAAAATGTGCATTGTATAACTCTCTCTGATTTTCTCTGATCAAAAGCTATAGGGAATAGTATAGAACCAGGAGTCTGTATCTCTGGTGCAGCATCTTTGAACTAGCAGTTAGCAGATGAAGACATTACTGCTGCCACTTTTAGAGGAACTGAGGTCATTTGTAAAGGGAGAGATATACGCAGTGGGATAAGTACAGGCAGCAAATGGGCCTTAACTCATTAGTCTGTGGCATACTTCAGATTTACAACTTGGCTTAAGCACCATATTATATACAGCAGTCAATGGAGTCTTGGGTAGGACTTTGCCAAAAGGCAAATATACTTGGACTTTACTGTAACAGAAGGATCTAGTCAGTGATATCTAATCTTACTGATGTAACCATATGGAGAATTGAATCAGGGACCATGAAGGCCTATTTGAAGTGAATTTGGGAAGGTAGACCCACCATAACTCAGGTGATGTCGCAGTCATTGTGAATCCCGCCAGCGAAGTATATCAGAACACGTGTTAGTAGGACCTAGAGTCTAAAACATTATGTAACAAAATCAAAATTTTAATCACTTATTGTAGATGGGTCTTTAGTAAGATAGTCCACAACTGACTTGAGAGTGGCATGAACCTTTAAGAAATTAGCAGAAAAAAGCAGGCAACCTTAGCAACTGCAGCGACTAGGGAAACGTGTCAACAACAATGATATTACTGCTTGAACAAGGAAGTTTTACGTAATAAATTATAGATGGAGAAATAGAGATGTCTTTATGTCCCATTACAACTTAACAGCATAATCTAGGCTCATAACAACAAACCAATAAAAATGAAATCAAATTAAATCAACTGACTGAACCAAGAACATATAATAATATTCCGGTCTGAGTGGACTATTTTTATTTTATTTGAAGATGAAAACATAGTTTATAATTCTCTGCCATGAAGAAAATGTTTGCAAGGGCAAAAATGAGCATGTTCATAAATTAAACAATGGATCCAAGGTGTCTAGCCCTAAAGCCCTCTGGTGGAGGAACAGGCCAGTGGGTTTAATGATCTTCATATAAAAGATAGCCATTTGATGTGACAGCTGAAATGAAAATTCTCATCTGATCCAGACAGATTTATTTCTTCCTGCTACCTAAAGGTGTTGATAGTGTCTCCACTCTCTTCTTTCACTTAAAATGAATGCATACATATATATACAAATTTCACCATACTTTAGATCAAGACAGTGAGCCAAAAAATGTGAACCTGACATATATTTGATCAACTTATTATCGAAATATATAAAGGCAACATTAAAATGTGAAAATGAAGGATACTGAAATTATGCAAGGAGAAGTAGAAAGTCAAAGGCACCAAAAAGATCATATGATGCAAGTCAAAATGATATGGATGGTGCAGTGGTACAGTGGTAGCATTGTTGCCTCACACAAGAGGTTCTCCAGTTCAATTCTTAGCTGGGGTGCCTTCTATGTGGAGTCTGCGTATCCTCCCTGTATTCATGTGGGTTTACTCTGGGTGCTCCAGTTTCCTCCCACATTAGAAAGACATGCATCTAGACTGTTTCTCCCTGGGCCTCTGCTGAAAATTGAGTTCATTCCAAGTTGGACTTTCCTGGTTAACAAATGCTAAATAAATAAAATATAGCATGCTTCTATAGTAGTTAATTACTGTAAAGTTGTAGGCAATAACAATACAGTGGTAGAAGTTAGCATTTTAGCTTGGGTATTTTACCCCTATGTACCTCATGTACCTCACACTTTTACTTACTTTCATACCATCTGTGACGCCCCTCCACCTCTGGGCCAGTAATCAAGGAGCCTCAATCTTCATCACTGGCACCAGTGGGGGACGTTCACTGGGAGGATAACAGGTACACACACAGTATCTACAGATGCAGCTCTCTGCATCAAGCATGATCAAGCACAATTTCCCTGAAGAGCACACAAGGAGCACAATCAGTCCTGGGCTGGTTCCTTTCTCTTTCCCCAGATCCCCAGTAAGACTCCCCACTGGCAGAGCTATAGAGTTGAGTCCTTAGCTAGGGTTCCAAGCCAAGTCCTCCAACACTCTCTCTCTGTCCAACCACTGCTTCATGTCCACGCCCAAGTAGCTGACACACACACTCTTTGAGATTTGATTTGCACACACACACACACACACACACACACACACACACACACACACACACACACACGCGCGTACACACACACCTGGGAAAGGCTGGCACAGGTTTACTAGCTATGCCCCCTTTTGCCCAGACTATAAGGTAGTTATCACTGGCACGAGAATCCTTCACCGGGTACTTTAAGGCCCTTAAAAAAGGGTGTCCAGTTTTACTGTGTAAAATTAATATTAATACAAAATGGTAGTTTGACCAAGAGCAAGGCTATTAGGAGTGGCCCACGCAGTGTCACCAAATAAATATGTAAGTACTTTCAAAACTTAAATACCTCTACAAATGTTTAAATATATTTAATAATAAATAATAAAGAATAAGTATACATTCACAATGACATCAGAGTTCAAAATCACAGGAAATACTTAAAATAACATTGAAGGACAGGATCAGATAAATAAAGAAAAACAAAATCTAAACTAAGCTTTACTGTATTCCTGAGTGAATCTAAAAGAATCACCCTTACTGTAATAGTAATGCAAATAATAATAATAATAATAATAATAATAATAATAATAATAAAAGAAAAATCCATTTGAACTTCATTTATTTATTTCTGAAAATAAGATATATTATTGAATTCTGTTTTTGATTGCTTATATTCCTGCATTTTTCCATTCTTTCAGTACTATTTTTTAGATGTTCATTTTAAGGACAGCTTCCATTACTTATGAAATACAAACTTGCATCTGTCCTTTCATTTCTTTGGCACTTTGACAACATATTTTCTAACAATACTATTAAAATGAAAGCATGTACTTATGACTTAAATTTCGCTTTCTAGTTCATGAGTCAGTAGGCATTACTGGCAATTAACAGAGAAATAACAATATCATGGGACTTGCATGCTGTTCTGCCAAAAATAAAACTTTACAAGCCCTTCCTACAAGTAAGTGCTGAATCACTTTCTTTTTTTGGCATTGTATATTAAAAAATACAAAGTGCTCCCTTGCAATTTAAACACAACAGCAACCAAAAATAAGATTTGTGATTAGCAAACATGATGTAGCTAGAAGGAGGACACTTTTATATAGCTTAAATAAAAATAAAAATAGTTATTGTGTTTAGAAATCTAAATCAACATCATTTACCTCTACATGAACACCAGGCAACTGTGCTCTTCTAACAAGCTACTAATCCAAACTCTCAAAGCTAAAAAACTCTGCTGATGACTCCTTGTTTTGCAACTGTTTGTCTTTTGGCTTTTCCCAATTAGGGGTCACCACAGCGGAACTCCGGTCCACTAATGATTGGCAGTAGATTTTCACGAACGCCGAGGTGCCAGCTCGACGTTCAACCTTCAACAAACGCACGCTCATTTACGCATGTCTTTCGAAGGCCCACCCAACCGCGGGGAGGACATGCAGACTCCACACAGAAGGCACTCCACGCACTCCAGCCGGGAATCGAATGGGAGAACCTCTTGCTGTGAGGCAACAATGCTACCGCTGCACCACCATGGCTGTAAGCAAAATTTGGAATTCTCTTCCAGCTGATCTAACACTAGAACCACCACTAAACCAATTCAAGAAAAATCTCCAAAAGTATCTCATGACTCACTGGCCTTGCCCCTGCCAGAATCCAGACTAACTCCTAGTATTCTATAGCATATATAACGTATTGTAAGTATTACCTAGCTGCTTCTACCTGATTGCCTGTAATCATTTACGATTCAGCTATGACTAATAATAATTGTACTTGTACTTCTCATGCTAATTGTGAATGTAATTGTTTTAATGTGTGGAGTTTTCTCCCCGGGCCTCCGCTGAAAATGGACATATATCCAGTCGGACTATCCCGGTCAACAAATGTAAAATAAAAATAAAATAAATAAATAAATCAAAATGAAAATTTGAATCAGTATAACAGCTTGGGAAGTAAAACATGCAGTTCTGATTTTTAGTAATCCATACTTACTTACTACATGCAACAATATTAATAAACAACAACACTTTTGAAGAAAAAAATGAGTTCAAACATTTGCTACATGTCCTCACCTTGCTGCTCATTTCTGATTGTGCCAGATCTGGGTCCAAAATATAACAGGTGGTACTAACATCTGTTCTTACAGCACATGACCAGTACCCCTTGTGATCCTTATTGCCACCAGGCTAGCAGCATTGATTCACTACCTCAAGGACTAGTTGATTTGCATCAGATCAATCAAAGCCAGCAATGCAACTTCTTTATCTGTTTGTAAATATCTTTTATTTCATATTTACTTTTGATTGTGCCAATGCATTGCAGCATTTTAATTGTACTACTAACATCATAACATGTACCTCTGGCTTATTATTCTGCTAGTCATCCAAGTTCAGTGCAGTGGACAGAAGGCCCATCTGGAATGTGATTTGTTGTGCAAATGAGAGTGAATATACAGTGCCAAATAAAAGCAATAAGGACTTTAGCCAGTCCTAGTGACATTCATGTTCTTTGTGTGCTGCCCGACTCTTTGTATGCCTCTGGCACATCTAATGCATATTTTGTAGGCCTGAGGAGACTTGACAGCATTAGGTAGCGCTTCTTACACATACAGGACAAGCATTAGGGAGTGAGCTGAGAAAAGAACATCAGTATTAAACATGACATTGTGTCAGTAGTTGGCACATCTAACTAGACAGAACCTGTGGCTGGAGCACACAGAGGTCCTTATACTGAATGGCTGTGAGATGAACTTTGTGGCCCATCTGTGGTGGAAGATGTGACCAGGATTCAGGAAACATAGCTGTCAATGATAAGTCATGGAGGAAAAGCTTTCTGAATTAGCAACAATCAAATTGTGCACTCTGGAATGGGATATTGAGATGAACAAACCTTGCTAGCAACTGAGCTCAAAACCTACATCCTGGTATCTGGCATTGAAGGACGACATTTGAGATGTCAAAGAACAAAATGTGCATTGCATGACTTTCTCTCGTTTTCTCTGATCAAAAGCCATAGTATAAAGCCAGGAGTCTGTATCTCTGGAGCAGCATCTTTGAACTAGCAGTTAGCAGATGAAGTCATTACTGCTGCCACTTTTAGAGGAACTGAGATCACTAGCAAAGGGAGAGGTATACGCATTGGGATATGTGCAGGCAGCAAATGAGCCTTAACTCATTAGTCCATGGCAAACATTAGACATACAACTTGGCTTATGCACCATATATACACAGCGGACAATGGGCTCTGGGGCAGGACATTGCCAAAAGTCAAAGATTTTATTGTAACAGAAGGATCTAGTGGGTGAAATCTAATGTTATTAAGGTAACCATGTGGTGCACTGAAACAGGAAACATGAAGGCCTGGTAGTCCTAAATTTGGTAAGGTGGTCCCACCATAACACAGGTGATGTGTCAGTCATTGTGAATACCCCCAGCATATCATGTCAGAACACATTTTAATAGAGCCTAGAATCTAAGACAGCATGTAACAAAAACAACATTTTAATCACTTTTTGCAGCTGTATCATTGGTGAGATAGTCCACAAATCTTGAGAATGGTATGAACCTTTAAGGAATTAGCAGAGAGAAGCAGGCAGCCTTAGCAACTGCAGTGACTAGGGAAACGTATCAACAACAATGATGTTACTGCTTGAACAAGGACATTTTAAGTAATAAATTATAGAAGAGAAAGTAGAGACATATTTATATCACATTACAGCTGAACAGTATAAAAATGAAATCAAATGTAATCAACTGACTGAACTAAGAACATATAATAATATTTTGGTCTCAGTGGGGTGTTTTTATTTTATTTGAAGATGAAAACATAGTTTATAATTCTCTGTCATGAAGAAAATGTTTGCAAGGGCAAAAATGAGCATGTTCATAAATTAAACAATGGATCCAAGGTGTCTGGCCCTAAAGCCCTCTGGTGGAGGAACAGGCCAGTGGGTTTAATGATGTTGATATGAAAGATAGCCATTTGATGCGACTGCTGAAAACTTAATAAGTTACTCTCATACCATACTGATGCCTGAAAATAAATCAAATGGCTACTAGCTGCATGAAGACTGATGAACAATATCAATGGATGCAGCAGTGTGATCCCACCAAGTCACAAGAAGCATCAGAATTTTCACTGTTGTGAGTGATTTATATGATGAAAAAGGATAGCATGCAGCCTGAAGCTTTACACTAATAGGTCTATCCCTTTCCTCCTGGTTTTATGAATATTCATACATAAGGAGCCCCAGAAATCAATGTGAAACAGCAAAAGTCTGGTGCTTTAAAAATAATCAAGAATAATGCATTATTATAGCAGGTGTGTGAATAATGCCATGGCAAATAAAAAACACAGTTATACTAACTTTATAGGGTAACTAGACATCAGTTTGGGTGGAGAAACAGCTTTCATTTTCCAAACTACAGGTCCAGTCATTTATGGCAGAAGGTTTCAGTTTCAGTTCTCTTCACCACTAAATAGTCACAAAGGTATACATCGGACCACTAGGTTTACCCAGCCCCTTCTGCCCCTGCTTGACAACCAGCCTCTCCAACATACTTATATTCCTTTCTGGACATACATTGTCTGTCCCTTTTCCCTGGTGGCTAGTTCTTTACTTTTCTGCTATCTCTAGGAACTATGCTATTGCACACTTGCACTTCTGCATGGATTATCTATGACACAGCTACAAGGCTATCTCTTCCATCTACAGACTGCAGTCTAGCCTGAAGATTCATACAGAAAAGGGCATGATGATACTCATGATATGTCATGCAAGGACAAGGCTGACCATGTCTTTTCTCTCCTGGGCATCAACATGCATGAGTATCTCGGAATGCCAACAGGAATATGTATCACAGTTCCCAAATCCCGCCTCATTCTGGAACTAAACCCTTGTCCTGAAACACATTGGCTTTAGATGATTTGGTCAGATTAACTAATGTTGATGTGACACCCTAACTCCATGCGAAAATGGGAAACGGGGTTGAGTATGATGACAATGACTTTACTAACTGGGTAGGTGGGCTGGTTTACAGACCCTTTACAACAGTGACCTGGGCTCAATGGGCAAAAATTAGAGTGCATACATATAGGTTCATAGGTTCATACTAGGCTATCTGCCCAAGGGCATTTATAAGCCTAGCCCATAGTTATGTGGCTTTCGCCACCCCTTTAGTTTGAATAAAAACTATGCCTATCATTTTGCTGTGCCTCTGTCAAGCAGTGACACTGAAGTAATCCCTGGGGTATATCTGCAATCTCCCATCCATTGGTCAAGATTCCTCTTGAACAAGGCCAGAGAGGTGCTCTGCCTCACATGTACCAGGATTTTGTTCCACAGCATAGGGAGTCTCTGGGTGATGAATCTGTCCCTCCAGCACGTTCTATTTATAACCGTGTCAAGGTTTAAGTCTCCCGCCCTTGTGGTTCTGAGGGATCTAGATTTTTTTGAGGTGAAGCATATTCATCAAATCTGGGTTTGACATGGCCTTATATGTCAGGCACAGGTCACCTCTGAGCAAGCGGTATGAGACTGAATAGAGCTGGAGTTCTTTCAGTCGGGCAGCATAAGACATATTTTTGAGACCCTTTATCCTTTTGGTGAGGAACTTTTGGGGCCTTTCAAGCTGCAGCAGGTGTCTGGTCAGATACATTCCGAACGTGGCATTGTACTCAATCATAGGTCTAATAAGTGATGAGTACAGGGGGACGATGACCTCCCTTGATCTAGATGTGAATCCCTTCATGATCAGGTGGGTGATATAGAAGGTTTTCCTAACTACTTTAGCAACATGAGTGTCAAACGAAAGGCTACTGTCAACCTGGGTCCCCAGATCTCTGATGACTTTTTCTGTGCTCAGTGGATTGCCACCTATATGGTAGCTAGGGGTAACCTTGTTTTTCCCGAAGGGTATGACTATAATACACATAAAGCATGAAAAGGGAAAGAAAGTTTTCTGATTATGAAGTTAGCATGTAAAATGGAATAGATTATTTATCCTAATTAACAATGAGGATTTGGGAATGATGTATAGTATGCACGGTTCAAGTCATATTACAAATATAGCACAGAAGAAGGTGTACAAAATACAGAGGTATATAATCTAAGCTTACTTGCTTAGATATATGTCTCTCTCACTCTTTTCTTATTTCTTCCTGGAGCTGCTGGCATTTTAAAGTTTTTAAAGTCATGGCTCTCACCCAATTTGACAGGTTTCTATTCAACTTGAGATTCATGAAGAACTGTCTTCTTCTATATCTTCTGAATTCTCCATACTGCTCTAGTTTGAAAACACATTTTGTTGCATGTCTGCATTTTATTAAATGAAAAATTTCATCTGATCAAAACAGATTTATTTCTTCCTACTACTTAAATGTCTTGATTATGTCTCCACTCTCTTCTTTTACTTAAAATTCATACATACACATATATCTATATCTCACCATACTTTAGTTCAAAAATACTGAGTCAAAAAAATGGGAACCTGACATATATTTGATCAGCTTGTGATCAAAATATATAATGGCTACATTAGAAATGTGAAAATGAAGGATACTGAAATTATGCTAGGAGAAGTAGAAAGTCAAAGGCACCAAAAAGAGCATATAAAGTAAGTCAAAATGACATAGCCTGCTTTTATAGTCATTAATAACTGTAAAGTTGTGGGCAGTCATGAATATATTGGTAAAAGTCAGCATTTTTGCTTGGGTACTTTACCGCTATGTACCTCAAATCTTACCATCTCCAAACCTGCACTACTTCGGAGTAAAGGTAAAGCAAATTTCTGCTGCAAAACCAAAATGATCTCCTTAATTTCATAGCAGTTGCCTTAAGAATTAGTGTATGTATTTACTGGTGGCCTGGGGGTGTAACACCCCACATCAGGGGGGGGGGTGCAGGGGACAAACAGATTTTTTTCCTGCAGACAGCCATACAGTATAATATTGATGTTTATTTGAATGGTTTCTGCTGTGTGTTTTACACCGTCTTCATGTTTGTGATACTGCAAATACTTTCTTAACAGTGAACATTCATTCATACAGGGCAGAGTTCTTCATTTTCAGTTATGAATATGTGTTATATTTCTGTGTGCCTGTTTTACAATTTAACCCAGTCTTTATAAGAAAACAACTCAGCAGTGTTCTATGTTGTAGTTTCATTCTGTTTTAATAAGGTCTTCATGACCAAACCATACCAGCCACCAAAAGAAGCACATTACCACATCCGAATGTTATACATTTCTTGAGTACTATACAGGAGTATAAATTTCCTTAAAAGCAATACCTCTTAACACTCATAGGACTAGAGTAACTGACAAAAAAAGGAGTCATGAGGTTAAAGATCGTTACTGAAATTTTAGTTTGATTCACAGGTTTATTAAAAAACAACTGAAAAGAAAATTTTTCTGAATAAGTTCTCATTTCCTAACAGGAAATATTTAAACGTGGTAATTTCAAAGTATTATTTTTTGGGGGTGTGGAGGGGTAGCAAAATCTTGTACTTACTTCCTGAATCAATGTGCTTTTTGGTGAAATATTACCATTTTGGAGGCTTCTTTGTGAGAAAAATATTTGACATTTCTGTTGGCCTGTCAGCCAAAACTTTGTGATCAAGTTATTCATGACAAATACAAACTGACCTATCCTATAAAGACCAGATAACTAAATGCACTCTAATTATTATTATTTTTATTTCTTTCTTTCAAATGTACAAAGTAATACTAATATTAGCATCACACTGGACCCTTTGGTTAATAATGTCTTAGGAAGAAACGTAATATACATAGCTGTGAACTGGACAAGCTCTGACATACATTTTATTGATAATTCCGCAGCAGACTTCTTTCTTTGTTGTCCTGTTTGCGATGAATGTAGTGAAGTATAAAAGTGCATTTCTACTCCTTATTTATGTACAAAGTAAATGCATATTGATATTTTCTGGTGGCTAACCCTTGCTGTAATAGTAATAATAAAAATAATTATAATAATAATAAAAAATCCATTTGAACTTCACTTATTCATTTCTGAAAATAGGATATGTTCTTACGTTTTTTCCATTCTTTCAGTACTATTTTTTTAGATGCTCATTTTAGACAAACTTGCATCTGCCCTTTCATTTAGTCATGTACAACCTTTCTTTGGCACTTTGACAACATATTTAGTGACATTACTGTTAAAATGAAAGTATGTGCTTACGACATACATTTCACATTCTAAACCGTGAGTCAGTAGGCCCTAATAAACAATTAGCAGAGGAATAACAATGTCATGGGACTTAAGTTGCATGCTGTTCTCTGACAAAAACAAAACTTTACAACAAGCGCTTCCTACAAGCAAGTGCTGGATCACTTTCATTTCTTTGGTGTTGTATACCAAAAGATATATACTGCTTCATTGCAATTTAAACACAACAGCAACCAGGAAATAAGATCTGTGATTAGCAAACAGGATGTGTCCAGAAGGAGGACATGTTTACATAGCATAAATAAAAATAAAAGTAGTCATTGTGTTTTGAAATCCAAGTCAAAATGAAAATGTGAATCAGTATAACAGCTTGAAAAAGTGAAACATGCAGTTGTAATTTTTAGTAATCCATACTTAACTTACCACATGCAACAATATTAATAAACAACACTTTCGAAGAAAAAATGAGTCTGAACATTTGCTACATGTCCTCATCTTTTTGCTCATTTCTGATTTGACATGACATGATAAACATGACATTGTGTCAGTAGTTGTCACATTTAACTAGACAGAACCTGTGGCTGGAGCACACAGAGGTCCCTATATTGAGTGTCTTTGAGATGAATGAGATGAACTATGTGGCCCATCTGTGGTGGAAGATGTGACCAGAATTCAGGAAACATAGTTGTCAATGATACGTCATAGAGGAAAAGCTTTCTGAATTAGCAACAATCAAATTGTGCACTCTGGAATGGGTTATTGAGATGAACAAACCTTGCTAGCAACTGAGCTCAAAACCTACATCCTAGTAAATGGCATTGAATGGCAACATTTGAGACGTCAAAGAACAAAATGTGCATTGTATAACTCTCTCTGATTTTCTCTGATCAAAAGCTATAGGGAATAGTATAGAACCAGGAGTCTGTATCTCTGGTGCAGCATCTTTGAACTAGCAGTTAGCAGATGAAGACATTACTGCTGCCACTTTTAGAGGAACTGAGGTCATTTGTAAAGGGAGAGATATACGCGGTGGGATAAGTACAGGCAACAAATGGGCCTTAACTCATTAGTCTGTGGCATACTTCAGATTTACAACTTAGCTTAAGCACCATATTATACACAGCAGTCAATGGAGTCTGGCTAGGACTTTGCCAAAAGGCAAATAAACTTGGACTTTATTGTAACAGAAGGATCTAGTGGGTAAAATTTAATCTTATTGAAGTAACCATATGGGGAACTGAAACAGGGACCATGAAGGCCTGGTTGAAGTGAATTTGGGAAGGTAGACCCACCATAACTCAGGTGATGTCGCAGTCATTGTGAATCCCCCCAGCAAAGCATATCAGAACACATGTTAATAGAACCTACAGTCTAAGACATTGTGTAACAAAATCAAAATTTTAATCACTTATTGTAGCTGGGTCTTTAGTAAGATAGTCCACAACTGACTTGAGAGTGGCATGAACCTTTCAGAAATTAGCAGAAAAAAGCAGGCAACCTTAGCAACTGCAGTGACTAGGGAAACGTGTCAACAACAATGATATTACTGCTTGAACAAGGAAGTTTTTTGTAATAAATTATAGATGGAGAAATAGAGATGTCTTTATGTCCCATTACAACTAAACAGCATAATCTAGGCTCATAACAACAAACCAATAAAAATGAAATCAAATTAAATCAACTGACTGAACCAAGAACATATAATAATATTCCGGTCTGAATGGACTGTTTTTATTTATTTGAAGATGAAACATAGTTATAATTTTCTGTCATGAAGAAAATGTCGGCAAGAGCAAAAATGAGCATGTTCATAAATTAAGCAATGGATCCGTGGTGTTTGGCCCTAAAGCCCTCAGGTGGAGGAACAGGCCAGTGGGTTTAATGATCTTCATATAAAATATAGCCGTTTGATGTGACAGCTGAAATGAAAATTCTCATCTGATCCAGACAGATTTATTTCTTCCTGCTACCTAAAGGTGTTGATAGTGTCTCCACTCTCTTCTTTCACTTAAAATGAATGCATACATATATATACAAATCTCACCATACTTTAGTTCAAGACAGTGAGCCAAAAAATGTGAACCTGACATATATTTGATCAACTTATTATCGAAATATATAAAGGCAACATTAAAATGTGAAAATGAATGATACTGAAATTATGCAAGGAGAAGTAGAAAGTCAAATGCACCGAAAAGAGCATATGATGTAAGTCAAAATGATATGGATGGTGCAGTGGTACAGCGGTAGCATTGTCACCTTGCACAAGAGGTTCTCCAGTTCGATTCTTGGCTGGGGTGCCTTCTATGTGGAGTCTGTGTGTCCTCTCTGTGTTCAGGTGGGTTTCCTCTGGGTGCTCCAGTTTCCTCCCACATTAGAAAGACATGCATCTAGACTGTTTCTCCCTGGGCCTCTGCTGAAAATTGGCTTCATTCCAAGTTGGACTTTCCTGGTTAACAAATGCTAAATAAATAAAATATAGCATGCTTCTATAGTGGTTAATAACTGTAAAGTTGTAGGCAATAACAATACAGTGGTAGAAGTTAGCATTTTTGCTTGGGTATTTTACCCCTATGTACCTCATGTACCTCACACTTCTACTTACTTTCACACCATCTGTGACACCCCTCCACCTCTGGGCCAGTAATCAAGGAGCTTCAGTCCTCATCACTGGCACCAGTGGTGGACATTCACTGGGAGGATAACAGGTACACACACAGTATCTACAGATGCAGCTCTCTGCATCAAGCACAATCAAGCCCAATTTCCCTGAAGAGCACACAGGGAGCACAATCAGTCCTGGGCTGGTTCCTTTCTCTTTCCACAGATCCCCAGTAAGACTCCCCACTGGCAGAGCTATAGAGTTGAGTCCTTAGCTAGGGTTCCAAGCCAAGTCCTCCAACACTCTCTCTGTCCAACCAGTGCTTCATGTCCATGCCCAAGTAGCTGACACACACTCTTTGAGATTTGATTTTCACACACACACACACACATACACACACACACACACACACACACACACACACACACACACACACACACGCATGCAGACACACACACACACGCACACACACACACACACACACACACACACACACACACACACACACACACACACACACACACATATGCGCACATGCACACACACCTGGGAAAGGCTGGCACAGGTTTACTAGCTATGCCCCCTTTTGCCCAGACTATAAGGTAGTTATCACTGGCACAAGAATCCTTCACCAGGCACTTTAAGGCCCTTAACAAAGGGTGTCCAGTTTTACTGTGTAAAATTAATATTAATACAAAATGGTAGTTTGACCAAGAGCAAGGCCATTAGGAGTGGCCCACGCAGTGTCACCAAATAAATATACAAGTACTCTCAAAACTTAAATACCTCTACAAATGTTTAAATATATTTAATAATAAATAATAAAGAATAAGTATACATTCACAATGACATCAGAGTTCAAAATCACAGGAAATACTTAAAATAACATTGATGGACAGGCTCAGATAAATAAAGAAAAACAAAATCTAAACTAAGCTTCACTGTATTCCTGAGTGAATCTAAGAGAATCACTATTCCCTACGTACTTAATAGAGCAAGGCAGATTATGTGGTGAATAGTTCGTCTTGTTGTCAGGTCCAAGACAGAATACAGAATGTTCTGTCCCACTGAGACTTCTCAAAATAATATCTAAACTATTTCTTCTGGGATAGCTTGCAGAATGATATCACTTCTGGTCATCTGATTTCTAGTTCCCATACAAACCCCTATTGCTGGAAGCTGGCAGGATTTAGCACCTACCTGTAAAAATACACATACAAGGGTTTTGGTCAGATCTGTGGCAGATGCTGAAAGTCATAAAACAATTTCATACCACCATGCTTCCAGAGTATTAATTAGTTCACCTCTAAGACAATATAGAAAGCTTCCTAGTACAGAATTTGTGTCTCTGGCTGCATTGAAACCTGTGAGATAGCATCTTTATGGCCTAGCCCGTAAAATGATTTAATTTCAGATGTATTTTAAAGTTTGCTGAACTGAGGTTAAGCTTCCAGTTTCCTTTGTTAAAACATATACATTTAAACAGTTATAATAGTTCATGTACATTTTTGTTCTCTCCAGTAGGGCACACTGAATACATTTCAAACGCAAGCACTTTACAAATATATTTTCAACACAAACCTCTGTACAAATACGTTTGATATACACATGCCATACAGTTGTAATACATTTATAACACAAGCATCTTGCATAAATCAGTTTGATATTTACAAATGACATATAATTATTTACAAAATTCCAGCTAGCTGTGCTGGCAATACCTCCTATCGTCACACAATCTCCAAATCTGCACTACTTTGGAGTAAAGGTAAAGCACAGTTTTGCTGCAAAACCAAAAAACTCACCATAATTTCATAGCAGTGTGTCTTCAGAATTAGTTTATGTATTTAGTGGTGATGTGGGGGTATAATACCCCACCTCAGGAGGGGTGCAGGGGACAGACAGATTTTTTTCCCTGCACACAGCCATGCAGTATAATATTGATGTTTATCTGAATGGTTTCTGCTGTATGTTTTACACCGTCTTCATGTTTGTGATACTGCAAATACCTTCTTAGCAGTGAACATTCATTCATACAGGGCAGAATTCTTCATTTTCAGTTATGAATGTATTATATTTCTGCATAACTGATTTATAATTTACCTAATCTTTATAAGAAACCAATTCAGCAATTTTTCATGCTGCAGTTTTAATCTGTTTTAATAATGTCTGCATGTGCAATACATTTCATTATACCCTATTCCTTGTTAGCAAACATCCATTGTGTTTTGAAGTGTAATGTGTTAACTGTTGCAGTCGGAGTTCAGAGTTTCTGTATATTCAGAACTGCTCTTTCATTTTTGCTTCATAGGTTCACAGGTTGTTACTAGACTAATAACCACTAGGACCCTTACAAGCCTAGTCTTGCACCTCAAACCATTTGAGTCCCGAGTATCATGTGCGCTTATATGAGGGGAGCATGTTAGTAGGGAGGTAACTAAGGATTTGTGGGGGGTGTTAGGATAATACTTTTCTTATTGACAGCATCTGTCCATAAGGGACACGAGGGACAGAATGGGGGTACATTTACAATTTCCCATACAATTGTCAAGGTTTTGTTTGAATAGGGTCAAGGATGAACTCTATTTTACATGGAAACATGTCCTTTGGGGTACAAATCTGTTTCTGTAACACCTTCTGTTTATGTTACAAGCAAAGTTCAAATCCCTCGATCTTGTGTTTCTGATGATGTTTGTTTAGCACATGTGCAACAAATCCATCAGGGGTGGGTCAAAGCAAGCTCTGTAAGCCAGGATAAGATCCCCTCTCAGCAGCATGTAGGAGACTGAAAACAGTGATAGAGGCTTTAGGCTATCAGTGTAAGACAGGGTATTCAGGTCCTCAATTCTCCTGGTGAGAAACCTTTGTGAGCATTCCAAATGTTGCAAGTGTATGGCTAGATACACGGCAAAGGGGGCATTGTATTCAATGATAGGTCTGATAAGAGCAGGGGGCATTGTATTCAATGATTGGTCTGATAAGAGCAGGGGGCATTGTATTCAATAATAGGTCTGATAAGAGCAGGGGGCATGTATTCAATGATAGGTCTGATAAGAGCAGGGGGCATTGTATTCAATGATAGGTCTGATAAGAGCAGGGGGCATTGTATTCAATGATAGGTCTGATAAGAGCACTGGGCATTGTATTCAATGATAGGTCTGATAAGAGCAGGGGGCATTGTATTCAATGATAGGTCTGATAAGAGCAGGGGGCATTGTATTCAATGATAGGTCTGATAAAAGCAGAGTATGGTGGTACTATAAATTCCTTGGATATGGATGCCATACCTTTACCTATAAGTCGGGCCACAGGATTTTCTTATTATCTTAGCTACATGTTGGTCAAAGGCCAGATTGCTGTCTACATATGTTCTCAGATCTCTTACTACTGGGTTGACTCTTAGGGGCATTTTATTGATGGAGTAATTAACTTGGGTTGACAGTTTTCTAAAGCGCATTATAACACATTTTTGACATTGAGTTGTAGGCCATGGCTTTGGCACCAGATATATGTCTGTGTTGAACCCACTTGCAAGGTGTTGGTGTCTTTGGGGGAC
Organism: Protopterus annectens; assembly: GCF_019279795.1. Taxonomy (NCBI): domain Eukaryota; kingdom Metazoa; phylum Chordata; order Ceratodontiformes; family Protopteridae; genus Protopterus; species Protopterus annectens. The sequence goes on along the minus strand of NC_056733.1, from coordinate 461,501,021 downwards.
TCTGTAATAGCTCCTGATTTACAGTCATCTGCAAACTTGGCAAGCCAAAGGCCTTGAAAATTAGCCTTCACTTCTGACAAGTAGAAATTAAACAGGAGCAGGCCCCACATGGAGCCCTGGGGTACTCTGCTGGTGATCAGTCTCTTGGTGGAAGTAGTCTCACTCATCCTGACTTACTGGGTCTTGTCTGTGAGCAAGTTGGAAATCCATAAGGATTTATGCCCAACTCAGAGTGCTTGTCAACAATGCCTGAGTGGGATATTGTATCAAATGCCTTAGCCAGGTCAAGATACTCAGTATGCACTGCTATACTCTCGTCCATTTCCTTGGTGAGTCTCCCAAAGAAGTCTACAAGTTTAAGCAGGCATGACCTTCCCTTAACAAAGCTTAATTGAGATGGATTCAGTCTCGGTAGGTTCCATGATGATTTGTTCTATGGTTTTGCATATTAGTCTTGTTAGACTGATGGGCCTATAGTTCCCAGGGTCAGTTTATGGTCTCCCCTTGTGGAGGGGAATGACTGTTGTGGTCCTCCATTCACTTGTAATGTAGTCTGTTTCAAGGCTGTGATTGAAGAGTGCTTCAAGTGGTCCTGATAGGTCATGTTTTCAACTATTCAGGAGGCAATAAGGGATGTTGCCATGACCCATGGAGGTGATGTTCTTGGCTTTAGCGAGTGCTGTCAATCCATGGTGTGTGCTGATTGTTGGGGGAAGTATGTTGGAGGGGATTTCACCTGGTGGAGCTGGATGGGGAGAGTGGGTGATAAAATATGAGCTGAATTTATCAGTCAGTAGATTTGCTATGTCACCCAGATCTGTGAAAGTGGTACCATTTACCACTAGTTCAGCACACTGCTGTGTGTTAGCTCTAAGGTTCTGGACATTGCTGAAAAAGACCTCTTGATTGTCCATAAACTGTAAGACTATCCTGACCTCATAGTTAAACTTCTTGGACTTACTAAGACATCTTCGTTTCTTGTTTAGTTGTATAAAAGAGAAGTTGTCTTTAAGGGAGTTCCTCTTCCTGGTTTTGGCAATGAGTTTTCTTCTTCTATTAGATACCCTGTTTAGTTGAGGATTCCACCAGTAGAGTTTGATTTTAATGTTTGTTTTGGGCTTATTTTGGGTATGTGTGGCATCCTCTATGCAGCCCTTCACATGTTTGTATAGGGATTCTGTGAATAATTCTGCATAAGTAACTGTGGTCTGAAGGTTGGGGGGAGCCTTGGTTTTTCACAGGTTGTCACTTAATAGGATATATTTTGCCTCTGAATAGTTTCTAAAAATTCTGTTACTGATTTAGCTGTATTTTCTATGTTGATTTTTACTTCAAATGAGACAGCTTCATGATCTAACATCACTAGTGAGGACATGATACAGAGAGGGGGGTGCAATCCTCTCCCATGTTGGTGAATAGCAGAGTAAATATTGTTTGATCCTCTGGTTGGAGCATGCATTATCTGTTTCAGTGAGTTTCAGTCAGTGTACATTTCCCAGGCTATACAGGGATAGTTAAAGTCACTCAAAATAGGATATTTGGTTGGGGGCTGAGCACCTGTAGTAGGTTTAGGTAAGAGTCATGAGACTCTACGGGCATAGATGGTGACCTGTAGCTAGTCGTAATGTAGTGAGGGACCTTATCTATACTGACTTGCATGTGGATGAGCTCCATGGGATCATCCTGTTAAACTAACCTGGAGGTATCTTTGTTGCTAACATAGATTGAGACACCTCCACCTTTGGCCCCAGTCTGTGCTGTTGATGGTATAAAGGTGTAGAAAACACTGTAGGCTTGCACTTCCAGAGTACTTTCTACAGGTTTAAACCAAGTCTTGGTCAAGGCAAAGATGTCCACATTCTTCACAGTGAGGTGGGCTTGATGGGTGTGGAGTTTTTTGATTAGGCTTCGAGCATTGAGGCAGTAACACCTTAAGGCTGTTTGCAGATTTTTTCACTATGTTGGTAGTTTTGTCTTTGTGGAATTCCCTAAAACAGGCTCTGACTATATGGATAAAGTTTTAGCCAATATCCTAAAACCTGTGGGGGGGATAGGTGCAGCCCATCCTTGGCAAAACAACATGACCTTTTTACCATATCCTCCCATGCTGATTAATATTGGATCACCCTGGAGTGACACCAGAAACTAAGTCAATTATTAAAATCAGTCATTTTTTGTTCATATTGTCACTTCATCCTTGGTGGAGGTAGAATGCTGCTTAATGCAAGGACAGTACCTATCTATGAGACATATTCCTAGAGATCCATTATGTCTCTTTTCATATAGTCCATTGAGGTATGTCTCGGTTCATTTACACCCACATGGACTATGATAGACTCATATTGGTACCTGGGGGTGCAGTAACTTGAGTTTGTGCATGATATTGTGGATCCTGGCTCCAAATTGGCAACTAACTTTTATCTTCTCCTTGTCTAAGCTAGTGAGTGGGGCATCTGTATATCGCCCAATGGTGCCTCCATTGGCAAGAGTATTAGGTAAAGCATTTGCTTACCTTCTGAACTTTGCTGTTGGGGGACCATTAGGTGTAGGCTTATGGGGGATGTTTGGTGTTACTTTTGGTGTGTGCTTTAGTGACTGCTGAGGAGTAGTATTTCCATTAGGTGGCTTGCAGGTCTTTGAGATTTGGGAAGGTTTCTTTTAAGTGTATCAGCATAAGACAATCTGTGTGTGGTGAGCGGTGTGTGCAAGGGATTCAGTGTGGGTATTCCTGACAACCTTGTTTGTATGCAAAAATGTTGCCTCCAAGAAAGTTGTGTATTTGTGTCTCTCACATACCATGCTGTTTCCTTTCTTTGCTTGTCTGAGAACATGAGACAATTGCTACATTGCCATAGGATGCCCAATCTACCAAGCTGGCCACAGAGACATTTGGAAATTGCATATCCATGTTGTCTGGTCCTGTAATAGGTTGGGCTGTTTTGGATTAAGGACTGGGTTTTAATAGGGGTCTCCTAGGGTAGTTTCTGAGATTAAGAGCAAGATGTTCTATATTGCTAGGATATGGTAGTGCTATTCAATGCACAAGCTAGCTTATTTCTGTACAATGCTACACTGTTTAACAGGTTTCAGATCTAATACTAACTTTATAGCGAAATGTTACTGTCTAGGAATTTGCTACTATACAGGGCACTGCCTGATTTATAGCAAAGAAAATCAGCTTGAAAACTGACTTCTATACCCTCTGGCCATGAACAACCACACTGAGATCGGGAAGTAGTAGTAGTGGTATGTCCAAATGTTTTAATTCTTCTCCTAATCTGAACCTGATTGATAGTTGCACTAACATCTTTACTTATGTCCTTGCAGCAGGAGTGAATTCTAGATTATTTTCATTTATTGTGTATCCTATTATCTCACAGCATTTCTGCGGGAGTTCATAGGTTCATAGGTTCACATGATGATACTAAGCTATTGGCCCAGAGACCCTTATAAGCCTAGTCAAGAATTTCGCCCATGTTCCCTCAAAGTCAGCACCTGTTTCCCCTGTCCAGCAGGGACACAGGTGGGATCCCAGTGGTATATTTTCTGTTTCCCATTCAGTCATTCAGGTTCCTCTTAAAGAGGGCTAGAGAGGTAGTCTGCTTGACATGGAGAGAGAGTGTATTCCACAAGTGGGGGAGTCTTTGGGACACAAATCTATCCCACCAACAAGTTCTATTAATGTCACAGACCAAGTTAAGGCCTAGTGTGTGGGTTGCACGAGTGGAGTTTGTCATATGGATATGTACCAACTCCATCAAGGATGGGTCTGAAATGGCCTTGTATGCCAGACACAGGTGACCTCTGAGCAGTCTGTATAAGACTGAGTAGAGGGACAGAGCTTTTAGCATATCTGTATAGGATAGGTGTTTGAGATCCTGGATTTTCCTGGTCAGGAACCTCTGAAGTTTCTCGAACTGCTGCATGTGCTTGGCAAGGTACATGCCAAAGTGGGCATTGCACTTGACAATGGGTCTGATAAGGCAGGAGTACAAGGATGTTATGACTTCCTTGTTCCTGGATGAAATACCCTTATTAATGAAGTGGGCCATGTAGAAAGCCTTCTGTACAATGGAGGCAACATGGTGGTCAAAAGTCAGGTTGCTATCAACCTGGGGGCCCAAGTCCCTCACAACTGACTGCATGCTTAGTACATTGTTATTAATGTAATAATGAGTGGGGATGACATTTTCCCCAAAGGGGATAATGATGCATTTCTTGGCATTCAATTTGAGGCCATGCCTCTGGCACCAGTCATTAGTTTGGGTAAGGCCCTCTTGGGGAATTTAAGACAGCACCCAGCTTGCAGTCATCTGCAAACTTGGTCATTCACAGACCACTGGTTTTGGCTTGCAATGCAGAAAAGTATATCCCAAACAGTAGAGGCCGCAAGACCGATCCTTGGGGTACACTGCTCATTACGGGTCTACTACTAGAGGTGGCTTCCCCTACTTTGACTGAGTGGGTTCTATCAGTGAGCCAGTTAGATACCCATCTCGTAACATATGGGTTGATGCCTATCTGGGAGAGTTTATCTATTATGGCCGAGTGGGGAATAGTGTCAAAGACATTAATCTAGTGCATGGATCCCTCAGTGGCTTATTCTATAGGATTTTTATGCCTAGAACAATGATATTTTTTTTAACTTAGCCATGTGACTTCATTTTCTTTTTTTAAGTTTCTGCTTCACTTGAGTTATTACCACTGTGATGCATAACTCTGGACATTTACTGGACTTATTGTTTCAAACTGGTGTGGAGACCAGTGGTTTGATGGTAGAACTGATATCTTGCTCCAGTCACTATCTAGCTCATTTCAGGGTTGGCCTACCCCCAATTATACCATCCAGTGCAGAGTTCAACCAATGTAATGACTTTCAGAATGCACTAGTGAAGTCATGATGCCTCTACTGGACCAGATGTTAAATGAGGACAGTGCTGAGACTCCAAACTTGATTGTCACTGTGACTGTTATTATGTCTGCATAGATCCCAGTCTGTGTGCATCCCAGATCTCATGCTCATCATCAGCTATGGTTCTATCATGAGTTTCTATCTGTAGACTGTAGAAATGAGTAGGGCACCACTGGTAAAGGACAGTACTGTTAGAGGGCAGGCTTAGTCTGGATGCTACTTATCCTGCAGACCAGGCAGAGATCTCAAATATTGGGATGGGTTCAAGAGCTGTAGCAGCATTGTTCTGTAAGTATATATGCCTTTTATTCCATGTTTGTGCAATCCTGGAGTTATGTCTGGGGTGTGTCACACACACACACACACACACACACACACACACACACACACACACACACACACACACACACACACACACACAAACACACGGTTCCCTATCATGAGAGCAAAAGTCCATTTAAGCGAATCCGTAAATGTTGACACGTATTGCGTGAAATGGCATTGCAGTGAACGTCCAAAACTGCAAATTTGGAAATGTCGAATTACCATAGTTGGCCCATCTGTGGTATAGCTCCATAAGGTAAGTGTGCGATAGTTACAGACCTTAGGGTTAGGGTGCGGGTTAAGGTAAGAGCATAGATAGATAATGTATGTAAGATTTAGTGTAGGGTTAGAAGTAGGGTTTTGTTAAATGTATGTATGTGGATTATTTATTTTGTTTGTGTATATTTGCATAGGGGAAGTGTGCGGTAGTTACGGACCTTAGGGTTAGGGAGGGGTTAAGGATAGTGCATAGATAGTTGTGTATGTGGGGGTTTAGTGTAGGGTTAGAAGTAGGGTTTTGGTGCTTTACTTTAGGGTTAGAAGTAGGGTTTGGTTAGTGTATGTATGTGGTTTATTTATTTTGTTTGGGTAGGTAGTATGTAGCGGGTGGTGGGGTTGGCCGACTATGACAGTTCGAGATTTAAAATTTTACGGTCTAGTGCGTCTGGTATTCTCACGGTTCGCGCAATGCATGTCGGTGTTTTGGTATTCGCTCAAAAGGGGTTTTAGTCTGGTAATATAGACCCACACACATTTCCCTATTATGAGAGCAAATGTCCATTTAAGCGAATCCGTAAATGTTGACACGTATTGCGCGAACCGGCATTACAGCGAAAGTCCAAAACCGTGAATTTGGAAATGTCGAATTACCATAGTTGGCTCATCTGTGGTATAGCTTCATAAGGTAAGTGTGCGATAGTTACGAACCTTAGGGTTAGGGTGTGGGTTAAGGTAAGAGCATAGATAGTTAATGTATGTAAGATTTAGTGTAGGGTTAGAAGTAGGGTTTTGTTAAATGTATGTATGTGGATTATTTATTTTGTTTCTGTATATTTTCATAGGGGAAGTGTGCGATAGTTACGGACATTAGGGTTAGGGAGGGGTTAAGGATAGTGAATAGATAGCTGTGTATGTGGGGTTTAGTGTAGGGTTAGAAGTAGGGTTTTGATGCTTTACTTTAGGGTTAGAAGTAGGGTTTGGTTAGTGTATGTATGTGGTTTATTTATTTTGTTTGGGTAGGTAGTATGTAGCGGGTGGAGAGATTGGCCGACTATGACAGTTCGAGATTTAAAATTTCGTGGTTTAGTGCGTTTGGTATTCTCGCAGTTCGCGCAATTCATGTCAGTGTTTTGGTATTCACTCAAAAGGGGTTTCAGTCTGGTAATATAGACCCAAGCACACATATACATTTATATGTGTCTAATAGGTAAAACTGAAGTCACCTTACACTGACTGGCAAAATACCAATGTTAAAATGTTAAAAAACACAGGTTCATAGGTTCATGGAAGTTTACTAGGCTAACAGTCCTAGAGCCATTACAAGTCTAACCATATTTATCCTGAGTTGCCCCATTTGTCAGTGGTTAGTTGAATGAAGTTTGCAGAGGTAAGGGTCTATGGTAGTTAATAATAACTTCCCCTGTCCAGGAGGGACATGGGCACCACCCAAGAAGTGAATGTAAGGTCACCCTTCCATTGATCTAGGCTGCATTTGGAGAGGGTCAGGGAAGGGCTCTGTTTCACATGAATTGGAAGCTTGTTCTAGAGAAGTGGCAGTCTCTGGGAGATATATTGATCTCTCCAGCATGGCCTGTTCATGTCAGAGGCCTGGTTAAGATTCCTGGAGCGAGTGACCCTTGTGTAGTTTGATTTAGAAATGTGTAGCATTCCATCAGGGCCGGGTCAGAGACTGCCCTGTAAACCAGGCATAGGTCAATCCTTAGTAACCAGTAGGACACAGAATACAATGATGAGCTTTCAGTCTTTCCATGTAAGACTTGTTTTGTGTACCCTGTAATATCTTGGTGAGAAACCTCTGTGGTCTCTCCACTTGTTACAGGTGTCTGGTGAGGTATATGCATAAGGAGCATTGTACTCAATTATTGGTCTGATGAAGGCTGGGTATAATGGAATTATAATAATATCACTTTAACCTTCCTACCTAGCTCCCTCTGTACTTACCTTTCTCCTGACTGATTGTTTCCTCTCACTGTCCTGCTGTCATCTTCCTTGTGTCTACCCGCTCCGTTCGCCCTATGGACTCACTCCGCTCCCCTACCCTACCCCCAATTCTCACCCACCTCAGTGGACCTAAACTTATACTTCTTCAGCCACTCCCTCTTCCACTTCCATCCAATCGCACTTACCTTCCATTTAAACCAATTAGACACACCGTTACTTATTCAACCAATTACAATACACCACTCCTTTGACTACTTTACCATATCCCTCTTCTACTGCCTAACAAGAACTAATTCCCTCCTTTCTACATCCTCCTTATCTACTTCCACCTCTTACAAACCTTAACCCAACCCATTAACACTTCTTATAATCAATCTCAGTGAAGATGACTTCAACTACCCCAACCAAACTAATATTCCTAGCTATACTTTCTACTATCCTTACCTCTACCTACCTCCTCACTTCCGTTGAAAAATTGCACTATTACCATTTCAACCACTCTCAAAAACAAACAGCAATACACACTTCTATTCTCACTTGCAGTCAGACTAATATCACTTCCATTCCCAGCTATCTACTACCCAAATACCACAGACTCTCCCACTTTAAATATAATAATCATACTGTAAAAAGAGATAAATATCTACTTAACCTAAAATACAATTCAGCAACAAAACCACTCAATCTCTCCTTACTAGATGGTGACATCCACTCTAACCCTGGCCCTGCCAATCCTGCTACCCTAACTACCCAGCCTAAACTCCCCAACTCACTCCTAATAGGACATCTGAACATCCGCAGTCTTAACAATAAAATAGCCCATCTCCATGCCCTTTTAGATATTCACTCCTTTGATATCCTTTGCCTGACAGAAACTTGGTTGAAACCAGGGACCAAAGACAATGAAATTATCCCCCAATGATATAATATAGTTAGACAAGACCGGATAAAATGTAAGGGAGGGGGTGTAGCAGTTCTATTCAAAGATGGATTTCACATCTCCACACTACCATGTAACCCTCCTCAGGATAGTAATGCAGAAGTCCTGGTCACCAAACTCCAAATCAACCCAAACAAAGCTTTATACATCATCTGTATCTACCTACCACCCGGTAATAACATCAGCACAATCGAAGCTATATTAAACTGGGTATCTTCAACTTACCCCCAAGAAACAGTAATACTAGGTGATTTTAATACTGACTGGAAAAGTGTCAATGCAGATAACCCCACCTCTCACATTAACTCCATGGCTTTAGTCAAACTATCACCTCCACAACTAGAATTAACAAACCAAACAAAAAAGTGAGTACCTTAGACTGGATACTTATAAATAGGCAGGAGCAAGCTTATAAGGTAGGCACTCTCCTAGATGATTTAAGTGATCATACTTTGACCTACATCATAAGACAAAAACATGATCTGCCTAAACCCTCCACTTTTAGGATTGCATGGTCCAATAAACACTTTAGCCCAGAATCATTCCAAAATGAACTTAGAGCCTGTAACTGGAACCCTTTAAAAACTCTACCACTTGAAGAGGCTATAAAATATCTAAACTCTACTTTTTTATCCATCCTTGATAAACATGCACCTAAACGGTCTATCCGAATGAAATCCAAACCAGCCCCCTGGCTTTCTAAAGAAACCAGACAGAAAATTTTACTGAGGAACAAATCTTGGGCTAAGTGGAGGGCTAACAAAAATATCTCTGATCAACAAAACTTTAGGCAACTGAGAAATAGTACAAAAAAGGCAATACTTATGGATAAAAAGAACTATTACTGTAAACTACAGCAAACTCATCAGAACAATCCCCAAAAATTTTGGTCCAGTATAAACAAACTCCTTTCCCCAGGACACTCTCACACACCTACCCCTCTTGAGGCTGATCCTAATACCCCCCTTCAAACTGCCAATATCTTTAATACTTTTTTCACAGAGACCATTCAATCACTAGCCAGTCAACTAATCCCAGACAACTCAAGCCTTCTCACCACCGTATCAGCTTTTCTACCAACATTTAAACTGCAACCCATCTCTACTACTCTTATCTGCAAACTCATCCAAAAACTTAAGCCTTGTATTCCTTTTGCTGACCAAATACCATCAGAATACTTGCAAAAAAGCAGCTAAGGTAATTGCATACCCTGTATCCATCCTCATTAACAGAACCATTAAGGAAGGAACCATTCCAGATATTTGGAAAATCTCCCATATTATTCCCCTTCATAAAGGTGGCAATTCAAATGATTACTCTAACTACAGGCCAATAGCTCTATTATCTCCTTTAGCTAAAATAATGGAAAAATGCATTCACCAACAACTACTACATCATTTATCTCAACATAACATAATAGCAAACTGCCAACATGGCTTTAGGCCATCACACAGTACCACAACTGCCCTACTATCTTTTATAGATACCATCAGTTGAAACCACAATAACAATAACCTCTCATCTGCTCTCTTTATTGACCTCTCAAAAGCTTTTGACATGGTCAACCATGCCCTTCTCATCAACATTCTAGAATCCCTTTCATTTGACTGTTAGACTATTAAATGGTTCAGGTCCTACCTTAGCAATAGGCAACAAGCAGTTCTCTGGCAAAACAACATATCATCCGTTCAGCCAGTTACCCTCAGAGTCCCTCAAGGCTCTATTCTAGGACCACTTCTCTTTTCACTATTTATCAATGACTTCCACATAGCAATCCCTCAAGCCACCTGCATACAATACGCAGATGATTCTACGCTAGTATGCTCAGCAAACTCCCCTTCAGAACTACATTCTCTAACCCAGAATGTATTTAACATAGTAGAAACATGGTTTACAAATAGATGCTTCCTTCTCAATGCTAAAAAAACTAAGCTCCTTCTCTTTACACCCACCAACAAATCCTCGCCCATAGATTTCTCAGTTTTTTCCAATAATGGCACTATTATACTTCCTGACACAACCACTAAACTGTTAGGAATAACTATTGACAATAAGCTTACTTTTGACAGCCATATAAATAACACTATCAAAACTGTCAACAGAAAAATAGGTTCCTTATATAGGATCAAACCTTTCCTAACTCCTATAGCTAGAACCACAATTGCTCACTCCCACTTAATCTCAACGCTTCTGTACACCTCACCCATATATACTAACCTAAAGAAAAATAATCTTACCAAACTAACAAATTCCAATAATAACATCACCAGATTTGCAACAGGCAATCCCTTTAGAACCCACCACTGTCTGAATCTAAGGCAACTAGGCTGGCTTGAACTTCAAAACCAACTGATAGTATCCCAACTCACCATTGCTCACGAGATCTTCTACCAACCCAACAGCACCTCTATACTCTCCAATCTCATCCTCCCTTACAAAAATCTGAATTCCCTGCGCTCTTCTAAGAAACTGCTTGCTTGCATATGCAAGTCTAACAACCTGGCTGGAGACTCTCTTTTTTCTAACACAGTGGGAAAAAACTGGAACCTACTGCCCAATGAACTAACATTACCTTCTTCCTTGCCTCTCTTTAAACATAACCTCAAAAAACACCTCAAAACACACTGGTTATGCCCCTGCAGCAACCCTGACTAATCATTTGCTTTTTACTAATTATAGCTCCTTTACTTCTTATTCCTCCTATTCTTACTTAAATGACTAACACTCGTAATGGATTGTTACATGCTAATTACTTAAATTACTAACACTCGTAATGGATTGTTACATGCTAATTACTTCAATTACTAACACTCGTAATGGATTGTTACATGCTAATTACTTAAATTACTAACACTCATAATGGATTGTTACATGCTAATTACTTAAATTACCAACACTCGTAATGGATTGTTACATGCTAATTACTTAAATTACCAACACTCGTAATGGATTGTTACATGCTAATTACTTAAATTACTAACACTTGTAATGGATTGTTACATGCTAATTACTTAAATTACCAACACTCGTAATGGATTGTTACATGCTAATTACTTAAATTACTAACACTCGTAATGGATTGTTACATGCTAATTACTTAAATGACTAACACTCGTAATGGATTGTTACATGCTAATTACTTAAATTACTAACACTCGTAATGGATTGTTACATGCTAATTCCTTGTAAGATAGACTAACTGATGCTCCTAAATTAATATGCTGATAAACTCTATCTAGTATAAGTATTAAACTTATTAGAGTAATTTCCTACTCTATGTTATTATTACTTGTTGTACAGCATACTTTTTATTTCTAGGTAGTATTTCTTGTTGTACTTTTATTATAATCCTTTCTGTTAATTTTTAATTTTTAAGTTCTATAATTGCCGGATCTTTTCTCCCCGGGCCTCTACTGAAAATGGAAATATATCCAGTTAGACTAGCCTGGTTAACAAATGTAAAAATGAATAAATAAATAAATATAACATCATTAGATCTAGATGTGATTTCTTTACTTATAGGATGTGCCAAATAGAAGGATTTCTTTACTACTGTGGATAAGTGGTGGTCAAAGTTCAGATTGCTATCAACCTGAGTACCCAGATCACTTGCCACTGGATCTGCACTTGGGGGGTGCTTTCTATAAAGGAATTAGCAGGGATGTCAGCTTTCTCAGAGGGAATAATAATGCATGTTTTGCATTTGGGTGGCACAGTGGTGCAGTGGTTAATGTTGTTGCCTCACAGTAAGAGGTTCTCTGGTTCAATTCTCAGCTGGGGTGCTTTCTATGCAGAGTTTGCATGTTCTCCTTGTGTTTGGGTGAGTTTCCTCTGGGTACTCCATTTTTCTCAAACATTCTAAAGACATGCATCTGGAGCATTTCTTCCCAGGCCTCCACTGAAAACAGGCTCTGTGGAGCCTAGTCGGACTTTCCTGGTCAACAAATGTTAAATAAATAAATCAATTTAGCTTTAATTCTTGGCTTTGGCACCAATCAGTTGTCTGCATTAACCCTGTCTGCAGTACATTAACACCATTGGGGACTCAATGATTGTTCTCAGTTTGCAATCATTAATGAACCTGGTCAGCCACAGGCCATCCACGTTTGCCTGGACTTCTAAGAAATAAATTACAAATAGTAAAGGGCCCAGCACAGAACCCTGTAGTACGCCACTGGTGACTTGTCTTTTGCTAGAGGTGAAGTCACACACTTTGAAAGTATGTGTCCTGTTGTTGAGCCAGTTGGCTACCCATCTGATAATGTAGGGGTTTATTCCCATTTGGGAGAGTTTCACTATAATACCTGGGTGGGGGATTGTGTCAAATGCCTTGGTTAGGTCAAGGTAGGTGGTATGCACTGTCTTTCTTGCATTCAGGGCCTCAGTGACTTTTTAAAAGAAGTCAGCCATGTTTAACAGGCATGAGCTACCTTTAATGAATCTGAATGGGGTTAGGGCCAGAGCTTGGAGATTACCTATGTCCTTATTAATAAGGTCCGTAATGATTCTTTCCATGCCCTTGCAGATGAGTCTAGTCAAGCTTATGGGCCTATGGTTCCCAGGGTCATTTGATGGCCCCCTTTGTGCAGAGGGATTGCTGTTGCTGCCCTCCATTCCACCAGAACATAGCCATTTCTCAGGCTGGGGTTAAACAAGGATCCAAGTGGGTCTGTTAGGCCATGTTCTAAGTTGTTTAAAAGGCAACCTAGGCTAGTGTCTGGTCCCACTGATTCCGTGTTTTTGGCATTGGAGAACACTGAGATGATCTGCTATCTTGAGATAATAGTTGAGGAATGGTGGCAGGTATACTTTGGGGGATGACTGGAGGGGACGGGGGAGGGGGGTAATGTGTGCTCCAAATCTGTCAGCTAGCAGGATGGCTATTACCTCTGGTTGACTATGGGTGGTGCCATCCACAACCAATTCAGCGCATAGCTGGTATTCCCTTTTAGATTTTGGATGTAGACTGAATTGTGATTATCCTTAGCTAGGGAGTCTCTTTTTGCTTCATAATTAGCTTTGAAGGACTTGACAAGATCTCTAATATGTTTGTTTAAGCTAGAAAGGGATTTCTTCCTTTGCTGAGCCAGTTCCCTCTTGTCCTTGGACAGTAGTTTCTTTGTCTTGTTGTATAGCCAGTTTATACTAGGGGTCCACCAAGGTGGCTTGTTTTTTTGGCAAGACCTGGCTTTAATCTGGTCAGGTACAGCCGATTCTATACAACTGCTTAAGTGGTTATACAGGGCATTGATGTACACCACTGATTAGGAGTCTGTGTTATCTGCATTCAAGGAGGCTTTGAAACTTCTTATACCATCGCTTCGCAGAAGGAAATTTATCTTTGAAAAATTCTTAAGTATTTTTGAGCTTGATTGGGTATCTGGTCTAATAATTACATCGAACGAGACTGATTTATGGTCTGAACTTACCAGGGAGGACATCACATGGGGAGATGCAATGCTCTCCCATGTTAGTGAGTACTATGTCCAGGACATTTATGCCTCTTGTGGGTGTATTAACTAGCTGTCCCTGAGCATTTGGATTGACAAAGTTTAAGAACCTCTGAGCCAGCATGTGTGTGGTTGTGTATGTTTCCCAGCCAATGGTAGGATAAGTAAAATCACCCATGAGTAAGGTGTTGGGGTGTATGGAAAGTGACTCCAGTAAGTCCAGGTATGTGGTATGCTTTTCCTGTTTCATGGTTGTGGGGGAATCTATAGCTAGCTAGGATGTGGTAGGGGGCTTTGCCTATAGTTAATTGGATATGGAGTAGCTGAAGAGAGTCATATTATCTGATCAGGCTTGAGGTGTACTTATACTTAATGAAGATGGACACACCTCCTCCTTTAGTTCTTTTGTGCTCAGTTTGTGGTCTGAATATATGGAAGGCATTGTAGCCTGCATTACTGGTGTGTTTTTCACCCCTTTGAACCATGTCTTGGTGACTGCAGAGATGGCAGCATCTTCCAAAGAGAGGAATGCTTCCAGGGAGTGCAGTTTCTTGTTTAGGCTCCTACCATTAAGCAGCAGTACCTTGAGTTTATCTAGACAGGATTTTCTTGTGTTGGGAAGTTGGTTATTTTGACACTGCCTAAAAAGGCAGAATAGGGGTGCCTTATGTATTTGCCAGTATCTGAAAGCCTAGAGGAGACAGGTGCAGACCAATTCTGGCAAAGCAGCATGATCTGTCGACCATGTCTTCCCAGGCTGACAGATATTGGATCCCCTTGGACTGACACTAGAAGCTAAGAAAATTATTCAAATAAATAATTTTTTGTTTGTATTGTGGCGTCATCCTTGGAGATGGTAGAATGGTTCTTAAGGCTAGGCTTACACCTGCCTGTGACACATAATCTGAGAGGTCAGTCATGTCTCACTTCATATAGTCTAGTGAGGTACGTCTAAAGTCATTCACCCCCACATGGGCTATGACAGAGTCTTAATGGTACTTGTGGTTGAGTGACTTGAGTGTCTGAGTGACTTGACAGACCCTCTCACCTGACATGTGTATATCTATATCTATATATGTGTATATATATATATATATATATATATATATATATATATATATATATATATATATATATATATATATAGATGTAGATATATACACATATATAGATATAGATATACACATGCAGATGTACAGTAGTTCATAATATTGACAACTCAGAATATTGAAACCTTTTAATGTAGGGTGGGCTTGCCTCCCTATGACTCCCACACCCCTACTAATTATGCAACTCCAGGATCACAAAACAGTGGAGAAAGGGAACATTTTCCTTTTCAATATTTTCACTATTTTGAGTTTTCAGTCTTTCTATCTCTACACATATGTCTACTGATTAAGAACAAATAACCCAAACATCGACATTCTCAATGTTGACCAGAAAAGGTCCACTTTGCAAACAAAAACACTCTACTATGCATTCTCCATGAAACAATCTTGTCAAATGCGAAACATAACTTACAAAAAAAGAGTATAAAATATTGCACTCCCATACTCTCTGCTAATTATGTATAAGAACTCCAAGATCTCACATTGATAGGGAAAGGGCATATTTTCCCTACCCTGAGAATTGTGTGACCCTGAGAATTGTGTGATCTTTCAAACCAGTTGACCATCTGTGTAGTCAACTAAACAGATGTTGACTGATGATGGAGGCAACATTATTAAGTGGATCGAGATTGTATAATGCCAGAATTGGAGATTATGCTCTTTCCCTGTTATTGTGCGATCTCCAGTTTGGTATATTTAATTAGCAGAGGGTGTGGAGGGTGTAAAAGGGCTTCCCCCCTGCAAAAACAATGTTTGAACCTAGGTCTTAGATATTTTTGGGGATATTTTTTGTCGACGATCTTCATGTTGAAGTGTTGTAGTTTAGATATCATTTAACACTATACACACACACACACACACACACACACACACATACATATATATATATATATATATATATATATGTATATATGTATATAGCTAGATATATAGATATATATATATATATATATATATATATATATATATATATATGGGTCTACCTGACATGGTCGACAGTTCATATGGTCGACAGTTTATTTGGTCAACAGTTCATTTGATCGACAAGCATTTTAGGTGGGGGGCTTCGCCCCCACACCCCCCAATGTGGGGGGCTGTGCCCCCCACCCCCCCTAACTATATATATCAACTCCAGGGTTGCACAACATTGGGAAAGGGGGCAAATCTGCTTGTCGACCAAATGAACTGTCGACCAAATGAGTGTTGATTATATGAACTGTCGACCATGTGAAGGGGACCCATATATATATATATATATATATATATATATATATATATATATATATATATATATATATGTATACACACACACACACACACACAAATCCATCCATCTATCCATCCATCTACAACCCCTTATTTCATTTTTGCTCATGGGGTCAGGATGTCACTTCAACAGTGACAATCATCTTCTAGAGCCAAGGTTGACACCACAGAGTGGCTAGCACTACCATGGTAGTTCTTCCACACTACACACTCGCACACGCACTCACACCAATGGCCAGTTTAGAGTGTCTAATAACCTACATGTCTTTCAAATGTGGGGAGGAAACCGGAACACCCTGAGGAAATCCCCTGTGTCTGTGTGGGTTTACATATATTTCTAGTTTTACAAAAAAAAAAAAAAAAAATCATATATATTTTTCTTCTTGTCCTAGGATATCCTGTTTTGCTCAATACTTTATTTTGCTACTTCATACCATGTATTATTACTATTTGATACTCTGCTATGTCTGTCTTTGTGTAGTATTGTTTGTGTTTTTGTGGAGCTTTTCTCCCTGGGCCTCGGCTGAAAATGGACATGTATCCAGTCGGACTATCCCGGGTAACAAATGTAAAATAAATAAATAAATAAAATATGTGTGTGTGTGTGTGTGTGTGTGTGTGTGTGTGTGTGTGTGTGTGTGTGTGTCTATTTATGTGGCTATACATTGAACATACGCAATATTACAACCACTGACAATGCACACAAGCCATTGAAAATGAGCAGCATCAATTTCAACAAAAAAGTAAAATAAAGGCGACAAGCTTTCTTCACCTGTCACACCTGTACATTTCTAAATGTGCTAACTCTGAGATTGCTCAACACCGCGTATCCGCAAAAACTTCCTAATCCACAGCATTACCCAGTCTCACTGAAATCCATTACTATTGTTTTATTTATTCCCTTATGTATAGATGTATGCATTTGTTTTACCATTTGTTAATCAGGGTAAAGTGCTGGTCCTCACTGACCATTTTTAGGTTCAGCTTGAAAGCAAACTGGTTAAAAAATGGTAGCATACAGTGTACAAGTACACACGTATAAAGAGTAGTATACATTACAGTTTCAAACATTATGTAAGAAGTTTACATAAATGAAGAAAAGTCATTGTACAATGAACAAAAGTTTTGTATAATATAAAAAGTGGCTAGTATTGAACAATAAAAAGGCTGGTAGTACAAAAACTATTTACAAAATATACAGTCATTTCCAGGAGGCTACAGTGTTTCATGGAGGTGGAGATGGAAAGGACAATTAGATGGGGTGGAATGTGGTGATAGTTTGGGGCTAGGAAAGGATGAGTTAAGGGTGGGGGAAAGAACAAGAAGGAGTGAGAAATTGCAAGCTAAAGGGAGGACAGAAATTGATAGGGGGTTTGAAGACTAGATGGCTTAGTGGTTAAGGTCTTTGCCTTCCATGCACAAGGTACAAGGTTCGATCCTGACTACCGACCAATGCCTATTTGGAGTTTGCATGTTCTCCCTGTGTATCCGTGGGGTTTCTCCCATGTCAGAAAAACATGCTGTTTCCATCTCAAACTCACCAATGAATGGAGCTGTGGGCAGCAGCACAGACTCTACATGGTGCCCTATTGGGGGAAGAGTTGTACAGACCAATTGCTTTGGGCATCTACTGTGGTGTGCAGTGTCCTCAAGATAGGAGAACATGGATCACAGACTGCACACTGTGGCAGGGGTAGCCACTTGATGGTGCAAAATGTGGCTCTAGGTGATTCAGTCATGTTGATTAATGTTGTGTGGGTAATTACCGGTGATAAGTGGGTTGAGGACCAGGCCTACTCTGACCCACCCCAGGGACCTTTGCTAATGGTGGGAGGGGTATATCTGCCCCTATTGCCAGTGTGTGCTCACCATAAAGCCCAGCAGCCCTGTGTCAATAAGCTACTGGCTGGCCGGTGTCTAGTTGCCCAGCCTGGATTACCTGGGATAGCTATGTTGACCGAAAGCTGGACGTAAAACCAACCAACCTGCCAAACATGAACTGAGAATTGCTATGCTTAATGTAGGTCCACTGACAGGGCACAGCCTGGAAGTGGAAGACATGATGATGCGGAGGAGGTTGGACATCCTATGTATCCAAGAGACGAGAGACGAGATGGAAGGGCAATGCAGCAAAGCCACTTGGCTTAGGATCCAGAGTCTACTACTCAGGTGGATCCAGAGCAGGCTAGAAATTCTGTAGGAGTTGTGGTGAGAGAGAGGCTTCAGAAGCCAGTAAGGGATATCATCAGAATTAATGACAGACTCATGGCAGTCAGACTCCAGTGTAATGACAGGGCAGTATTCATAATCGCAGCCTATGCCCCACAGCAGGGTTATGATAGTGAATAACGAGTGCATTCAGACAGCAGTTGCAGGACCTACTAGATAAAACAGGACAACATGAATTGGTGTTGATAATGGGTGACTTGAATGCACATATCAGGACAGACAGAACAGGATATGAGGACTGCCTAGGTCCACATGGGTCGGGAAACAAGAATAAAGAAGGAGAAGGCATTCCAGACGTCAGTCTGGCAAATGGCTTGATAGTAGTCAACACATGGTTCAGAAAAAGAGACAGTCACAAGATCACATACAAGAGTAGTCAACATGTAACTCAGGTAGACTTTTTCCTGGTAAGGAAAAAGCACTGGGGTAGAATCCATGATTGCAAAGTCATCCCCAGTGAAAGTGTTGACCCACAGCATAAACCACTAGTTGCTACAATCAGCTTGCAAGCAGTGGTTAGAGAAGGCTCTAAGGTGAACAGAGACCAGGCTGAAGACCTGGAAGTTGACTGGAGAGGAAGCACAACAGTTCAAGGAACAGCATGTGTTAGGACTGCAGAAAAGATATGTGGCTGAGCCAGGTATGGAAATAAGGTACATAAGGAAAGCTGGTGGTGGAGTGCAGAAGTCCAGGAAGTCACCAAAAGAAAGAAAGAAGGAGTGCAGGAAGTAGTGGGAGTTAGACAAGACTGACCAGGCTAGGAATGACAACTGCTTGGCTAACAACGAAGCAAAGAAAGAAGTTTCAGTAGCAAAGAGTATGTTATCAGGGGCACTCTACCAACTTCTGGAAAGTGACTCAGTAAGGAGCACAAAGAAACTATATCAGGTTGCAAGGCAAAGACAGAAAGATAAAGAAGATAGTCAGACACCCTTCATAAGGGATGCCAGCAACAACCTGCTCACCAGTCCAGAGGACATCAAAGGCAGATGGAAGGAGTATTTTCAGCAGCTTCTGAATGAAGAAAAGCCCACAAAAGCTGTACTGCCCCAGAAACAGCCTACAATGAGAGAAGAAGAGGAGCCCACCCTAGAAGAACAGCACTAAGGAAAATGAAGTCAGGGAAAGCAGCAGGCTCAGATGAAGTCACAGCAGATCTGATAAAGATGCTGGGTGATATAGGGGAGAAATGGTTCCTGAGGGTACTAATAGCAGTGTGGAGAGAAAAGCATATCCCAGATGACTGGAGAATAAACATATTCATGCCATTGTGCAAGAAGAAAGGGGACATCCACAACTGTGGGCACTATAGAGGCATCAAACTCCTATCACATTGCATGAAAGTTCTAGAGAGAGTGATTGATAAACGGATACACAGAGTAGTAGAATATAATATGGGAGATGAGCAGTTTGGATTCAGATCAGGATGCAGCACAAATGACCCAATGTTTGCATTGAGACAGATACTTGAGAAGAAGCTAAAGATGAGGAAAGAGTCCAACTGGGCATTCCTAGACTTGAACAAAGCATATACAAAGGTCACAAGAAAGCTGATCGGGGCAGTACTGTGGTGGTTTGAAGTCCCAGAAACATTGGTAGAATTAATGCAGGCTGTGTACAAGGACACAATGACTCAAGTGCGGACAGTGTTCGGTCTCACAGATGGGTTCCCAGTGGGTGTGGGTGTACATCAGGGTTCAGCTCTGAGCCCACTGCTGTTAATACTGGCGACTGACTACATTAGCAAACAGGTTGGAGTGGATGGATCAACAAAGTTGCTGGATGCAGATGATGTGGCAGGACAGGCAGACTCTGAGCTAGAATGTCAGCAAAGGATAGGAGAATGGAATGCGAATCTGAAGGCACATGGGATGAAACTAAGCACAGATAAGACAGTGGTAATGGCAGCAAATTGGGGAAATCAGAAGAAGCTGACATTAGAGCTAGAAGGGAAGATAGTGGAACAGTTAAACAGCTTATCTGGGAAGGGTAGTTAAGGAGAAGGGTAATCTGAACGAAGAGGTGAAAGCTAGAATCAGAGGGGCTGCAGCAAACTGGCAGAAAGTATCAGGTGTGGTCTATGACAGACAGAAGAATGCCAAAGAAGCTGAAAAGTAAGGTGTATAAGACAGTGGTGCGACCAGTACTACTGTGTGGAACAGAAACCTGGGCAGTTAAGGCATAACAGTTGAAGAAGCTAAAGGTGATGGAAATGAAGCATCTGAGAAAGGTGGTAGGATACACACTGTGGGACAGACGAAGAGTGAGTACATAAGAGCAGAAGCCAAAGTAGCTCCAATTGCAGAAAAGATCAAAGAGAACAGACTATGGTGGTTTGGACATGTGCAGAAAAGCAGAAGATAATTTGGTGAGGAAGATTTGGGACAGACAGGAAGAAGGTAAGAGGAAACGAGGATGTCCAGCAAAGAGGTGGATGGATTGTGTGAAAGAAGATCTGCGACAACCAGGCATGAGTGTTGAAGAAGGCAGGAGTGTGGCACTGAATTCGAGAGAGGTGGTGACAGTTAAAACTATACCCCGACCCCATGTAGAAAAATGGGAAAAAGGGGGGCTAATGATGATGATGATTTGAAGATAAATGCCCTACAGGAGATGTATAGCTATAAGTGGTTAACAGTCAGTCTCCTGTGTTCAATTATATACAGACATTAACAAATTAAAACCTGCTGATTCTCACGTTGACAAGTTTTAGCCAGCTATTTTAGTTGTCATTCTCTTAATTAAATCAAATTTAATTAGGAAAAGGAGAAAGAGTGCAGTGTTTTGGACTGCCTAGCAGAAAAGCAGCAGCAGTACAGTTTAAGATAACATGTCTTTTTTTGTTTAATATTTTTGCTCCAATTCAATGAACATATTTAAAGTATTTCATATTTATTATCTGTTGTATACTTTCCTCTTTGGATAAGCTAATGCTGACTGCTGAGAAGGGATAGTGGAGATGTGACTTGTTTTTGCCTCTGCCAGTTCATTAAAGCCCCTGGAAGTCATTATTTGTGATGTGATTTGATTATTTTCTACTCTCCATCTTTATCTGATGTAAATAATGCTGGCTTTGATGTATCAACGTATAGCTGACAATCTGAGAAGGTCCAAGGAGAATGGTGGATTCTCAAGGAGGAACGGTGGATTCTCGAGGAGGAATGTTGGATTCTTTCTTTACATCCTTTGTGTTTCAGTGGAAAATGTTAGTTGTAACTTGGTTTGCTAACAATTTGAAGAGTTTTATGGATTATTCAACACCTTACATCTCAACCTCTTAATGCAAGAAATCTGAACAGGTCCTAAAATAATGTGGGGACAAAGACCCCAAAATAAGGACAAAGTTTAAATATTGCTCTTATAAACTTAGAAAGTTGATAGAATAATAGGATTTTCATTAGCACACATTTTCTTAAGAAAATATATATCCTTATTTAGTGATGTCAGTCCTCAGTGATTTGCCAAAAACCACAAATTTTATGAGGAACAGATCAAAAATATGAGATAAAAATCCGGACATTCCGAAAAAATCTGTACAGTTGAGAGGTATGTATCAACACCATGTACTTTATTGATTTATTAACTGCTGACTTTCCGACTGATAATTTTTGGTGTGGGGCTGCTACAGATATTTTTTGGCTGATTACTCCACTATACATTTGATCTATGTTTTGAACTCTAGCTAATGCTAGAGTTCATAAGGGATCTGTGCAAACTATCTTCCACTGAGTCATCCGTATATAAGATTTGCTTTATTTCACCTGAATAGTTGATTTTATATCTGCTGATTTTAATGGAGCCCTAACAACAGCTAGGACTCAAATGGTATTTTATGCGTGATCCATTACGTGATTTGAAACTGAATTTTATCAGAACTGTTTTAAAAAGACTCTATCAACATTTTTATAGTTGTTTTTTGATGATGTTATTTATGGCAAGATTGCAGTTTAATTTATAGGATGATGATGTTAGTCTTTTCTTTTATCATTTGTTTACTTATTTTATCTATCAGTGGATTTTCCATGCAGCCTTAAGCCATCATTTTATAGTCATATTTTATTATTGTCCTTGCTTTCCTGTCAAGGCTACGAGTTAATGTATTCCAATTGTGCTGACATCATCATATTCTGTGCAAACATCATAGTGATTATAGGTACCAGTATGTGAAGGCCTGCCCAGGACAAATACCTGCCCGGGGTGGTTCAATCTCATTTTCTTGTGGATAACTACATGAACTTTTGTCAACAGACAGTACCCAGGGTCCCTTTAAATCATCAAGGGTAGGTGGTCAGGACCCATTGTCCTCGATCTCCCCTTAGAACTCTGTATTGTAATACTTGGTCAGTTTGCAACAAACACAGTATTATTTCTGATTTGTTGAGTGATTTTGACCTAGTATTCATAACTGAGACTTGGCTTGATGAGAACTTTGGTCTGCATTTGGCTGATTCTATTCGGTTCTATTTGGAGTCTTGGTTATAAATTGCCATATTGGGGTAGGATTGGGGTATTTCGTAACAAGAGAGTCAAACTAATCAAAATGGATACTAGAGAGACCTCCTTTGAATATGTCCTATTTGCAGGAGCAAGTTAAAGGTTTATCCTCATCTACTACCCACCAGGTTGTGCGAGGATATACTTGCAGGAGTTCAGTGATTTCTTCATTGAGTCAGTATTGGATCATAAGCATATTATGGTGCTGGGGGACTTCAGTATCTGGGCTGATATGAATCAGTGTCTCTTGCCTATGACTTTAATTGTCTTATGAAGGGTTTTGGGCTTGCTCAGATTATTACCTTTGCAACACATAGGCTTGCACATACATTGTATTTGGTCCTTCTATTGGGTTTGGTCTCCTGAAGACTGGTAGTTGAGCCAGTCTCATGATCAGACTAATTCAGGGTTCTCTTTGAGTTCACTCTGCCATATCTGAGCACCCTGACCTTGAACTGCTGGAAGTGCGCAGCTTAAGTAAGATCACTGATTTTATGTTTCCTCGTACTAGCCCATCATTCCAGTTGGACAGTGGTGTTGACTGTTTGAATATCCTGGTGAAGCTGGATAACAATTCTATCTGTCATGCCTTGGACTCCTTAGCCCCAGGTTGTGTTTGCCTTGTGTCTACAAAGAAATATGAACCTTGGTTTTATTATTCTCTTTGTACCATGCATAGAGCTAGATGCAGGTTGGTGCATTCCTGGCATCAGGCCTTTGGTGGGATAAGATCAAGCTTAATGAGCATTACACTAATTATCAAGCTGAGATATTGCCAAAAAGTTAGAACATCTTTCAAGGAAAATCTCCTCAGCAGCAAACTGACCACACTTTTAGGTAGGAGAGGCTGTGCAGCCCAACTTGCTCGGCTTCCAGAACGCTATTGTCTGCAGGAGAGTGTGAATTTGCTACTTGATTTTTGTCTGAAAAGATTGCCTCTATTATGCCTGCTCTTTTCCTTTAGAGCCTCAGTCAATGTTCTTTATTCCAGATTTTGATGAGTTTACTACCATTGTTAACAGTCTGTGGCCAACAACTTGTGGACTGGATCCTTGTCCATCTGGACTGACTGTGGCCAGCATTTATGTACTATATTGAATAATTTATAGGATCCCGGTACTATCTCTGAGGGAAGGAATTTTTCCTTTTGCCTTGAAGGATGCTCCAGTAATCCCAGCCCTCAAGAAACAATCTATTGATCCTACTAACTTAAATAATTACAACCCAATCTGTAATCTACTATTTTTAGGTAAGATTATTGAGAAATTTGTTTGCAAACAGCTGGAAA
This sequence comes from Protopterus annectens, assembly GCF_019279795.1. NCBI lineage: Eukaryota > Metazoa > Chordata > Ceratodontiformes > Protopteridae > Protopterus > Protopterus annectens. Next base: position 461,476,828 of record NC_056733.1, on the reverse strand, counting down.
CCTGTCTTTATGGATCTCTTTCTGTCAGGCTTTCATACTTTCCATATCACTGATACTGCTCTAATCAGAATAGTTAATGATCCCCATATGACTGGTCCTTTTCGATCTCTCTTCTGCTTTTGACACTGTGGATCATGGCATCTTAATAGACCATTTGCACTCTTACTGTGGAATTTCAGAGACAGTTCTTGACTGTTTTCCTCTTACTTGTCAAACTGTATACATAGGGTCTGTTCTGGACTCAACCAATCCATATCCTGTCATTTTGATTGTGGAATTTCACAAAGTTCTAGTTTGGGCCTTCTCTTTTGTTCATAGTGTATGTGCTTCTATTCACAGACCTACTGAGGGAAGGAGGTTTAATGTACCATGGCAGATGACACCCAGATTTTACTTCTTTGTCCCTCAGAAAGAGATGGCCTGTAATAATTCCCCGACTGACATCTTTAAAGCTGTACGTACATGGCTTAATTCAAATAATTTAAAATTGAACACTGATAAGACTGAGGCCATTGCATAGATGCAGCTCTGAGATATTCTTTTGCTCCTCCATTACTGAAGTATATAGTCTATTGAAGGGATAAGTTTGAGTTTCTCAAAAGGTGCATAACCTGGGGATTATTGTAGACTCATGACTGATATTTCAAAACTGGGTCTTAGCTGTTGTAAAGTCTTCCTTCTTCCATCTGAAAACTATATCCAGGATTAAGTACTTTATACATCAATCTGATCTCTTTATCGTTCATGCTATGGTCTCTTTAGACTGGACTACTTATGACTATATTTGGGACTACCTAACACTGAGATGGATCATTTACAAATGGTGCAGAATTCTGTAGCAAGGCTACTGACTGGTACTTTACCTTTGTATTATGACAGTTCTTTATAGCCTTCATAGGTTCATAAGTGTGTACTAGGCTAATGGCCCTGCAACCTTTACAAGACTAGCCCATAGGATTGCCCTGGCATCGTGCCACCTGACCTTAGTTTCCAGTGCCACTGTCGAGTAGAGCCACTGGAGTGATCCCTGGGGTGAATTTGCTATTTCTCATCCACTCATCAAGATTTCTCTTGAAGAGGGCCAGTGAGGTGCTCTGTTTGATATGTATGGGAAGTCTATTCCATAGCATGGGCAGTCTCTGGGTTATGAACCTGTCCCTCCAGTGCGTTCTGTTGATTGTGTAATAAGGTTGAGGTCTCTGGAGTGTGTGGTGAGAAGGGATTGGGATTTCTTTAGATATAGCATTTCTAACAGTGCTGTGTCAGACATGGCTTTGTAAGTCAAGCAGAGATCGCCTCTAAGTAGGCACTATGTGACAGAGAATAGTTAGAGTTTTTTGAGTCTGTCCATATAGGACAAGTGTTTAAGGCCTAGGATCCTCTTTGTGAGGTCCTTTTGTGGCCTCTCCAGTTGTTGCAGGTGTCTAGTGAGGTACATGTCAAATGGGGCATTGTACTCTATCGTTGGTCTAATGAGGGAAGAGTAGAGGGAGACAATGACCTCTTTCTTCCTGGATGCAATACCTTTAGCAATGAGATGTGCCACATAGAAGGACTTTCTGACCACAGTGGCAGTGTGGTGGTCAAAGGAGAGGTTGCTGTCAACTTGTGTTCCCAGATCTCTTATAACGCCTTCTGTGTTCAGTGAACTACCATCAGTGTGGTAGTTCATGGGTGTTGGGTTTTTCCCAAAGGGGATGATGACACATTTTTTGGCACTGAGCTTAAGGCCATGGTTCTGACACCAGCCATTGGTCTCAGTGAGGCCTTTCTGTAGGATATCAACATCACTTGGGGAGTTAATAATGGCTCCCAACTTGCAATCGTCTGCGAACTTTGTCAGCCACAGTCCCTTTGTGTTGGCCTGGACTTTGGAGAAGTAGATACCAAACAGGAGAGGACCCAGGACTGGACCCTATGGAACTCCACTCGTGACTGGTTGGCAGTCTGACTTGGAGTCAGCTACTTTCACACTGTGGGTTCTATCTGAGAGCCAGTTTGCAACCCACCTAGTGATATAGGGGTTGATGCCTAGCTTAGTGAGTTTTTCTATGATTCCTGAGTGGGGAACGGTATCAAAGGCCTTGGCCAGATCAAGGTAAGCTGTATGAACCAACTTGCCTTTATGCACAGCTCTGGTGACTGATTCAAAGAAGTCGACCAAGTTGAGCAGGCATGATCTACCCTTCACAAAACCAAACTGTGTGGGATCCAGAGTTTGGAGATTCCCTATATCCTTGTTAATTAGGTCCATGATGATGCATTCCATAGCTTTGCATATCAGACTTGTCAGGCTAATGGGGAGATAGTTCCCAGGGTCTGTAGTCGCTCCTCCTTTGTGGAGAGGGATGACTATAGCAGTGCGCCATTTACTAGGGACAAAGCCTGAAGTGAGGTTGTGATTGAACAGGCACACAGGTGAGGTTGGCTTCCACTCCATTATAGGACTGTCTTTTAAGACTGTGGTCTTAGCATATCTGTCCATTCTCAACTTTGGTCCCTGCTATCAGAAATAGCTTATTGAATCCTACTAACTTGTATGGGTTTTATGTTCGTCCACAGAGGGACTGCTGGTGGTTCTACACTGTAAACCTAGAAGCCACTCAAGAAAGATTTGCTCTATTTACTACTATAACTTGCTACAATATATATGGGTGTCATACATTCTTTCAAATGAGTTGTTCATAAACAGAGTGAATGATGCTAAAATGCAATTGAATATTCCATTCATCAGGTATCTGTATGCCATATTTACCTTACAAAATGAACACTACATACAGACATGCATACATACATACAAATGTTTCAAGCATGGACATCAAAGCCCTTCTAGCTTGCCAATATGCCAAACACTTGTTCGCATAATAAATGTCCAAGCTGTTCTTAAAAATATCTAAACTAGTACTTGCTTTAATGTACTTAGGTAGTCTGTTCCAAGCATCAGTTACTCTGTCAGAGAACCAGTTAGTGCACTTCTCATTCCTATAGAATCCTCTACACAGGTTATCTGATGATTCTCTACTACGTTCTGATAACCCCAAACATTCCCAGAGGTAGTTGTCCCTAAATGCCCTATATACCTGAATAAGATCTCCTCTTAAATATCTGTAAGAGACACTGTACAATTTCAGATATTTTAGTCTTTCATAATAACTTAGATTTTCACATCCATGGATGCCCTTAGTATATTTCCGCTGTACTCTTTCCAGTTTATTCATGCTTGTTTTCCTATAGGGTTTCCATATTGTTATTCCATACTCAAGTTTGGGTCTAATGTAACTAACAAACAACGACTTCATTATGTTTGATTTCCTAGACTTTATAAATCTTTTTATACAGCCTATAGTCCTATAACTATCATTAGCCAATTGATTGATATGATTAGAAAAACTCATAGCTGAATCTACCCATATAACCAGGTCCTTAAATGAGTCTACAGTTTCAATCACTGTGTACTGTATTAAATATTCACCTTTCAGTTTATGTCTCCCAAATCTCATATGCTTAGTTTTTGATGTATTTATCAACATATTATTCTCATGTGCCCAAATGGTCAATTTAGTCAAATTATTTTACAGACATGCCTTATCTGTAATGCTTGTAATCAGTTTACCCAATTTCAGGTCGTCAGCATATAGACTGTAGAACACCTCAGATGAAAAAGTAAGGTCTGAAAGATACAATCTGAACAAGTAAGGGCCTAGTACAGAGTCCTGTGGGACACCTTGACTGTAACCAAGGATTTCACCTATCCAGTTGGTGTGTGATAATTGCCATGTCCTATTTGTAAGCGGTGCAGCTATCTGTCTTATCAACAGTACATCAATACCTAGTTGTACTAATATATTGATCAGTGTTTTGTGCGTGACCCTGTCAAATGCTGAAGTTAAATCTATATAAATCACATCACAGCACAATTTTTCATTCATAGCTGTTATTATATTGTTATAGAACATCATGTTACAGGTGGTAATAGATCTATTTTCAACATATGCATGCTGATATATGGTTTCAAGTCCCAACCTATCCAGTTCTGACAATAACTTATCCAATATAACCTTCTCCATTATTTTTCAACAACATGAAAGTAGACTTAAGGGTCTATATGATTCTGGGTTTGTCCTATTTCCCTTTCCCTTAAAGATAGGTTTAATAAGTGCATTTCTCCAATCTTGAGGAATCTCCCCATATTTATATGACCTAATGAATAATAGATGTAATGGCAGTGTAAGTTCTTGCTTAAGTGTTCTCAGGTCATTGTTACTTATTCCGTCTCCTCCCTGCTCTTTGTTTGGATCCCGTTTGCACAGTTCTTTTTCAATATAATCTAATTTGATTCCAGTATCTGGGATTACCTGGATGTCACTAGGACAACTTACCACACCTTTTGTGGAGCCAAACTGTTTTGCATATGATTTTGTAAATATATCTATAATCTGTTGTGTCCAAGAATAAATTTTAGAATCTGCACACAGTTTATCAATTTGTGTATCTTTACTCCTTCCACATCTTATGTATCTATAAAAAGGTTTCCTATTATGCTCAATATCTTTATATAAATTTTCTTCAAAATTTCTTGACCTTGTCTAACACAATGCTTAATCTGTTTGTCCAACTCGTTTATTTCACTTTTCAAAGTTGTAATTTGACCTCTCTTCCATTTCTTATATTTTTTGTCTCTTACCTTAATCAGGTATCTTGTCCTTATGGAAATATACCCTCCTGATGTTGCGTGCCTAGATCTTAATGTTAAACATTTTTTTTTTACTTTTTCAAAACTTTCCACGTTCTATATGCAGTTTTTCCACTGAACACCTCACTCCAGTTAGTTTTATATAGTAACTGTTTTGCTTCCCTATAATCTATAATTAGCACTGTCCAACAACAAGCATCATTCTGATTAGCTAATGTGCCACCTTGAAGATATGCTTCATAGACAGTTACCAATAGTTCATTATTACAGAAGAAGACATCAGATGAATGCAATATTGCATGCACTTGGGTAAGATGTGTGGCTTTGTGAAACTAATGATGAAACGTTTAGCTATACACGAGGTTTTAGTGTTGGAGTGGGAATGTTTGTGTGAGTGCATGCAATTTAGGGTCATAGTAAGGGCTAAGTAAGGCAATAGATTTAGTGTTAAGTTTGTGTGTTGGTGTGTGTGTGTGTGTGTGTGTGTGTGTGTGTGTGTGTGTGTGTGTGTGTGTGTGTGTGTGTGTGTGTGTGTGCGTGTGTGTGTGCATGCATGCGTGCTTGTGTGTGTGTGTGTTTCTGTGTCTTGTGAACGTGAAATTTTCTAAGATAATGTGCACGGCTAGGGTTAGAGTCAGCACACATTAGAAAGGCTGTACAAATGTTTTAGGTGAAGTGAAGAGTTTGATGAACTCAAATACTGTTTCATTTATCATACTTTTTGTTTTATTTTTATTTAAGGTATGTTTTTATTTTTTTTGCTCCATTGAGAACCATTTGATGTGTAATGGTGATAATGATTTTTGTATATTTGAAGATTTTATTTATGTGCATTTTCTTTTGTGCTAAATAACTATTTGTAGCTGTGTGTGAAACATATCTTAGAAGTGGCACATTAGGCAATCAGAACAATACATTATGCAGGTTGGTGTTCATTTTGTAAGGTAAATACAGCATGCAAATAAAATAATACAAGTGTTTAACCGCAAGTTCACATTTGGTAGCAGTAACAGGGCCAAGACGTGGAAGTAGAGAAATGTAGTATAAGAAATGGTGCTTACAGGACGGCACATTATACATACTTGGCAAATGTAGCTAGATGGCATCTCAGATCTGCACATGGACCTTGCAGGCATAAAAATTCACTAAATAGTGAAACATTCTTTGCTACCAGGAGACCAAGGTACTGAATAGTGTAACAGTCTCCACTACCATGAACACTGAGGCATTGACCAGTGTGGCATGCTGTACAAGCATGGAGATCCAGATAGTGAGTAATGCAACATCCTGCACTACTGTGAATACCCAGCAACTTTGTGGAGTGACATATTATGGTGTATGTAACACCCAGTCCCCAAGAAAGTTGATACCCTGTGGTACTGTGAGCACTAAGGTACAGATGATTTGTGACACTTTGTGCTACCATGAGTATCCAGCCACTTCGTGGTGTGATATCCTGTACTAAAATGAACATCCACTACAGAACGTCATATAACTGTCCCACCAAGAAAATACTGAGGCTGTACCACCAAACCTGAAGAGATATTAATAATGATTATAGGCAAAATACTTCATAAAATTAATCATTTTTATATAAAGAGGAGTTTCACCCCAAAAAGTGCATAGTGACTTTTCCAACATGCATCAGTTAGCAGAAGCATATATATTGACTTTTCCAACATGCATCAGTTAGCAGAAACATATATATATATATATATATATATATATATATATATATATATATATATATATATATATATATATATATATATATATATACCTGATAGTAAGTAAGAATCCTGTTCTTCCTGGTCAAGGGAGGAACTTTGCTACAAAAGAGACATATTGGGTGTCAGCACCATAGCAGGAAGGTTAATTGCTTATTTGAGAAGATAAGCAGTCTGAATGTTTGTGAAAAGTCTACTAAAAATTGCATATTTTATATATTACATCACACACCATCAGTATTGCCTTATAGAGATTATTAATTTAGTGAGAAGAAAACTGGGGTGAATGTTAGGTGGCCTTTTTAGAGACTATGTAGTGAAAGAATCGCACTAGTTGTTTCTGAAGCAGCATATAATCAGTATAATCAGCTTAGTATTGACCTGGGCTGTGAGAGAAGTTTAGGGCCTGCACTTGGTATTGACCTGGGCTGTGAGAGAAGTTTAGGGCCTGCACTTGGTATTGACCTGGGCTGTGAGAGAAGTATAGGGCCTGCACTTTTTCACCTGTAACAGCATATGCTTTCTTTCATGGATTTATGACAAACCTATGACCATTATTCCATCAAGAAGCTTTGCCACATTCCTTATGTGATAATAAAAGTAGACTAGTTTCTTCTAGACAGATGATAATTTGCATTAATAGGAGACATGAATTTGCATTACCCATTGAGTTGTCAGAGCTGTAATTGAAGGTAGTCATCAAGATACAATGATATGCAGAGAGAGTGTATTCCAAAGTGGGAAATATATTAGGGAAGAAACTTCTCATGCCTGCAGGTGTTGTTAATCTTACAATGGATGTTTAGCACTTTGTATCAGGTTATTGTTAGACTTTTTTTTTCCACAAACATGGAGAACATAAAAAGGTACAGTCTCTTTCATTGTACAGTATACTAGCATAATATAATAAATATTAAGACATCTCTCAACAGTGTGTATGAGATGAATAGAAGGAAAGGGACTTTAATCTGCATACATGGATTAAACTGGAGCTATTTTTAGTTAGAAATCTTTGGGACAATTCAAGTTATGTCAAGTAGTTAGGCACATCCAAAGCAGGCATTATATTCTATGAAGGAAGGAGAACAGAAGGTCAAACATCTGGGTTAAGCTAAATGAGATGCTTTGTCAAATAAGTCTGTGTGATTCAGGACTTCCTAATCACAACCAACACATGGTGGCTAACAGACAGCTGTTTGTCAACATAGGTGTGCAGGACTCTTTTTATGGAGATGCCAGCAATGCGAAATGAGGAAGGGATAGGACTTGATCAAAGGTAACTGTGCTGCACTTCTTGGCAATAACGATGAGCCCATGGCTGGAACACTGGGCATTGGCCTGCTTCTGTTGTTGCTAGAGGATATGGGTATCGCAGAGGGAGCTGGTAACTGCTTCTAATGCGCAGTCATCTGATTTCCAGTTTCACATCTGAGATGTAAATGCTGAGAAAGAATGGACCCAAGTCTGAGCCCTGTGGAACAAAAACTAACGACAACTCCCTGGTTAGAGGAGATAATTTCCAATGCTGAGTTCTGCTGGTAAGACCACTTGCTATCCAGTAGACAACATTTGGGTTACTACCTCTCAACTGTCCAGATTTTTGCAGAATGTCCAGATTTTTGCCTCATATTTTTGGTCTGTTCCTCATACAATTTGTGGTTTTCTGGTAGATCACTGAGGACTCATGTCACTAAATAATGGCATATATTTAAGTGGTTCTACCTGAACACATCCATTTAAGTACCCTACTTGTTTCATGCTTCATATCCTTTGGAAAATGCATGTGACCACAAATTCTATTATTCTAGCAATTTTCTAACTTTATAAGAGCAATATTTAAAATCTGTCTCTATTTTTGGACCTTTGTCCCCCCATTATTTTAGGCTTTGTCTAGATTTCTTGTGTTAAGAGGTTGAGAGGTATGGTTACTATAGAGACCACAGAGTTTATCTCTGGTACTCATGTGGAGAATGACATCATAGACACTTGTAAGGCCAATGAAGGCAATATGGACAGACTGACCTTTGACTGTTTCCATGAACTTGTCAAAGAAATCACTTAGGATAACTAGACATGATTTGCCTTTAACAAATCAACAGTGATTAGGATAAGGGGTATGGAGGCCACCTATGTCATTATTAATTAGGACAGCAATAATACCTTTCACAACTTTACAGATAATGCTAGTAATGCTAGTAGGCCTACAGCTACCATAGTCTGTCATGGAGCTACCGTTGTGAAGAAGCACTATTGTGGTTGTTCTCCACACTTTGAATATCTAACCTTTGTACAGAATAAGGTTAAAGATATGTGCTGCTTGAGATTTGCATGCAGACATCCTAAATATTGTTGGGACCTGTGGAATTAGTGCTTTTAGTTTTGGAGAGTGTTAATGTGAGTTGATCTAAGGTGATTTCAGGAGAAACTGTAAGGTGAGAATTTGGGGGGCAATGAGGCATGTAGGGTGTGTGAAGTTGGAGTTAAACTTCTTGCAAGGATGTTGGCTATGGTTTATGGGTCAAAGTCTGTCATGGGGCTATCTTTGTGAAGAAGCGCTATTGTGGTTGTTCTCCACACTACAGGTATATAACCTTTGAACAGAATAAGGTTAAAGATATGCGCTGGTTGAGATTTGCAAGCGGACATCCTACAATATTGTTGGGACCTGTGGAATTAGTGCTTTTAGTTTTGGAGAGTGCTAATATGAGTTGATTTAAGGTGTTTTGGGGAGAAAATGTGGAGCAATGAGGCATGCAGGTTGTGTGAAGTTGGAGTTAAACTTCTCTGCAAGGATATTGGCTATGATTTCTGTGTCAAAGCTGGATATGCTACTGGAGGTAGGTACAGTGCAGAACTGGGTATTACTTCTGAGTTTTCTAATGAAGCTAAAGATAGTCTTGTATTTATCTTTGGTATTAGTGGCTACTCTAAATTCATAACTGGCTTTGCACTTACTGATGTTTCAGCTAAGGGTTTTGCCTTATCCTTTTAGATTACATCTGCAGCGAGAACAATGGGGTGTTTTTGTAAACAATCCTAAGTATAGATGCATGTAAGGTTCTACCATACATGCTTATATCCGAATGTATAACAATGTTTTTGGTGGATGGCAATAGCCTCTTCAATATATTTATGCATGAGGGAATAAAACTCTTGGGAATATGCAGAAGCAAATTGATTTGTTTGTTGGAATATGGCAATCAAGTTTATCTAGGATCAAATAAATAAACAAGGGAGCACTCCACAAGAAATACTTGGCAGAATTTATTGGTTTAGTGCTTTCATTCCTATCACAAGAATTATTGTTACTATTTCTTTCCTTGATGTATATGTATACAAGAATTTGTCAAACAGCCATCATGAGTCCACCATAGACAGGAGGGACACTTTTTCCAATCACTACTTACATTTTTGTAGTGCTTATTCATTCAAATAAAAAGAGTATTGTGCAAGGAGAATTCATCCTCTTTCTAGAATTATATCTGAGGAGGACAATGTTATTAAGGAATATATTTTGCTTAAGAATATGTTTTTTGATTATGTTTACCCCTACAACTCTTTGGAAGAAATCATTTTTTTCAAGTAGACTGGATTGTTATGCACTTACTTTGAGAAAACCTTTATCCATCACCCCAGGACAAGTATTCTATTTGACCATACATTATCTGCTGTCTAAATTCATTCTTTGGATTCTGGTGGTATAAGCTCCATTGTGTAAGAACAATTGATCCAGAGTTTCTGGTGTTTTTCCCGGTGTTTATAAAACTGGCACCCCTTCATCTTTTGCATGCAAGTCCTTGAACAATACTGGCATCTCCTTTCAGCACTCTCTCTACTTATGGAACAAATGTGGTGCATGCAATGAGTGTGGTTACATCTTTTAGGGACCACATGGTTATTCCAAACCATCCCAGGGTTATTCCTTGCTCAGGCAGATATACCTGCAACACCACATAGGTAGTTTCTGTGGCCCATTGTGCTGCATGTCTTGTTTTTTATACTGGAAAACCAAAGAGAAGATCAAATAAAAAATCTATTAACATTTACATTCCATTAAAATGATGATGAAAATAATACTTTATTTAAACATTCGTGTTCTTGTAAAGATTTTAAAAAGCATACTGTTTTGGATTGGAAAAGGTCTTCCAGGACAGTAGGGGGGGTGATTGGCAAGCTGCCTTACTTTGTAGACAATTGTAATATGTTTCCCTTGCTCAGGTTTTAAAGAGAAGGTCTGATACGTTGAAGCATTAACACTTCCTGTCACACCTATTTATTGCTCGTCATGGACTTTGCTGGGTCTTTGAGCTTTAGGTATCATTCTTGGTGATGGAAGAAAATTACTCAATCCCAGTAGCCTACCTTCTTCAGAGATATAGGAGTTGAGCTCAGCTGTGTCTCACTGCATCTCACTTAGGATAGAGTGCCTAGGGTCATTCACCTCCACATGGGTGACAACAAGGTTACACTCATATTTAGATTAGAGAAGGGTCCTATTTACTCTTGTAACATCCCTGTTACTTAACACCAGAGAAATAACTGACTGTAAGCCTCTCGTTATCCAGGCTGGTGGTCATGCATGCAAACTCAATTAAAATAAATAAATAAATACATAAGTGACGGTTATGATGATGATGAAGATAATAATAATATTAATAATAATGTATATGTTTGCTCTTCTTTTTTCAGTTATGAAACATTACTGTGATACCGTGTAATATTATTATTTTAACAATTTTAACTACTGTGGTAGCTGTGCCCAACTTCCAGGCAATAAATAAAAGCAAACATATATCTGTAGTGGCCGATAGTTTATTCTGGAAACCATGAGAACTGTATCAGCTCTTCCAAATGTAATATTTTTCCTGTTTAGAGCAGAGATGTGTTACAGAAATGCATCAGCAAAATTGTCACATGTCCTCTGCACGTCTCAGAAATCCATTTCCGTGTTCCCTCATGGAGGGCATTTTTTCAGATAGCTCTTTGAGACAGACAAAAAGGTAGCCTGTGGTATATGATTGACCTAAGGTGGTCATTGTGATGAAATACAATACTAAGAGCAACAAAAGTGTTAAGAAAGATACACATGAACATATCTCTTCTTTAATGAGGCCTGATTCAGGGCTTGTAGGCAGCTGAATGGAACAATCAGTTGCAATCAATGGCTGAGATGAGTAGGTTGTAACAGCTAATGTTTCTTTTCCGGTCACTTCCCTCTTGAAGTGTTTGGTGAAGGATTACAGACAAAAAATTAGCCTGGGTAGGATAATGTATCTCCAAGCATCTGACTTACAAAGGCCTTTCCAGAACTTTGCCAAATCTCGTAACTACAGATCTAGTAAAGGTAAAATCTTGTATACTGACACAAGGTTGGAAAATGCTGAGGTCCTGTATGCAATTACTGTTTTGCTGTGCCAGGCTGGAAAATAACTGTAAATAATAGTAATAATAATGAACATTGGATGGAAACCTTTCTGGATCACCAAAAAAATATATAAATTAAGGATGAGAGAATTCTTTGCCGATTGTCTACAGGAAAAGCTGAGTAATCCAAACGTACTCAGTAAAGCAGACTGATCTGTATGTAACTGAAGATATGGACCAAGGAAGAAACTAGAAATCCTTATATGAACTCTGCAGGAAGTACATACCCAAAATAAAATCATGGAGGCATACACACAGACATGATCATATTTATTTTACAGTTTTTTATTGTACAATGATTTAGGATATAATATTTGCTCCTCTAGCAACACATATCAAATTATGACCACTTTAGCAGCAGCTCATTAAAAGGATTAAATATAACATCTTAAATATCATTTTTCTTAGAGATACTAGACAACTATCACATGGCTCAGAATTTATACAATCACATGAACACAGAAGCTGTCATCACATAAAGACCTTTTGGCTCACAGGATCAGTCTGGTATTCCATATGTACATTATAACCTGACTAGAGCGTTGTGAATCTGAACTTGTTTCTATAGAATGTATACCCTGTATTTCTTACAGTAAAGCAAAGCAGGGTGTTACTTACCGAGGCGATTAACTCTTACAAGGCGTTCACTTTCCATGATATACATTAAAAAAAGAGTAGGCAGTTGAATAATGTTGTGTTATTAAGGAGGTCTTCCTATGAGGCCAGGAATTACATGTAGATGTAACCTTTATGTGGACTCGCGAAAGTTAAAAAAGTAAGATACAGGTAGCCATGATATTTGGTTAATAAATTATAACTGGAATACAGGCCCTGTAAGCTGTGATGTGATGCATCTGACAAGCTGTACATTTTTTTACTATCTCACCACAAATTTATTTTGATTCTATAGGGGAAAAGGAAAGAAGTCACTACATAGATCATCAGCTATACAAATCAGGAAACATGACAGAGCATGCAGACACTGCTTTTCCTCCTGCAATGTTCTCACCAACAGAATCTGCAGTAAAGCTTGTGACTGCCTTTAGAACAGAGTGGGAAATGAAGCTTCTGAAACCTCCTGAGGTTAGGCAAAGAGCATGCACAGTGCTAGGGGAAATAAGCTCCAAGGACTGGGTCGCAATTCTCTTGACTACCTTAGTGACATTGCTAAAATATAAAATTATTTCTGTGATGTAGTGCAAATGTAGATGTCAGTATGAAGTATGTTTACGGTCTGAAGGCCAAAGGCTTGCTTATAAATTGTAACATCTCAGTTTTAAATTATCATTATAGTGCATTAGTAGGCATTGCCTTTCACCAAAGAATGTATAATACTAAATATATCTACTTAACAGAGCAGCTGCATGTTCTACTAAAACAAGCACTTTATGTCATAAAAGTTGGAAGTTTTATCAAAGAACATTGCCTTTCTCATTGCGCATTCAAAGCTATTAAGGAACAGTAAACAGTTATAGCCTATATTCACAAAAACATTTACAAAATCTGGTATTACTATAATTATATTGGCATGCAACATTTTATTTAAGGCAACCTTCTTGACACAAACCCCCATGTCCTGTAACTTGGCATAGTATCTGACTTCTGAGTTTCTCATGAAGAAAGATAGAGAAACTAGGGTTGCCCTACCATGTTTACAACATATCTGAGATAACTCGAAGCAACCATGAGAAAGGAGCACTCTTACAGTTCTTGACTGGAGAACAGGTGCACCAGAAAGCAGAATGAGAAATATTGATTCACATACATATATATAACTAGGAATCAGGTATGATGCCACTACTGTGAGTAGTGGTCTGATGTTTGTTACCTCTTTTTTTTTTTTTTTTTTTTTTTTTTTTTTTATAAACAGTCTAAAAATTAAGTCCATAGGTGCAAAAAAAAAGAAAAAAAAAATGCATCTGTTAAGTAGGAACACCCCCACGCAGTCGTAAAGTCATGAAGATGGTTGTGTTAGGACGGATATTATAGTCATTAAGTAGCAGATGATCTTCCAGTGGTCTCTCTTCATAGATGAGGCGCTGCTGATCCACAGGGACCCGTTCCAATTGTTGAACTTCTCTCTTGAAGCTTGCAACACTCTGAGATGGGAGGATGGTGTAGGTGCTTGTTATGCCCTTTTCATTTTTCAGGAAAACAGTCATTGGCTCCTCCTCCTTCTTCACCAGCATCATGATAGTGCCATTGGGGATACTGTAGTTCTGTAGCCGTTCATTATTCTTCATCTCCACAAGCTGCCCATTCTGAACATTAAGCTGCTGCTGGCCAATTGGCACACCAGTCCTGAGCTGAATTTCTGCTTTCACCTCTGCTACCGTCATGGTGGGAGTCACATTAAGACTGAGTGCCTCTCCAGTTATGAACTTCACTGTCAGCTGCATTTCCTATTTAGATAAGAGGTATTTTGTTACAAAGAGTAAGGTATCTGAGACATCAGCAAAGACAAACTTTATGTACATTTTATTTGTTAGAATTATTGCTATCATAAAGTGATTTTAAAACATATGTATGTCTATTTAAAGATATTTTTATTTTGTGCTTTGTGAACAACATTTCATTCTGTGTACAGTTTACTGATTTCCCATTTCTTTTCTCTTGCATGTGATTAATATTTTTTTAGAAACTTTAGTTATGCAAAAAGCACTTCTTGTGACAGTTTGTCATTGCCTTGTTCTGTAGCATAGTACTTCCCTTTGACTTGGGTGCTATGAAATTTGTCACAATAATTGTAATGGGAAATGTACTGCGCAGCTGCATCTTACCCACACCTACCCAAGTGTTTAGGGCTCATCTGTGCAGTGGCTCTTAATGTGGTCCACAGCAAATTTCAAGAGGAAAACCAAGTATAGAATAAAGTCAGTCCACTTGTGAAATATGCAAGCATGTAATAAAAAGAACTTGACAACATGACTCAAACAAACTGTTTAATCCAAAAACAAAGCTTTCAGTTTCAAACAGCCCTTCATCAATGTATAACATCAGAAGATAACAGTCCACTTATATACTAACCACACAGCCTATTAATTAAACAATTAACAATCAATTAAAACCTTAAAGTAAAATAGTGTTAGTGTAGGCATATTTGCTTGTATTTCAAAACTGGTTTCAGTGACAGGAATATTAGCACAAACTCACTAGCCAAACATACTAATGAATGTAGAAGTGGTCATATTTTTATGTTTAGGGTTATAGATAAAGTTGTTAAAAATTTGAGAAGGGGTCATAATAATAAACTGGAAATTGAGGACTATGAATGGATTTTACGAAAGAATGCTGACACATTACCTGGTTTAAATGAAACAGTGTCACTGAAACCAGTTCTGAAAAACAAGGAAATATGCCTGCGCTAACACTATTTTAATTTAAGGTTTTAATTGATTATTAATTGTTTAATTAATAGGCTGTGTGTGATTAGTATATAAGTGGACTGTTATCTTCTGATTTTATACACTGATGAAGGGTTATTTGAACATGAAAGCTTTGTTTTTGAATTAAACAGTTTGTTTGAGTAGCATTTCAAGTTCTTTTTATTACATGTCCACAACAAATTCCCAGTGCTTATCTTATGGTAATACCACCACAAAATCCCATTGCTTATCTTATGGTAATACCACCACAAAATCCCAGTGCTTATTTTATGGTAATACCACTGCAAATTCCCAGTGCTTATCTTATGGTAATATCATTGCAATATCCCAGGGCTTATCTTATGGTAACATGACCACAGTATCCCAGTGCTTATCTTATGGTAAAACCATCATAATATTCCAGTGCTTATCATATGGTAATACCATCACAATATCCTTGTGCTTGTCTTATGGTAATACCGCCACAATATCCTAGTGCTTATCTTATGGTAACAACACCACAATATCCCTGTACTTATCCTATGATAATACCACCACAATATCCGAATACTCACTTACAGCAATGCAAAGGAAAGAAGTTTTTGTTGTGGGACAAAGTGATTTTGTAGCACGTCATTACACATTTGCCTAATACCTAGGTTATCGCTTTGTGATCTTTAAGTGTTCTTATTGGAAATTAATTTAATGGTGGGCAGCAATTTGGAAACTAAACAATATTTGGGATTCAGTTCCGAGGATTAAGCCTATGGATTGTTGTTTATATCCATCCTGTAGCCCTGTAATTCTTGCACTCTCCTTTTGTCTGTTGTGTTACTCTGAACAATCTACTTAACCAGGCTGTGTTCACAGTTCACCCGTGAAAAGAGCTACTTAGCTTAGTGGGTTTATCTGCTTAAAAAACCCTGCTGTATCTATATAACATTGTTACCATGGGGTTTATCATGTGACTGGTTTGATGACTTATGCTTATTTTTGATTGGATGAGTGGGATGTGAATATCAGTATTTAAATGATGTGTTAAGTTATTTTAAATGTCTGAAGAATCATTTTTAAATATTGTGAATGGGCTAACTTTTTCTTAATAAATTTGTGGTGATTTATTTTTCCTCTGCCTTGTTGTGGCTCACTATATGTTATTTTGTTTTTTACTACTGTATCTATGATTACATTAGTATAGTCCAAACCACACCTGTAAAAATTTGATTTGACAGCTTCCATAATTTCATCAGCTGGGTTTTACATCATACTTCAGTGAAATATTTAAGAGACAGCTATAATTTTCGTAACGGAATGAACAATCATTTATCCACTTTTTCTAAAGTCATTGTTGATGCATTGCATGATGCTGTTTGCATCATCAATGGTCAGTTTAACCAGCAGATAGTAATTTAGTCTTGCAAGATGCCCACTCAGGCAGCCACCAGCTTGTAATAGTACATCCACATTTTCTGCATTTTTTTTCTTTTATTTCCTTTCTAGCTATGTTTCAGTCAGGATCCAGTTATCCTACCCTCAAAATGTATTACACGCTTAAAATTAATTTTGCTGATTGTGTTTGCAGCAGGGGTGTTCAGAAGATAAAGATTCAGCAGTTTCCTCTGCTCCCTTACTTTAGTATAATTTTCTTTGACTTCCCAACTCTGGCCACTTTGTTGACTGATATCACATCATATGTGTCTTATAGCCTTAGAATGCTTCTAGTTTAAAACATCTGAATTAAATTTGTGAGCACTACCACCAATATGAGAATTGTAAGGAACGTCATTTGTGTGACTGTTTTTCCTGATATTTTCACCAACTGCAAGAGATTTGCATAAGCCAGAGAGGTGATTACCAGTCCTTTGCAGCAAATGTCACTGATGCCCTCAGAGCACAGCTATTTGCAGAGTTCTGGCTGGAATGTTGGCAAGCTAGCAGCAGTTTCTCTGGGCTCTGCTATTTTATTTATTTTTTGACTGGAAATTATATTTCTAAGTTATCATAATCAAAGTTTTAGACTAAATACTAATATTTTAAAGTGTTCTAGAAGATAACAACAGCAAATTTCTTAAGTAGATATACAATAACTTTCCTGTCAAATATTGGCTCAGATGATTTCTCTCTGGGGAAAAAGAATGAATCACACAAGACAGAATTCACAGAATCTTCAATGAGGAAGGACTTTCAGACTGTTTTATGAAATATTCAAGAGCTTTCACTGAAAATGAACAGAATAGACAGCAAGATAGACAAATTCAAAGAGAAATGTTCTAAGCAAATGGAACAAATACAAGAAACACTTAATCAGCAGAAGACACAGATAACAGGTATATAAGTATCACTAAATGACACAGAAGGATGACTAGCAGAAGAAGGAAATAATACAGAATTTCTTTTAAGACAAAACACCTTACTAACAGAAAAAAAATAGATGACCTAGAAAATAGGTCCAGAAGGAACAATATTGGCTATTTGGCTTACCCATTGATATAGAAAATGGAAACATTACAACCTTTTTAACAACCTGGTTACCCAAGGCACTAGGTTTACCAGAAGCAATGTCATATGGAATTGAAAGAGCCCATAGATTCCTGACATCACCTTCCACATCTAAAAGTGATCTGCTGTCTCCAAGATCAACAATTGTAAAAATGTTTTCTTCACAAGACAAAGAATTAATTCTAAAAGCTGCTTGGACTAAATGACTCATCAAACTGGAGAATAAAACAATAAGGTTTGACAATGATTATTCCACTAATGTTATGGCTAAGAGAAAAATATTTTTCCACTAATTAAAGAACTGAAGAAGAAACAAATTCAAATACATTTACTATTTCCAGTTAGACTTAAAGTATTCCTGTCAGATGACATCAAACTTTTTGATGAACTAGACAAAGCAATAATTTTTCTAAAGCCAAAAAATATAATCAGTCAAGTAGAAGATATAGAATGGAATAATATCATACAGAAAAGAGAGGTAGAGGAAAATATCTGGAAAACAACTGGAAGCAAGAAAAAAATATAAGGAAAGTGGCTCTTTTAATTAAATTAATAATTTGTCCCCTTTTTAAAGGACAACAGGTTACTTCAAATAGAAATAATTAAATCTGTTATATGTATGCTTTAAAGAGAGATCTGGATGCATCCTATAACAAGGTAACATTTGCACACCTATTATTTCTTATTTATAAACCTACTGGTATGCAAACCTAAGCCAATACTTACAACATGTCTTAACTATAAAATGTATTTAATTAGGCACTACAGCATTTAGTAGAGTATACATATGTGTATATGTATGCTTGTATGAATGTATATGTGTACCTGTGTATGTGTGAATACATATATGCAAGTATTTCAAACAGAAACAACACACATTTTCTTTACATACTATACCTTCAAGTATATAGTTAAGAGAGTAGATATTTGCTTATGTCAATTATTTAATTTAAACGTTTCCTCTTCTTGAATTTTGTTGAAAAATAGTGGAAGGGGATGGGAAAGAATAGGAGGGGAGAACAGAGTATAAAGATGAAAAGAGTAATACTTTGTCATTAAAAGACATGCATTAATTTTTTCTCTGAATTCATAATACAGATTTCACAGCCACAACTTTAATAAATTTAATATAGTGCAACAGTGTTTGAGAAATGAGTTGACTAGTAAGATATAAAAGAAAAGGAAAGAAATTAAATGTGGATTAAAGATGGACCAATAATGGTTTATAATACATGTATAGTGGCACAGAGTTGGTGAAATTGTACAGTGAGTATATAGCACAGACGGGAAATCAGTTCCAGAAGTTAAGTATGGGGGCACCGACATCTTAGATCATCTCAGATAGTTTTGTTTAACTTTTAAATACTGACATACACTTGGTGGGAAGGTAAAAGGAAAATTGTCTCATGTAATCACCAGATGAAGCTATAGTTATTCAAAAGAATTTAAATTCCTCCCAAAGTCAACAAGCTAACGTGATAAAATCCACCCTCACAATTAATTAAATATAACAAGAGGGACATACAGTGGATATAAAAAGTTTACACAACCCTGTTAAAATGCCATGTTTTTGTGATATAAAAAACTGAGACCACAATAAATCATTTCAAAACCTTTCCCATTATTAATGTGACCTATAACCTGTACAATTCAATTGAAAAACAAACAAATTTGTTAGGGGAAAAATATAAAAAATAAAAAATATACAATATGCTGGTTGCATAAGTATGCACACCCTTAAACTAATACTTTGCTCTGTGTGCACACCCTTAAACTAATACTTTGTTGAAGCACCTTTCAATTTAATTACAGCATTCAGTCTTCTTGGGTAGGAGTCTACCAGCATGGTACATCTTGTCTTGGCAATATTTGCCCATTCTTCCTTGCAAAAGTCTGTCAGACTGCAAGGACATCTCTTGTGCACAGCCCTCTTCAGGTCACCCCACAGATTTTCTATTGGACTTAGGTCTGGGTTCTGGCTGGTTCATTCCAAAACTTTAATTTTCTTCTGGCGAGGCCATTCTTTTGTTGATTTGGATGTATGCTTGGGGTCACTGACATGCTGAAAGATGAAATACCTCTTCATCTTCAGCTTTCTAGCAGACACCTGAAGGTTTTGGGCCAAATGTGACTGTTATTTGAAACTGTTCATAATTCCTTCCACCTTGACTAAAGCCCTAGTTCCAGCTGAAGAAAAGCAACCCCAAAGCATGATACTGCCACCACCATGCTTCACCATTGGGATGGTGTACTTTTTGTGCCAAATGTACCTTTTGGAATTGTGGCCAAAAAGTTCAACCTTGGTCTCTTCAGACCATAACACATTTTCCCACATGCTTTTGGGCGACTTGATGTATTGTTTTGCAAATTTTAGCTGAACCTGGATGTTTGTCTGTGTAAGAAAAGGCTTCTGTCTTGCAACCCTACCCCATAGTCTAGACATGTGGAGAATATGGGAGAGTGTTATCACATGTAATACACAACCAGTACTTTCCAGGAATTCCTGGAGCTCCTTCAGTGTTGGTGTAGGTCTCTTGGTAGCCTCTCTGACCAGTTTTCGTCATGTCATTTCATCAATTTTGGAGGGATGTCCATTTCTTTGCAACGTTACTGTTATCCCATATTTTCTCCACTTTTTGATGACTGTCTTCACTGTGTTCCATGGTGATGCTTTGTACCTGTGAACCATGGCTTTTGCCGTAGCAAGCAAATGAGTAAATATTAGGAAAATCCTACTAGGACAGCTGAACTTTATTGGGGGTTAATCTGAGTCTCTTTAATTGATAAACCCAAAACCAAACATGAACACAAACTGCTGAATGGAAAACAACAAAGGCACAGAAATCAGCGGTACTATAAGAAACTCCCAAAGAGATTTTAATCAAGTAAGCACTTTCATACAAAATAATATCAGTACTTCTTCAGACTTTACAACAGAATGAATCTTGAAACTATTAAATACATATCAGTCAACGTGATACTGATTGAATGATTAATTATGCAAACAATTGTCCATCAATATACATTTCAGAGAATTCCTAAGGTGTCCATACTGAACACATTAAATTTACCAAATAGAGTAATAATAATAATAATAATAATATAAAACTATTAATTGAAAAAATAAATATCAAATAAAAATACAATGAAAAAATGGAAATAAAGAATGAAAAAAAAAAAAAAAATATATATATATATATATATATATATATATATATATATATATATAAAACAAATATAACAAATATTATAACTACACTAAGACACAGTAACTTCCCATACTAAATTCAGAAGAGTAAATCACCAAGAAAATACCCTAATTCTTATCTAATAAGACTTCTTAACTTCAAGATGCATGCTATAGAGCATACATCATTGATACCCAGATATCTAAAAGCATCTACCTTAAGTTGTCATAATAATTCACATCGTTCCAGCCATAAAGAAGTGGGTTCCCCTCCAATATCAGCCATAACCTGATCTAGAACCTGGAAAGAAAAACTATGCTCAGGGTTCATTGATACATGTTTGGCTAGTGTGTTTTCAACTTTTATTTTTTACCGCATATTGATGTTCATAAATATGATCTGTTAATTGCCTGTCAGTTTTTCCGATATAGAAAACAATGTTTACATTTAGCCAAATAGATAATACTTTTAGAATTACAATTATATCTCCCATTACAGGAGAAACTCATGTCATTAATATAAAAGTTTAAACCTGTATCAATGAACCTACAGTAAGGGCAAGATTTACATTTGAACATGCCCTTAATCCTGGATTTAAGAATCTTGTTGTATTTGAAATAAGATTTAAAATTCCATCCCCTTTTAAAAATAACAGTTGGTCTATTAGGTACCCTATTCCTCAGGTATTCATCCAATGTGATCAAATTTCAGTTCTTATACAAAATTTCTTTTAGGAAGATGGCATCATTACTAAATGGCATAATAAAAGTAAGGGAAAAGTCAACAAAAATATTACTATGGGTGCTAACCAAATCGAGTTGAGAATTATCCAAATCCATACTCATCTTATGGGAATTATTCAAAATAGCCTTAAAATACCCTAAAGATCTTTTTGTTGTAACCTCCTTAATCGGGTTAGCAACTAAAATTAATGGGTAGCCTCTTTTCAAAAATAGGTCTTTAAGGAAGTTACACTCATCAACAAAGTCAGAAAAATTTGACACCATTCTGGCAGCCCTAACTGACCCTTAACAACTGATTTTTTTCTGATATTCATTATGAGAGATGGAATAATGAAGGGTAGCAACATACTGCTGCCTAACCCTGTCCTTCTGTAATGAAATGTCCAAATAGGAAATCCTATCATTCTGAAAATCACTTGTAAATACCAAGAAGTCAGTTGTATTATTGATGTAGGCTACCAAATTTTGAAACAAGTCAACCGCACATTTAAATCTAATAAAAACATTGTCAAGGTAGTGCGTATAATAAAAATGTATTTAGAAAAAGGATTGTTGTTCAAAATAAATTACCTTTCCCAGTAACACAGGACAAGGTTAGCAAAGCTAGCCCCACATGGGGATCGCATAGCTACCCCTTTAGATTGAACAAAAAAATCTCCACCAAAAAGAAAAAAAAAATTATTGGACAAAATAAAGTCCAATAATTCTTGTACTAAATTCAAATCATCAGTATCAATGCCCTTCCTTATTAAGACTTGGCTAATCCAATTGATCACAACATTGTGGGGTATTACACTATGTAAATCTCTGACATCTACTATAGCAAAGTTGTAACTACTACTATAAATCAGCTTACTCATATTCGCTAAGAAGGACCACATATCCTTACAAATCTGGACTTCATCGACCAAATACTTCTTCAGAATGTGGTCTACAAATTTCACCATAGGATAAGTGATGGAATTATGTCCATTCACTATAGGACGTAGGGGGGAGACCCCTTACGCCCTTGTGGATCTTTGGTATGCCAAAGATAACAGGGACTTGTGGGTCTGGAGCAGTCAAAAAATTAAGCAATTCTAAAGAAATCCAGGCTTCAATGAATAAATCATTCAAAAATGACCAAATCTTTTTATAAGCAGAGTTAAGTTCATTTAAGGAAGCATTAACATAATATGCAGTGTCTAACATTTGTTTCATATTAGCTGTATACCACTCATCATTCATAAGAACAATGTCACTACCCTTATCGGGTTTCGAAATCCTTAGACCACGGTCAATTAAAGCATGTAACAACTTCCATTCATCATCACTAAAATTATCACATGTAGAAATGCTAACTCTGCGTTTGAACATATTCAAGTTCCTAAAATCACATTCACAAATGCATTCAAATATAGCTAAAGTGGGGTGCACAACCGGATTAAATGTACTATAAACGCTAAGTTAATTTTGTTGTATCACACTAGCAGTATCATTACTGGAACTAAAAAATGCTTTTAAGTTCTAAAAGTATCATCTATTTGGCTAAATGTAAATATTGTCCGGTTTTCTATATAGGAAAAACTGATAGGCGATTAAGAGATCGTATTTATGAACATCAATATGCGGTAAAAAAATAGAAAAGGTGAAAACACACTAGCCAAACATGTATCAATGAACCTTGAGCATAGTTTTTCTTTCCAGGTTATAGATCAGATTATGGCTGATATTGGGGGGGGACCCACTTTGTTATGGCTGGAACAATGTGACTTATTATGGCATCTTAAGGTAGATGCTTTTAGATATCTGGGAATCAATGATGTATGCTCTATAGCATGCATCTTGAAGTTAAGAAGTGGACACCTTAGGAATTTTCTGAAATGTATATTGATAGTCTCTTGTTTGCATAATTAATCATTCAATCAGTATCATGTGACTGCATTACTATGTATTTAATAGTTTCAAGATTCATTCTGTTGTAAAGTCTGAAGACGTACTGATATTATTTTGTATGAAAGCGCTTACTTGATTAAAATCTCTTTGGGAGTTTCTTATAGTACCGCTGATTTCTGTGCCTTTGTTGTTTTCCGTTCAGCAGTTTCTCTTTAATTGATGGCAGGTATGTACCCAAGAAGTATGAATGGTGTAATCAAAATCAAAAGGTTCTTCAACAAAGTATTAATTTAAGGGTGTGCACACACAATAAAGTATTAGTTTAAAGGTGTGCACACTTATGCAACCAGTGTATTGTACGTTTTTTATTTTTTATATTTTTTCCCCTTACTGATTTGTTTTTCAATTGAATTGTACAGCTTATAGGTCACATTAAATGTGGGAAAAGTTTTGAAAATATTTATTGTGGTCTAATTTTTTTACATCATAAAAGCCTGGCATTTTAACAGGGGTGTGTAAACTTTTTATATAGAATGTACACAACAGAAATGTCTAACATCACACATCACAGGGGCAGTGGTTAATTCCCATAAGCCTGCAACCGCAATATGCAAAAATAAATACTAGCGTATCATCATAGTCACGTTTTTAGAACTTTAATGGTAGTGTATGAAAAAAAAGACAATGTAACTGGCCTATGAGGCATTACTGGTATGCAGAAAAATAAGGTAAAGTTGCATACTTATTAATTTCTTAGAATAAAAATGAAACAAAGAGTAATAAAATGGAGAACAAAAGTTGCAAAAAACGAGACAGATTTTAAATATTGTTTTGGGGGGCAGTGTTACTTATACATAGGGGATCTCTTTGATTTCACTGTCTTTGTTTTTGCAGGTCTGGATAGTTGTACCATTTATGGATTGATCACTGCAGTTTCTCCGAGCTGTATGTGCAGTCGGGAGATGTCTGAGAAGAGGGAGGGGAGGGGAGGAAGGGAAGAAAGAGGAAGAGGAGGGAAAAAGAAAGGGAAAAAGAAAAAAAAAAGAAAAGAAAAAGTCAAAGCTTTTCTGAGGTTAGCAACAGGGATTTCTACTGTCAGTCTGTGTATATGTTGGTCAGGAATTTTTAAGAGTTAAATGCAGAACAGAACTGAAAGTTAATACGAGTACCTGATTTTAATGTGATAAATGCTGTAATATAGATTTAAAAGCTTCTTTTTAGGTTGGTTAATAAATATGTTTATATACTGTATTGATTGATTCATATGTAGTTGAGACAAATGCAATGGTAGGCATACTATTCATATTTAATTTTAGGTTATATGATAAGTTGTGTTATATTTAAAAAAATGTCTCTTGTGCAGAAATGCTTTGATATATAACATTTCAGTTATGTCACAATACTCACTCATGTTAAAAGAAAATGACATACATGCATTACACGTCTTATTTAGATTAAAGTAATATAAATATGAAATAAAATTATATTGTAGGGGCAGCAGATGTTACGAGCTAATTATATATAATGTGGTTAAACAAATGCATATGCTTCATGTACTTGTCTCCAGAGTTCTAGGTCTCAGAAAGCATAAGACCTTATAGTATGCTGAGACATAGATGGTCACTTTTAAAGGACTGAGTTAATACAGATATACAGTATGTTCACAAGGCAAACAGCTATACCAATCGAGAATAAGATCTGACATTGTATTTTGTTGACCAGTTTGCCTGCTGTTTTAGAGTGATAACTGGCTTCCATAAGACCAGAACACAACATCTCCTTATTGATTAGGGAAGTCTAGTTAAGATGTTTATCTTGCAATTTATAAGGACATAGTGAGGTACTCCTCAGATTAAAATACGTGAGATTAAAATATTTATGCACAATGTTGAGTACTGATCACTTGTATTTTTGTGAGCAAAAGGAAACAGAATTGTCATAATAAGGGAGTGATTCCTTATTATGTCATGCGATATTTGTTCATATGTAAATGAATTTGCAATATCTCCTCTATGTTGTGGCTTCATTGGGACTTATAATTGATAACTTACACTGATATTAAGAAGAGGCTGATCCATTTTATTTTCCTATTTTTTTTCTCAAATTATAAATTTAACTACAAGTCTATATAGAGTTGTGCTTGATACATATAACGAATATTAACATATATGAATAATTTAATAACTGACATTTCTTGATCTTATAAATTATATATTTTATCATCTAAAACATTAGTCACTTTCATATAAATATTATCCCTTTGTTGTAATATTGT
Organism: Protopterus annectens; assembly: GCF_019279795.1. Classification (NCBI taxonomy): domain Eukaryota; kingdom Metazoa; phylum Chordata; order Ceratodontiformes; family Protopteridae; genus Protopterus; species Protopterus annectens. Next base: position 461,451,039 of record NC_056733.1, on the reverse strand, counting down.
GATACATTCAGCTTTATTAATTTGAAATTTTTAGAATAGCGGACCAGAGATTATTGGTTACTTTTACTTTTTTTGTCTTTTTTGACTGAAAAATGAGAGGGTTAGTTTGGCAAGATTATCTGTTCAAACTTGGTGTTTTCGACTCCATGGCGGGAAGACATTTTTAAAGAATTGTTAGCTTAATACTTATTATAATATATTATTCTGTTTGAGTGTCTACATGTTTCATAATTGTCAATGTACTTATTTTCAGAAACATGTTTGGATTTGCAATGTTTATTATGTAGATTATCATTTATATGAGTGGTATCATGAAACTAATACAGTCAAAATTAAGAAATACATTTATCTTGTGTTCTTTAGTAGATACAACATGATGCAACTAAAGTGTATTTCTATTAATATAAATGGTCTAAACAAGGTTGTAAGAGAAGAAGTTTAGGTAGATTTCTAAAATTACATAAACCACAGTTTCTTTTACAAGAAACTCACTTACTACAGTAGGATATACATAAACTCAACACCAAGCAATTTACTGTATTGAATAGTTCTCAATTCAACCCAAAGAGACAGGGGGTGACCATATCATGGGGAAATGCTTTACCTTTACCTAATATAATAAATGACTATAAAGATGATAAAGGCATGCTCTGCTTAGTGGTCATTGAATTTAATGGGGATATATATACTCTTATAAATGTCTATTGGATTCCAGGTATTGGAGTTAAAACAGTTAAATCACAATTGGAAGATATAATACAACACTCAAAAGGAAACATAATTTTGTCTGGGGATTTTAATTGTATACTTAAAGATGAGGATACTAATGCCATTAAGAAAATGAGAATATCAGCAAAAGAACTAGGAAGGTTTATAGACTTATTTCAATTTAAACATATTAATGAGTTTTCAGACCCCTAGTTCTGTATTATATACTTACCTTTCACATAGACATAGATCTCATTCAAGAATAGATAGAACATATATTTCAAATAATTTAGTATCTAAATTGATTAAAGTCAAAACAATCTCTTGCCCACTTTCAGACCACAATACAATAACTTTTGAACTATTATTAGATACTAATTAAAAAGGTTTTTATTAAAAGGTTACTAGTGTGCATAACAAATTTAAATGACTTTAAAAACATTTTCCATAAAGAGATACATTAGTTTCTAAAACTTAATTGTAAGGATAATATATCTGAAATTTATGCATGGGATGCTTTAAAAGCTTATTTCAATGGAAGAATAAAAACTGGTATACTAATAAAAACAGTGGGATAAAGACTTGTTTGAGACAGAGAAGAAAACTAATAATTTACAACAGAAAACTCAAAAAGTTCAAAATGAAAACATGAAAGAAGTAGATGAATTTAAAAAATATCTCAAGATCTTAAACCTTAAAACTATGATCAATTTAGAAAGGTTGAAATTACTCAGTTATTCAATAAATACTTAATCTTTAAACAAATTAGCTTCCAAATAATGATCAATAAATATAATCACATTAAGGAAATGTACTTACTAGATGATAAAAAGAAAGTAACAAACACAGATGACTTTCTAAAGATATTTAGATATCATGTTAACAAAGTTAATCAAGATAAGGTAACAACTGATACTCAAGATTTAATTCAAACATTTATTAAAAAAATATATTAGAAACAAGTTAACTGAGCACCATCAGAAATTAATAGACAAACCTATACAATTAATTGAAATGAAAAAACAAATTAGGCAATTAAAGCCAAATAAAGTACCTGGTAATGATGGCATAATATCAGAAGTATATAAAATAATGCTAAAGGAAGCTCTTCATATTCTTCATCAAGTTTTTTACATTAGTTAAAGACCTAACAAAAATACCCCATCATGGAAATATACATATATTACACCAATATTAAAGGCAAACAAAATCCAGCTGAATGCTCCTCATACAGACCTGTATCACTTTTGAATATAGATTATAAAATATTCATGGCCATACATGATAACAGATTACAACATTTTTTTTTACCAAGTCTGATTAATGATGATCAAACAGGATTTATAAAAAACATAAATACATTTGATAACATTAAGAGAGCATTATCAATAATTGATTATGCAGAGAGTAAAAAAGAAGGACTGACTTTATTAAGTTTAGATATAAATAGTGCCTTTGATATTGTAAATTGGAATTACTTACTATTAGTTTTAGAAGAATATAATTTTCCAGTATGTTTTTCTCAGCTTTTAAACTTCTTTATAATTCTGTGGCCCATGTAAAAATTGGATCCTACTTATTAGAATCAATTCCATGTACTAAAGGAACTAAGCAGGGTTGTCCCCTCTTACCATTACTATTTACATTGGTTATGGAGACGTTTGCAGATTTTATTAGAGATAAGAAAGACATTAAGGGAATACAAATAAATAATCAACTAAATTCCAAAATATTGTTATTTGCAGATGATATACTCTTAATATTGATTGATAACAGAAACTCACTTAAAGCAGTATTTAATGTAATAAAGATATTTCAGAGAAAGTCTGGACTTGCATTTAATGAAAACAAGACCAAAATCTTACTGAGAAATGAAAGTGTAGATAATATGGAAGACAACTTTTCTAAATATGTAGATCAAGATGGAAAAATAACATATTTATGAATAATTTTGAAACAAAACATTAAAAAACACAGTTGAGAAAAACTATAAAAATAATTTAACAAACCTCATTGCACTTTTAAAAAATGGAACAAATTCACTTTTACAATGGAGGAAAGACTCACTATAATAAAAATGATTATATTCCTGAAAATTCTATACCTAATACAGTCCTTATCTTTACCCCCATCTAGAAAAAAAATATTAGAAAATTTTACATTTTAATACTCAGATTTTTTTGGTATCCCACCAAACCAAAAGTAGGATTAAATCATCATATAAGAGATTGGTCATTAGGTGGAGTTGGCTTTCCAGAAATAGAGTTATATTCAGCATCATCAGGTGTAAAAACAGTCCTCTTATAGTTAAATAAAAGCTATACTGTTAAATAGAAAGAAATACAACAGAGTATGTGTAAAGACTCAAATCAGTTACATTATTCACAACAAAATGAGATAATAAATAATGAATTGTTATGGTTACTAAAATATTACACATTAGAAAATAGAAATATTAAGATTAAATTTACATACATCACCTTAATATTAAACATATTTAGAGATTATATATACAAAATACCTAGTTATAAAGCATGGTTTGTATTGATGTTTCCAGTAGCATGTACACAAAATAATGTATGTACCTCTAACTTGTCAATAATGCACAAACTAAAAGAAAATAATCTGATTTATTGGCATCAATTAATGGATGGAATTAAAGTACAAAATACAGAGAATATAATAACTAGATACAACTTGGACAAAGATATGTGGTTAGATATACAAAATTATAGACAAACTATGCAAAACAGGATACATTTAATGCAATACCCAATAAGAAACAATATTCCAAAATTCATAGACTTAATGATAACTTTGGTAAGTCAAGAAATATCCGATAAAAGTCTTTCATCCAAAAGATATAATGTTAAAAAAATGTAGAAGAAAATACTCATGAAAAATATTGGGAATATTTCTGAATCACAAATAAGTATGAACCTAGTAATGAATACAAAAAAAAAAAAACATACTGATATCCTTTAGGCAAACTACTTCCTCTTTTAGGTGGAAATTACTTACATGGAAATTCATGCATAGATTATTTATCACACCTCATAGAACTGAACTAATGTATAAAAAGAAAACAATATGTTGGAAATGTAATCTATGTGATAAGGCTGACTGGCAACATATGTTTGTTGACTGTGTAACTGTTAAGCCATTTTTGGGACACGATTAATGTATTCTTGCAATCTTTGTTTAATGACAGTTTTACATTAAATAAATCATTAATTTTGTTCAATACACTGATAGCAAATTGTGTAAAGAAAGTGAATTAACCTGTATTATGAAGTTTACTATCAATAGCAAGGAAAACAATAACAAGAAACTGGAAAAATGACCAATCTCCTTCAATGAAAGAATTTATAAAAATGACAACTGATGTTTGTCACTATGAACTTTTGATGATTAAGATGAGAATGACTAGAGTCACCACATCCTACAACATATGGAAAAACCTTAAAGAGCTGCTGAGTAAACAAACATAATAGAAAAATGGAAACTTTATATTATTTGTTTTTTCTTTGTCAAAGGCTCTAAGTACAATGGATTGTTTAGTAAACTAGTAGACACCTTTGTAAATAGTTGTTTAGTTATAGTTTGTGATATTTTTTACCACTGTTCAATTTCAGTGTTGAATTTTAATGTCATAGTTGTTACTTATATTAAATTAATAAAAACATTTTCAAAAAAAAAAGCAAAGCTATTTGCAAAGAAATTCTCAATGTATGCCAAAGGTTTTCAGTTCTATTTTAGAACTGTAGGAAGAGCAGGCAGAGTAAAACTCTGTAGTCTATGCAATATGCACTGTGATGTCAAAACAGCCCCCTTCCTCTGCAACACATGACTAGCTTGTAAGCCTTCATGTCTAACCAATTCTTTCTATTGTTTCTAAGCCCTTAAAATGTTAAACACTATTATGTAGCCGTTTTTCTTTTCTATCGCTCTTCAAGAAATGCAAACCCTAATTGCTTCCCTTCTATTTCACTGTGCTCACTTATCTTAATATGACTTCAGTTTATAGAGTTCTGCAACATTCACACACTACGTACAGCAGCCAGCCATTTACAGGTGGTTCCTAGCCATAAGCTATCCCAGTTATGAGTATACCATGCTGTGCATATCTGTATTGTATCTGGAGCTAACAATCACTAATGAACTGACCACTGCCTGCACTACTGTCTTTTCTTTCTTCAATGTAAGCTGTTAACGTGGGAAAAAAATCACCTTTGTCTGTCCTTGGTTGTTCTGCACATACAAAAGGGTTTGTCTCCAGTACACTAAACTCTTTTGTAGTTATAAGAGCTAAATGCAGTGTCCTCCACACCAATACACCTGGAGTCTAGCTAAACATACAAACAACTTCAATGTATGGAGCCATATAGTACCAAATAGTCCAAAAGTAAATAAGCAATGTTAACCAGAGCCAACATTCTGTATGTTACTGTACCTTTATTTTCTGAAGCGGTTAGTTGCTGTGATTTTTTATTCTCTGTCTCTTACTTCTGTTGAATGCAGTTTTTCATTCGATGATTGCTGCCGAATCCTGCTCTTCAGTCTCCGAAGCTCTGGATCGAATTTGCCTTGACAGTCCATTTTTATAGAAAGCTACATTCCAAAAGTGACTGTAAGAATCAGACTACTAGCAAAACAGGTTACAAGTTTCAGTTTCCATTTTGTGAACAAATAGATGTCTGTGGAGAGCAAAATAATAATGTAGCAAATAGTTTTGTTACTCAACACATCTTTCAGTTTCTGACTAAAGTGAAACTTGGAAGGAAGCATAACCATTATTGGGTCAAAGCATGTTCATTTCTTGTCAGCATTCTTTCCAGTTTATTATTGAGCCTCATTTAACAAGATTAAAGCATAAGCAACTAGTCTGCATATTTAATGTGCAAGGAATTTGCATTAAGGCAGTTATACATTTCAATCTAAGCATTTATGTATTTCTGCCTTATTCATAAATGTCCATAAAACAGTCTTCTTATTTTTTTTTTGTGTGGCGGATTGGCTTAACATTATTGCACTGTTTAAAATGGGCTTATAAGTAACATATAAAATCTGAATCTTGTTCTTTTAATTTGTTAAAATATTTTTATTACACACCCCTATTAAAATGCCAGGTTTTTGTGATATAAAAAAATTAGACCACAATAAATCATTTCAAAACTTTTCCTACCTTTAATGTAATCTATAACCTGTACAATTCAATTGAAAAACAAATAAATCTGTTAGGGGAAAAATATAAAAAATACAAAATGTACAATACAGTGGTTGCATAAGTGTGTACACCCTTAAACTAATACTTTGTTGTATGTGCACACCCTTAAACTAATACTTTGTTGATGCACCTTTTGATGAAAGGAAATAGTTGAAGAAAGAGACTGATTCATATGTTAGAAGTAGGCTAGGTTCCCTTGTAGGCCTTTTTAAGCCTAGCCAGGTTTTGTTTCAGAGTTAGGAGTCAAACCCTGTACCTTTTGTCTGTGAGGTAAACACCATAACCATTATAACAAACCCCACTAACTGTATATTGAACTTCTGCAAACTGTTATTTTTTTAGTTAGTATAGCTTGAGCTAAAAACAAAATATTTGATATTATGAGAAATAAGGTGCAGTAAGCTACATAAATTGTTTTTATATGCGAAGAATGAAAGCTGGATATGGATATGTTTAGTGAGGAGCAGTAGGAGGAAATTTAACTGATGATGTTAAATTATGGATGATTCAAACTCATATAAGTTAAATAATTCATGAGTTCCCCATCATAGTAATTTTGCTTAATCCTAAATGGCACTTTGTATTTGTTAACAGGTTAAGTATGATAATAAGAACCTGGAAAGTGTGTGACACATACGATCTATGCCAGTCACAATAGCCAAGTTATCTGACTGAACAAGTGGCCATATTGGATGTTTAGAAATTTAGAATAACAGGTCTGACAATAAGCCCCCTGTCCCTATTTACTTGTCCTGGTATTTGGACAAGATGATGGAGTGCTTAAGGATAAATTAGATATAAGTAAGAAGATTTATATTTTGACTGTAACTAAATGTATAAGGTGTGAGAGACAAGCTTTATGTCATTTTCAGTTATGCTTGTTTGGCTGGGCAAGGTGCCATGTGAGAGAGTTAAATAAATATTGGTTGAAAAATGAAAATAGGGTCCCTTATCTCTTGTTGGTTAGGTTAACAGGTGAATGAGGTAATGACTTAGACAAAGCAGAGGAGTGACAAAGACTGGTGAAGTAAATATAAAAGTTGTTGAAGGTGTTGTAGACTGTTATAAACTGTATTACTTGTATGTTCTGTACCAATAAAACAATGCCTTCAGAGTAGAGTAGTAACATTTTAAGATTACATAGATAATTGAAAAATGGGAAATGCATGGGATTTGGATACCAGCTTATGTACTACGGCATAAATAAGACGAAAGTGGATGCAGCAGATGTACAAAGGTTAAGAACAATATAGGGAGGCTAGGTGAATTTGTAAGCATCATTTATTTATTTAGTTTTTTATCTTTTGTTGACCAGGTTAGTCCCACGAGGCTAGTAGCTTCTTTTCAAGGGTGACCAGATCTGGTATTTATACTACTGGGGAAATTTGGTTAGGGCATTAGGGAACTTTCCCTAGTCTTTGTGATAAGTACTGTGGGATCTCTTATATCTACCTGAGCTATCACCAACTGATGGGGGCTTGGTTTAACATCTCATCAGAGGGATGGCACACTTGGAAGTGCAGCATCCCTTTATACTGTACTGTAGTATCAGCAAGCGATCTATATGCTGTGGGAATAGAACCCACAGCCTTCTGTATGAAAAATGAATGTGCTACCTGTTGCGCTATTGGCACTGGCTGTCATATGGCAATTTAATAGGCAAGGTGTTAAACTGAAGTTATAACATGATGTAAAAATACTGCAGATGTTTTAATCATTGAGTAAATATCAATAATGAAGAGTTTACATCTGAATGAATCCTCTGAACAAGTAAGATAGGATTCACAATGGTATAAAGATTAATCACAACAATGGTATTGTTAAAAAGACTGGATGAAGTCAAGAGGGAGACACCTCCCTTCCTCCTGCACAGAACAAGTGTTATGTTCCAGAAGCCTTCAAATGGTACAGGAACAATTTCATAATATTTAGAGTAATCTGGTTACTTTTCAGGAAATTCCAGAGACACTCAGGCCAATCCATTTATAATGTCATATTTCTGGTTATTCAACAGCATGTGACATGGCATTTCATTAACAAGGCAGGTATGACAGTCATGATACAGTTACTGTTGGTGCAATGAATTTTATTATTATTTAAACTAACGTAAGACTGTAGAGAGGTTTGATACTGATAATTAATTTTTAAGATGAGGATTATTTTGATCCACAATATAATCATTCTCCAATCCCAAAGAAAGTATTTTTAATTAGCAACATTTTGGAGTGGAAATGAAATTCCTAGTATCACTACTTTTGTTGGAACTGGGTAGGCATTATTACAGCTCATGAATTTAGTATATAATAGATTGCCAAAGTAGACAGATTAAGAGGCATTCTTCCACATGATTTGGAAGTTGATGCATGGGTTTTCAAGTAGCATAACTCTATCCCACTGTCTGGGATATATATAGGAAGAGGTTTGTCAAGTGACAGGGGAGGATCATAGTGAAGTCCTGAGAGGATGTATCATTTAGAGTCAACAGATGAAGTCCAGTGAGGATGTTGGAGTTTTGGGCTATCATAATTTAGAACGTAGAATGTATAAGCACTTTAATGTTTATGATATTAATATGGGAAAAGCTCATAGGTTCATAGGCTCATAGGTGTGTACTAGGCCAATGGCCCTGGAGCCTTTACAAGCCTAGCCCAAAGAAGTGCCCTGGCATCATGCCGCTGTTAGTTCCTGGTGCCTCTATCAAGTAGAGCCACTGGAATGATCCCTGGGGTGAACTTTCTATTTCCCATCCACTCATCAAGCTTTCTCTTGAAGAGGGCCAGTGAGGTGCTCTGCTTGACATGTATGAGAAGTCTATTCCAGAGCATGGGCAGTCTCTGGGTTATGAACCTGTCCCTCCAGCATCCTCTGTTGATTGTGGTAATGAAGTTGAGGTCCATGGAGCATGAGGTGCGGAGGGCTTGGAATTTCTTTAGGTGTAACTTTTCTAACAGGGCTGGGTCAGACATGGCTTTGTAAGTCAAGCAGAGATCGCCTCGTAATACATGATATGAGACAGAGAAAAGCTGGAGTTTTTTGGGTCTGCCCATGTAGGGCATGTATTTAAGGCCTAGGATCTGCTTTGTGAGGTACTTTTGTGGCCTTTCCAGCTGTTGCAGGTGTTTAGTGAGGTACATGCCAAATGGGGCATTATACTCAATGATTGGTCTAATGAGAGAAGAGTAGAGAGAGATGATGACCTCTTTCTTCCTGGATGCAAAACCCTTGGTAATGAGATGTGCCACAGAGAAGGACTTTCTGACCACAGTGGCAATGTGGTGGTTGAAGGAGAGGTTGCTGTCAACCTGTGTCCCCAGATCTCTTATAACGCATTCAGTGTTTAGTGGGCTACCGTCAATGTGGTAATTATTGGGAACTGAGGTTTTCCCAAAGGGAATGACGATGCATTTTTTGGCATTAAACTTAAGGCCATGATTTTGACACCAGTCATTTGCTTTAGTGAGGCCTTTCTTTAGGATATCTGCATCACTTGGGGAGTTAATAATCCCTCCCAGCTTGCAATCATCAGTGAACTTGGTCAGCCAGAGTTCCTCTGTGTTGGCCTAGACTTCTGAGAAGTAGATGCCAAACAGGAGAGGACCCAGGACCGATCCCTGTGGGACTCCACTTGTGACTGGTTGGCAGTCTGACTTGGAGTCTGCTACTTTCACACTGTGGGTTCTATCTATGAGCCAATTTGCAACCCACCTAGTGATATAGGAGTTGATGCCTAGTTTGCTGAGTCTATCAATAATTCCTGAGTGGGGAATGGTATCAAAGGCCTTGGCCAGATCAAGGTAGGCTGTATGAACTGCCTTGCCCTCATCCACAGCTCTGGTGACTGATTCAAAGAAGTCAACCAGGTTGAGCAGGCATGATCTACTCTTCACAAAACCAAACTGCGTGTGATCCAGAGTTTGGAGATTCCCTATATCCTTGTTAATTAGGTCCATGATGATGTGCTCCATAGCCTTACATATCAGACTCGTCAGCCTAATGGGGTGATAATTCCCAGGGTCTGTAGTCACCCCCCTTTATGGAGAGGGATGACTGTAGCTGTGCACCATTCGATAGGGGCAAAGCCTGAGGTGAGGCTGTGATTGAACAGGGCACACAGGTGTGGTGCCAGTTCACTTTGTAGTTCATGTAGAACACATCCAAGGATACTGTCATGTCCCATAGAAGCTATATTCTTGGCCTGGACAATGCAGCTTTAACCTGTGCAGCAGTAATACTGGCTGCCTGGCATTCTTCCGGTATTGTGATTGGCCCTTTAGGGGGGAAGAGAGGAGTAAAGTTGGCACTGAATTTGTTGGCCAGTATGTTGGTAATATCTGTTGGATCAGTATAGGAGGTACCATTGTTCAGTAACTCAGAGCAAATTTGGGTATTGCCATGGAGATTCTTGATATAACTATAGAAGGTTTTGTGGTTGTTTTTAGTGTCTGCCACACTTCTGCCTTCATAGCTAGCTTTAGAGGTTTTGATGAAGGATCTTAACTTTTTGTTGAGGCTAATAAGGGAGTTTTTTGAGTCTTGGGACATCACCTTTTTCTGCAACAGTTTCTTCCTTCTGTTGTAAAGTTTGTTAATGGCAGGGGACCACCAGATTGGCTTCCTTTTTTTGGACGGGAGCGTCTTGGTTCTGTTGGTTATGGCTAGTTCCATGCATTTATGTACGTGTTTGTACAGTGCATTGGTGTATGATTCGATAGTCATGCACCTATTCTCCATTTGCATGAGTGTTGTGAAGTTAGCCACCTCTGTTTTTAGGAGCCCAAAGTCAGCTTTGGAGAAGTTTTTCATGGTGGTTACCTTTGCTGGTGGTGTGGGTGAGATGTGGATTTCCATGGTAATTAGTTTGTGGTTGGATCTAACCAGGGAGGTATTGACTATTGGTGTTGAGCAATGATTGCCCATGTTAGTAATAACCAGGTCAAGGATGTTGCTTCCTCTAGTGGGGGTAAGCATGAGCTGGTCCAGCGCATTGGAATTAATGAATTCCAGGAAGCATTAGGCAAGTGTGTTGGTGCATGAGTAGTTTACCTAGTTGATGGAGCGGTAGTTGAAGTCACCCAGTATGAGAGTGTTAGCCTAGGTTGGACCCTAATAGTTTCCAGGCTGCTTAGGAATGTGGAATGAGAGTCTTGGGACATAGTTGGGGACCTATAGCAGGCTACAACCTGAATCACCATCTTACCCACTGTTAGTTGTACCTGAAGTATCTCTGATGCATTATGCTGGGCTATTCATCTGGAGGTGTGCATATCCTTTATGAATATGGAGATGCCACTGCCTTTGGAGCCTTGGTCCATTTTCTGGGGCCGAAAGGTGTGGAATGAGTTATAGCCTGGTAGCACAGGGGTGCTTTCTGCTGCTTTAAACCAGGTCTCCGTTACAGCACAAACGTCGATGTTCTCCACTTTGAGGAGTGCTTTGCGCGAGTGCATCTTGAGATTTAGACTTCTAGCGTTGAGCAGCCTGACCCTCAGATTGCATTTATTTATAGCTGTTACGTTGGTAATTTGGTCTTTGGGACACCGCCTAAAAAAGGCACTATAGGGGTGGGAAGAGCCTTAGCCAGCATCCAGAAACCTAGGGTTGACAGATGCAGGCCATCTCTGTCAAAGCATCAAGGTCTGTCAGTCATGTCATCCCAAGCAGACAGATACTTGATCCCCTTAGAATGACACCAGAAACTTAGCCAATTGTTGAAGTCAGTCATTTTTTGGTTGTACTGCAGTATCATTCAGGGCGTTGGTAGGATGCTGCTCAGGGCTAGGGTCATACCTGGCTAGGAAGATTATATTTCTGGCATATGGAGAGGACAGACCCAAATACTAGCTATCCATGAGGTCACATGAGAGTAAACCTGATGAATTCAGACACATATAGGTATCTAATGGAGCAGGCAAGATTCAGAGTAATTGGGTGCATTAATATGAGCTCCTTTTAATAGTCTATCTTAGGTAGCATTTTTACATTAGCTGTAACACCAGTGGAAAAAACAAACATGGGATTTGGTAGATGTGAAGCTCTGAACAATCTGTTACAATATTGGCTTTAATATGTACCAATTTAGAATAGAGGGAACAGGGGACTTTCTCCAGAAAGGCAGCCAATGTGAGTCAGCTTTAGAGCAGCTACCCACTCCCAAGTATTTGATAAATTATAAGGAGAGAAAAAATTTAGGATCTTAAAGTCTGTCAATATTTAGGTACTTACGTATTATCGCAACCACATTTTGAAGTCACCGTTAATTCTAAAGTTATACCGAAAGTACTTTATCCTGCAGTGGGAAGGGGTGTCTAAACTCCAGAAATTTTTTCTATACTTTGTTTGTAAAACAGGGAGAGGAAAAAAAAGGCAAAACGTTCCTCCTCATGGGTACAGTCCTTTACCCATTAGAGTACATTTATTGTTTTAATGGGATGAACCATTTCAGGAGATGGGATAGTTCTTGCTGGTATAAGCTCTTCTAATGAAAACTAACCCCAAGTACCCATAAAAGATTACCACAGTGAGTAATCAAAATACAAGAGAGGTATATGGGAATGTATAAAATGGAAGTTGGAATTCTGGTGAGATGTTTATGGGAGTATGGATTGTATTAGCGTTCTTTAGACAAGGTAATTAGCATGGTGACGAATCGGGAACTAAGCTTGTTAGATGTAAAAAACCAAAAACCCGGTAAAATGTCATTGTCAGACACAATATAATTTTTGGGAAAATGTTGTCAACACACACATTACATATTCTTACTACAGGTTTTGTTTACAGTTCTAACCTGCATTTCTAAAACCAATAACTCACAACTGCACGGAGTACTGATAACAGAGCTATGCATCTACTTAGCTAATTCAAATGGACAGATGTCATTTTACATTGATTCATTTTCTGTTCTTTGTGCTTTGGCAACGATTTTTATAAAAGGATGCATTCTTATGATTTCACCATGAAAGATCGACTATTGGGAAGCCTGTTCTTACTTTCCAAAGTGCTAAACCAAACAGCAAATTACTCTTTTCCCTTCTTGTGTGTTAGTTATGCAGTCAAACGTGGAACTGTAACTTTAACTAAAACGCATACTCATTTAACATTTTCCTAACAAGCTTAGTTCCCGATTCTTCACCTTGCCAATTTCATTGTGTATACAACGATAATATTGCTATCAATTGCATCTTCGTGTTCTAAAGAACACTTGCAGCTGCCGCAGAAATTTGGTTGTGATAATACGTAAGTACCAATATTTGTAAGACTGTCTTGTAGAATTTTATACTTGCATATAAAGTTATACATTAAGGAAGTGATCCTTTTAATGGGTAGGATATAGACTACACTGAAGGTAATCTTGAGAAGATAGAAAAATGATGGAATCATATCCATCTTGATTATGGAGCCCCTGGCTAAGGTATTAAACTAAAGCTTTTACCAATTAGTTAAGCCTTTGAAGACATCATCCACAATATGGTTTATTTCAATGATGATTATATATTAATAGAAAAATTGTTTCCTGGCTAGTTGGTTAAGCATAAGTCAAGTGCACTATGATATATGTTTTTTTAAGTTTTATTTATTTATGTACTTGAGACATGGCAATTACAGCAAAACACTAAAACTACATTAATTCCTTAGCTAATATCCTGACTATTCCTTCCATATTTTTAATTGCAGAGTGCACATTTAGGAGATAAGGCTGAATAGGTAATCCTATAATTAATAAAGAACCATAGAAGACCTCTAAGCAGGACTGTAATGTAACAAATTAACATGACGGTTCTGCTTCCAGATGACATCACAGAGTAGCGTCAACATGAATTAAACATTTTGTATGTTGCAGTGCTACGTCTACCACAGACATGATTAGGAGAGACGTTAAGGGGCCTTATATAATTATAGGGGAGGAGCCTTATACAATTATATGGGAGAAGCCTTATATAATTATAGTGGAGGATTTATGACTGTGAAAGGAAGTGAAACTTTCCATAAATATAGGTAGCATTTTTTTTTGTTTAATGATCTTGTGATTTTAGAGGGGAATGTTTACACTAAACCAAACAATGGGATCACAGTTAAACTGTGATGAGCTGTGTGTGATTGAAATGAGAAGAAATATTATCATTGGAACAGGTAGTAGCATTTCTGTTTATCACAGCATGAGAAGTGTACAGTCAAAAGGTAGTAATTTGGGGGTGTTCTGTGTGTGAAGACACTTGATACATTGTCACCTGCTCCTCAAAGTTAAATGATTACATGGGCTGAGGGATATACATGTGTAAAACAAGCTGACTAAATTACAATGGACAGAATTTACTTTACATTATCACAGCCAACCACTGGAGATATACCAGCTCAGAAAGTGGTTAGCTGACAGTGTGTGTGTGTGTGTGTGTGTGTGTGTGTGTGTGTGTGAGAGACCGTGCATGCGCGTGTGTATATGTATGTGTGTTGGGGTCTGGAAATTAGCATTTATGTGAAATATACTGCCTTACTTTCATGGTAGCGTTGTCGCCTCACAGTAAGATGCTGTCCAGTTCGATTCACAGCTACAGCGTCTTCTGCATGGAGACATGCGTGAATGGGTGTACCTTCGTTGAAGGTTGTGCATCAGGGCTGGTAACTCGACACGTAAAAATCAACTACCAATCATTAGCGGACCGGAGTTCCGCTGTGGCGACCCCTAACCGGGAAAAGCCGAAAGACACAAACAAGAGTTAAATGATCATCAGGTACAGACCAGGGCTATTCTGTATGCTAATCAAACAGAGAGCATTACTGTGTTAGAATTACTTTCTTATGATCACAAACATCTGACATCTATTTAGACAAATGTGTTAAATGAACAATTAGTCAAAATTATATAATCATGGGTGGGGAAGGGGTTATGTCTATATGTGAAACAAGTTGTATACATTAGTTTGAGCAGAATTTCTGTCATTTCATCATGGCAAAACATCTGAAGTGCACACAGTCAGAAGGCGGTAGCTGGCGGACAGAATATGTCTATGTTTAAAGCTACTAATTTACCAAAATTTCATCATAGTTGAACAATCATGAGTGGGGTTGGCCTCTTGTGCATATGAAATGAAATTATTATAGACAAAATATTTTTCACTTGTTCGTAGTAAATAAAATACTAGATGTGTACCTTGCAAGAAGGGCTATTTTTCTTGGGTTTGCAGAGAAAGTGTGAATGCAGCTAACACGTCTGTTAACTAGAAATACCTGGTTGTGAAAATACATTATCTTATTTTATTTACATTTGTGTTCCAAGGTAGAGCACTGATCTCCACAGACCGTTTTCCAGCCTTGCACCATTGGGCCACTTAATCCTCTAAGCCAACTGCCAGACTCACTGGCACTGGAGTTCAAAGGAAAAAAATCTACAAAGTAGAATTTAAACATAGCAAATATTTACACAGCATGCACAGATCACATACAATTAAAATTAGACCATTTGTGTAAGGTCGAGTATAACCACTTTATGATAGCAGATGATTTCTTGGATGTATTGCTACAACGTAAATAATTAGGACACTGACCTATTACATATTCACTGTTGGTTTGCAATATATAGTAAAAGTTTCAAAAATATAGAAAAAAAACAAGAAAAAAGGAAACCCAAAATACTAACACAGGAAAAAGACAAAATATGATACGTTTAAACTTGTCTTTTTCATGAATGATTAAGCAAAATCTATGTTAACTCATTATATACACCTTTAGGTAGTATGCAGTTCATTAGAAAAACTGTAACCATCACATTGTAGATAAAATATGGATAGTCACTGAATTAGGTAGGCTTAGGGAATATACTAGTAGTTGATTTAGGCAGTTCCATAATTGCTGTTCCATTCTGATTGAAAATGTATATTTAGCATAGTCTGGAAGGATGACTTCTGTGGAATGAAACTCACTGCATAAGGGAAGTTTATTCTAGATGTGTGCAAAAATATACAGGATATGGAGAGTTGACAAAGTTATTCCTTGTTTTGAGGATGTTAGTTAGCTTACCAATAGAGAATCTGAGCTCCCACTGGGTTTTTCATCAAGTGATTGTGTTTGATGAAGATGGGCAATTGAACAAGTAGAGAAGTTTGTGGGAAATGTTCGTATGGACAAAGAATAGCTAATTATAAAGCAGCAGCCGCTGCAAGTTGCTCAAAGATGCACAGTGGTGTTTTCTGCCCTGCCAACAAATCTAGCCACTTCATAAACCTGCTGTAGCATATGTAGAAGGGGTAGAAGTGTAGGTTGTGGTCCAATGGTTATGTGAGCAGGTGTTACAGAGTGAGTAAATGAATTGTCAGGGGCAATATATATATATATATATATATATATATATATATATATATTCAGAAGGTAGATCATCAGGAGTTATAACAGTTCATTTAAGTTTCAAACAAACTGCCTTAACTTGCTTAACTGAGACTAGCTGTAGATTAAAACAGCCATCAAGTTCAATTGCCATCTATAGTTCATGTTAAGCTATTATTGTTGGTTGGCAATGTTTGTGCCTTTATAAAGTAGAAATTGAGTTTATATACAAAATTGTAATTACTTTCTCTTGGTAAGAGATTTGCCAAAAGATAGTTTTCTTGGTTTTATAATTGTATTGATAGAATGTCAGAATTGTTTGAATCGTTAAGGTGAGCATACTGTAATTTGTTGCAGTAACTCATCTTTGTATATTCTGCTCTGTACTTGGCTGTTGAGTATCATATACATAACTGTAGCTTCAGAGCGGTTTGATTCCCTTTCCCTTCTTTCCAGCCCTGTTTCTGGGATTCATCATTAGTTTTGCTTCAAGACTGACCTAGAGTGCTGCTCTATATTTTGCCTTTTTTAATGCAGAGAGGCAAATGAGATAAGAATCTGCAGTTACGTTTGATTGAAGTAATTAAATACGTGATACAGAGGAAGATAATTCATTGGGGTTCCGTTACATTCTCAGAGTAATGATGTGAAGCAGGATTGCTGAAAGGATATTATACCTAGTTAGATTAGATCATTTTATTTGCTTTCTGTATGGTTGCAGATTGTATAAACAGGATTGTGATCACTTACTGAGTTTGAATGTATGTCTACTTCTGTAACATATCAAGCATTATTGGCCAATCCATTATGCTTTCTTTGCCAGTTGATTTGTCTGTTCTACTGGATTCTTGAAATTAATTGTTTTAAACCAAATAGATTTAATGAGGTATGTCCATGTATTTTTGTTATTTTGTAGTGTGGACATTGGCCAATGTATCTTTAGTATTATATCTTAGCATTATGATGTCTTGGCAGAATGTTTAGAATGTTTATATATATATATATATATATATATATATATATATATATATATATATATATATATATATATATATATGGGTTTATCATTAGGGTAGTAGTAAGTATTTCATTCTTATCAAATTTCGTAATGCTTAATTCTGATAAGGTTAGTGTAAGCTAATGTAGTATATTATTGCTTTACCATGTGCTCTTAATTTTTCTGTCTTATCTTATTAAGCTTTAAGTAGGTGGCAGGGTGGCAGGATTTCTTCATTTGTTGCATTTTCTTTCAAGTATGTCTGTATTAGGCATAATATGTTGCTTATAGTACCCTATCCAACTAAACTCATTGGTTCATAGGTGTATACTAGGCTAACGACCACTAGGTCCCCTATAAGCCTAGCTGTGCAATCAAAATGTGACCCACAAATTTGATTTATATAAGTGGTGATTTATTGACTGCCTGTGTCCATCAGAGACATAGGATCCAGACCAGGGGTGAATTTCCGATTATCCATGCATTGGTTCAAGTGTTTGTTTAAATGCTTCGTCCAGTTGTATGATGAATTGTATGATGACTTTTTAGCCCATGATGGTGTTTTTGACATGGAAAGGTAATATTGTAGAATGTTTTATCATGATTGCTGGTTCCTGTGATAAGGCCAATATCCTCACAAATGAGGAGGAGGTCAACCATTATGAGCTGATGTTTTTGAAGCATGTGATCTCTACTTTTTTAGTAATTTTTTTTTCAAATTTCTTATGAAATAAAGTCTGATATAAATATTTTAGTTGTTTTATTTTGATATTAGAATTATAATGTTTTTTGTTAAACTGAAATATAATTTTTGTGTAAAATTATGATGTATGCAGCCATGTTTTGTACATGTTGATGATCACACATAATATATATGAGTTAAGTGGAGTGGAAATATAGACATTGTTAAACAACAGTGCTAGTATGTTATCTGTACGTATTAGAGTAGCACTAAGCCATAGTTGCTAATATCAACAGATGTTATTGAATAGGGCTATGCTTTTGTAAAGATTTATACCTTAGTAGAAAGTAATGCATTATAAGCTTAGAGGACATCAGCTTATTGTCATGTGAATGCAAGTTAGCAGACGTGGGATGACTTAAGTCCAATGAAAATATTACATGATATGAGGGAGTTATTTTGGCAGTATAAAATTAAAATATATAGGGGCAGCTGGGGATAGGGTTGGGAAAGGAGCAAAGTGGGGCATTAATCAGACTAAATGTAAAATATAGAGGGGCAGCTGGAAATAGTAGTGGGAAAGGAGCAAAGCAGGCAACCTATCACAAGGAATGTAAGATATATAGGAGAAGCTGGGTTCAGCGGCTGTGAAAGGAACAAAGCAGGACAGCAATCAGACCGAATATAAAATATATAGGGGCAGCTCGGGACAGGGGTGGGAAAAGATGAAAGTGGGTCACCCCTTTTTAAGGATTCCTGGGATTTCCTGAGTAAGATCAGCAAGGACATACACGATGATAATCTGCTAATGGTAACCATTGACATTTGTGATCTTTTCTCTGTCCTACCCCATGATCAAGGAATAGAATGGTTCTCTGAGTGTTTATGTACTAACACTACTATGGGGCACAATACTACATTGACAATAAGAACTTGTATGAAACTAGTGTTGGAAAATAACTTCTTGATTTTTGATGGACAGTTGTTTAGACAAAGATGGGGGGTGGCCATGGGCGCTTGTTGCACACCTGTTTTTGCCAATATAGTTTTGGCACACTGGGAAGACCTTTTTGTTTTAAATTCTCCATTTAATGATTGCTGGGGCTAATATGGCCATTACCTGGATGCCATAGTGTTGTTTTGGAAAGGAGTTGTCGATAGATTACAGAGTTTTTTTCAATATATTCATGAGACTACATCTTTTCTGAATTTCACCATGTCTGTTGACAAAGACAAACTTAACTATTTGGATGTGACTACTAAGAAAAACAAACATATGACAAAAAAAACATTCACCTCACATTTGTACAGGAAACCCACATACTCTAACTCTCTTTTGCATTTCTATAGCTGGCATCCTATACATCGAAAGAGAGCCCTAGTAAAGGGGCAGTTTGTTAGGCTAGCCAGAATGGTGTTGGATAGTGATGAATTTTTAGAGGAATATAGGGTCTTGACAGGCATGTTAAAGCAACGAGTTTACCCAGACTCATTTGTGGGCAACATAGCTAGTGAGGTTAAGAGGAAAAGGACTGATGGGGTTTTTAGGGCATTGTAGTACTCGGAAATTGATGGTACTCATAGGGGGCCACCAGTGCAACTGATGGATTTCATAAAGCTTTAATTTTGCCCTTTAATATAGACTTCTATGATATTAAAGAGATTATTATGAAATATTGGACAATTTTTAGAATGGATCCCACAGTTGCTGCTCTATTGGGCAACAAGCCAGCTATTGTTTACAAAAAGGACATTTCTTTTAAGGGGCTGTTGGAGAAAAACTCTGTTATGCCAATAAATGGTGGGAGTTTTAAATGTGGGAGATGCCCACAGTGCCCATTTATAGTTAATACGGAGAAAATTAAAATCAAGAATTTTGGTTTTATTAAATCATCTAAAAAATACTATTGCTTCTCCAAGGGTATGGTATATGTGACTCTGTACTAGTCCTGTGACAGTTTTTATGTGGGGAAGACCAAGAGGGCTTTCAGACAAAGGATTTATCAGCACATATATGATATAGGGCATAAAAATGAGAATAATGCCCTTTATAGACACATTAAAATCTATTCCACTCACAAGTATATGTTTTGTGGTATTGACCATGTGGACTTGGGCCCTCAAGGGGGACCCACTGATGATTTCCTGGATTATCAAGAGTTGAAGTGGCAGATTAAAACCAATGCTTGTAAACCACCTTGGCTTAATGACAGAATGTCTGTGTGACCTTTGCTAAAGTTTAAATCTCTGTATTTTTTTATAATTTATTACTTTTTTTTATATTTCATATTTTACATATTTTTATGTTATTGTATGGTTTTACCATTATCTTGGTTTTAAATAACTGAGCTTGGAGTGTCCCTATGTGAGTGTTTGACCAATGAGAGGAGAGAATTGTGTATTTGAAGTCAGTGCTTTCTTTGTAATTTTATTCTGAAGAAGTCTGACATTTATTTTAGATGAAAGCACTTAACAAACAGCTGTGGAGTGGTACCTGTGCTGAATTGTTGTTTTCTGCATCATTTTCCTGGGTATCTGTACATATTAGATTATCACTAAGCCATAGTTTCTAATATCAACAGATGTGATTGAACAGAGCTATGCTTTTGTAAAGATTTATACCTTAGTAGAAAGTAATGCATTATAAGCTAAGAGGACACCAGCTTATTGCCATGTGAATGCAAGTTAGCAGACATGGGGTGACTTAAGTTCAATGAAAATATTACATGATATGAGGGAGTTGTTTTGGCAGTATAAAAGTAAAGTATATTGGGGCAGTTGGAGATAGGGGTGGGAAAGGAGCAAAGTGGGCCATTAATCAGACTAAATGTAAAATATAGAGGGGCAGCTGGAAATAAGGGTGGGAAAGGAGTAAAGCAGGACACCAATCAGACTGAATGTAAAATATATAGGAGAAGCTGATTTCAGGGCCTGTCAAAGGAGAAATGCAGGCTACCAGTCAGACTAAATGTAAAATATATAGGGGCAGCTGTGGACAGGGGTCAGTAGTCAGACTGAATGTAGCCATTTAGTAAACATGTGCATTACAAAAACCACTAACACACACACACACACACACACACACACACACACACACACACACACACACACACACACACACACACACACAGGGCATAAAGGAGGTTGCCTTTCTACAACAAATGCTTTATATGGTGTTTTTTTATGAAACCCGCTAACCCTTGAGTAGATGTATCCATAGGTTCATAGGTAGGTACTAGGTTATTGGCCCTAGGGCCTATATAAGCCTAACCAAATGGTACCTTGGCTTTTGCCACCCAAGAAAAGGATTTTCCTGTGCCCCTGTCAAGCAGAGCCACAGAAGAGATCCCCGGGGTGAATTTCCTATTTCCCATCCAATCATCAAGAGTTTTCTTGAAGAGTGCTAATGAGGAGCTTTGTTTGATATAGATAGGTAGTTTGTTCCAGAATATGGGAAGTCTCTGGGACAGAAATCTATCCCTCCAGAATGTTCTGTTTATTGTGGTGACAAGGTTTAGGTCCCTAGAGCATGTAGCTTGGAGGGATTGGGATTTCTTTACGTGGAGCATGTCCAACAGCTCTGGGTTTGACATAGCTTTGTATGTTAGGCAGAGATCGCCTTTGAGTAGGCAATATGCGACAGAGTACAGCTGTAGTTTTTTGAGACGGTCTGCGTAGGGCATCTGTTTGAGGCCGGTAATCCTCTTTGTGAGATATTTCTGTGGCCTTTCCAGTTGTTGTAGATGTCTTGTGAGGTACATACCAAAAGGGGTGTTGTTCTCTATAATGGGTCTAATGAGTGATGAGTAGAGGGGAACAATGACCTCTTTTTTCCTGGATGAGAAACCTTTTGTGATGAGGTGTGCCATGTAGAAGGATTTCCTGACTACTGTGGCAATGTGATTATCAAAGGAGAAACTACTGTCCACTTCCCAAGGTCTCTTATCACACTTTTGGTGTTAAGCAGACTACCGCCTATGTGGTAGTTCATGGGTGAGTTTTTACCTAAAGGGATGACAATGCACTTTTTAGCATTGAGCTTGAGGCCATGGCTTTGACACCAGGCATCTGTCTCAGAGGCCCTTTTGTAGGATGTCCACATTGTTAGGAGTTTTGATTATGGCTCCTATTTTGCAGCCATCTGCGAAATTTGTCAGCCAAAGACCTTCTGTGTTAGCCTGTACTTCAGAGAAGTAGATACCAAACAGGAGAGGACCTAGGACTGAACCCTGTGGTACTCCACTTGTCACTGGTCTGAAGTTGGATTTAGAGTCTGCTACTTTCACAGTGTGGGTTCTGTCAGTGAGCCATTTGGCAACCCATCTTGTGACATAGGGATTTGTACTGAGTTTAGTGAATTTGTCTATAATTCCAGAGTGGGGGATTGTGTTTAAAGCCTTGGCGAGATGTAGAAAGGCTGTGTGAACCACCTTCAACTCATCTACGGCTTTGGTGACCGCTTCACAAAAGTCTATCAAGTTTAGGAGACATGATCTGCCTTTTACAAACCCGAATTGGGTAGGGTCCAGAGTTTGGAGATTACCAATGTCATTGTCAATGTCATCCAGATGATTTGTGCACTCGACTTAGCACCTGTAAGAAATTAAAGCAGTTCTGTTTTCCCTCAAACAAAGTAGACCCATTGTTACCATGGTGTCATACCAGTTAGAAATGCACCTTCACAATACTCGGGAGTCCTAGTTCAAATCTTATCTGAGGTGTTTTTTATGTGAAGTCTGCATGTTCCCTTCATATTCAGAAGTTCCTCTACTTGAGTATATGGTTTCCTACTATATTTAAATACATACTGGCAGATTGAATGTCAATGCTACCTAGGTGAGCATATTTGTAAAGTCATCTGAGTTTATGAGCCCTTAGTTGCACTGGTTGGTTCCTGCTTAGTGTTTATTGCTTGCTGGAATAGTCTCTGTCTTGCATGATGCACAACTGAATGAAACAGACTTCTCAACTTTACCTATTTTGGAGGAATGTTCCTATTTTCAGGCATGATTTACTCTTTCCTATGATGTACATTTACTACTACAGACAATTTATGACCCTCACTCACCGACACACTTTTGAAGCTGTTTAGATCACAGAAAACCAAACTACACCATGTCCAAAATATTAGAGGCATCAGTAATTTAAAGGAGGACCCACATGTTACACCCCCCTTTTTCAGAAAGAAAGTGTGAGGTAGATTTTGCAATATCATATATCAAAGTCTACAGATTTTAGTGTCTTTAATAAAATGCTTATATTTTACTCTTTTTCAGTTTTTTAAACTTGTGTTTCTAAGTAATATCCCACAGTCCTACTAAAAGTGTGAGGAGCTATGAGTTATTAGAATTCACATTTTATGCTAATCAGGTGTACAGCTTTTTAGCTGACTGTACCTACTTTTCAAGAAGCTTTGTTCCTATTTTCAGGGTCTGCAAGTTGAGATGTACGATGTGTGTGTGTGTGTGTGTGTGTGTGTGTGTGTGTGTGTGTGTGTGTGTGTGTGTGTGTTCGTGTGTGTGCGTGTGTGCGTATGTGTGTGTATACAGAATATATTAGGCCTGGGGATTGTATATGAATTTATAGGAAATTTTACAAGCTATCTTTCACCTGTGAAACCACAAGTGAGATATACAAACAGACAATACCATAGTACAACTAAAAATATACATAGTCACTAAACCATTTATTCTGTTTATCCAACTTGCTGTTTTTTAAGGGAGGATTCTCTCATCTCCTTTTTTAATTTTTTAAAAAAGATATTTTTTCAGCAAGATGCAGATGAATGGTATGGGGGTGCAAAGGGAAAAGCAAGAGAACAACAGCTCCTGTTTCTTCGACAGTTGTACACCAGGACTGTAGAAGAGTGCATAACTGTATACCAAGCAGGCAGGTGTTGAGTAGTAATTATGCAAATGAGTTATACAGGTATAGAGCATGAATAAGACTGCTACCATTGCTCAAAAACAGCCGTTCAACATACTGTGGTGGTGGTCTACATCAATTTTAAAGAGTAGAAGACATGCCCTTTTATTTACAGTTTAACAATTACTTTAAAAGACATCTCCTTAAGCACATTTGGTACCATAGTATTTTGTCTACCAGTATTACAGAGTATTACAGAGTTCTTGACATCTTGGAGGTTGGCTTGACATACCTATTTTTTGATAATTGCTGGCACAGCCCTTCTAAATGCTATCTCTGAAATGTTCGTCATTGCTGTTAATTCCCTCTAGGTCTAATCAACATTTGAAAATATTCTTTATTTCAAACAGTTATACCCTATCTATCTTACTTTTGGAGAAAGCCCGCTCAGAGAACTTAAGAGCTTGGGCCTCTGTGGCGATTCTAGCCCTGGACAATAAGCTGCAGTCTGAGCTGGATATGTTCACACAGGAGCTCCATTGTGAGATGTCCTGGCAGGATACAGGCCCAGCTGCAGCGGTCCCAACCTTCCTGGTTGGCAGTCCTTTCAAAAGTTATTAATTAAGCTTCTAGTTTTCAGTGTTGTTGAGAGCTTGAGTGGAGGAATGGTCATCACTTATGCCATTGATTTGATTACTGCCACCATCACTTTGCAGCCGTTGCTATGATCTGCAGCAATTTTTTTCAGGGTGGTCATCATATATCCTTCTCCCAAGAACAAAAAAAGATACTTCAGCACTGCTTCCATCAGCTCCTCAGTGCTGGAAATAGAATATTGGTGCACAAATCCTTCTCACTGGTTATGGGTAATTCAGTACATGGTTTGTCTGCAACAGGT
Organism: Protopterus annectens; assembly: GCF_019279795.1. Lineage (NCBI taxonomy): Eukaryota > Metazoa > Chordata > Ceratodontiformes > Protopteridae > Protopterus > Protopterus annectens. The sequence continues at coordinate 461,426,348 of NC_056733.1, read as the reverse complement.
AGAAACAGAAATTCTAACTGTGGTAATATTCTGAAACAGCACACAGCATTTCTCAAAACAAAAAACAGTATTTTATTGTGTACAACATAAAAATAGCCTGTCTTTATACAAACGTTATTAAAAATGTAACAACAGGTGAAGCAAAGCCAAAAGAGCACCTCTCAGTGATAAAAAGTTCAATTTGGTAGCCATATCAGCAGCAGTGCTCATAAAGGACACTTAAAACTTTTCAGGGTCCCAGTGAAACAGTGTTAGGAAAAATGAAGAGTCTCTTTGAATACCAATCTTTCTCTCAGAACAAGAATCTGTCCTTTGGGAAATTTATACAATAAGCACAACACAACTCTCTTACCACCAAGGATTTCACAAGTGAAATACTCAAATTCCTTACCATCACTTCTCTGGTTCTGGCAAATCCAACGCTCTGTCAGAACTTTCACTAGTGATCAGAGACCTCTGTCATGCTTCCAGTTCAGAGCTGAATGTTGGGGTCTTGATCTGTTTCTCCTTCTACAAACAACCTTCTGAACCCTCTGGATACCATACCCAAGCAACTGACACAGAAATAAGGTGATACAAATGGCTGAAGCGACATTTGACTGAAATGTCTTTATATCAGAAATTGTAAAAGCCAATAGATTTTTTTTTTATTACGGGAGTTGTAAAGGAAGCAACTTAGAAAATGTTGTGTGGATTGATAATGCGTACTGCCATGTTCTCTACCTAGATCTGTGGAAGTCTGTTTGTGTCCCAGCACTGTCTCATCATCTGTGGTGTTTTTTTTTACTCTACGGGTGTGACATCATGGAGTAATACTATATATGTTCAGGGTTGGGGATGCAGGGGGTCTTGCCCCTATAAAAAAAAAAAAACTTTTTATGATATATGATATATATATATATATATATATATATATATATATATATATATATATATATATATATATATATATATATATATATATATATATATATTATGTGTGTGTGTGTATTGTGTGGAATATTTTTGATGAAATGACTTTTCTGTCAAATGTTCTTTCATTTGTAACACCTGAATTCCATTCAATCAAATCAACTTGCAGCCCAGTGTCAGTGAACCATACACACACACACACACACACACACACACACACACACACACACACACACACACACACACACATATATATATATATATATATTTTGGTCGTGCAGCCACTGTATCAAACAGATATTTTGAAGAGTGTATGTTTGTTGAAACAAGTTAAGTGGGATACGTGGGATGTGTAGTAGGTGTCTCTGTTTGTAAATGTGTGTGGGCTAGTGGTAGAGTAAGGATTAGGTAAGGAGATAGATTAAGTGTGTGTGATTGTGTGATGACTGGTCATCAATCGCTTTGGTAAACAGACAGAAGTACAGTGTTTTTGGTCAAATGTCTGCTTTACAAACACCAAAAAAAAAAAAAAAATATATATATATATATATATATATATATATATATATAAAACAACAGTAAACACATTTATGCTGGGGGGCAAGTCCCTCCTGCACCCCGATGTGGGCTGCATCCCCCCTACACCCCCGCTATGTATTCTAACTCCTTGATTGCACTACAATGGGTAAAGGGAATATTCCCTTATCCCCACTGTACCGTGATCTACAACAACCTCACTTGCTGTTTGTTGAATTGCTATTTTTGTGAAAGTGCATTTTCGAATAAATGCACTTTTGGAAAAATGGAGTTTAGAGGTCTGGAGGTAGACCCATATATATATATACATATATAAAGAGAGAGAGAGACACACATGCGCACACATGCCACACACACATAAACATAGTGGGATAGTAACTATTTCACTTATAAAGTGCTTATGTGCTGCTCTGTTATGCATTATGGTACTAAGGTGCTGTTAAAGGGAAGATATACATATATATATATATATATATATATATATATATATATATATATATATATATATTCACTTCATAACACTGAAAACTCAAAACACTGTAACTCTAAACACTGAAACCAAAACACTGAAACTTCAAAATCTTGAAAACTCAAAACACTGAAACTCAAAACACTGAAAACACATATCATACATATACTGAGTTTAAACAACATAAATCATAGCACTTTCCACTAAGTGTAAGAGAGATCTCTTTCTAGAGATAAAAACATATCAGCCTGAATCCCTTCTTACAACAACTGCAAGAGTAGTACCAAAAGCATTTGCTCCTGAATTTGAGTAATCTGGTCGAATCTCTTATGTGAGACTGTGGAGGAGTCTGCCTCTTCTTCATCTATAACAATAAAAGAACACAAACTTTTACCATGTTACTAACGTTTACATTTTTATTCTTTGCAGATTTAGTGCAACTTCTCAAAGACCACTTCTAAAGACACCATTCCCACAACCAGAGTGCTGCTTGTCTGTGTGCAGGTCACTACAGATATGCAGCTATTATGAAGATAAGCCTGAGCACAACTCATTTTGCCAGATGCTTGATCCAGAAAAATACAGCCTCTGAGGAACAGTGTGAAAAAGCATTGCATAATTAAACATATGTCTTTCACACCTTCCTTCAATACCCTGTTTCATTATTCTGTGTTCAGTTGTTCTTCAAAATGTGCCTGTTATGGAAATGCCCGCAGAAGACCTGAAGAACAAAACAAGGGCAGAGCAGCAGATGAGTCCTTGAACTTCTCATTGAGAGACGCCCTTCTGGTGTATGACCTGCTCTGGCAACCACCCCCAGTACACCCTGTGAAGGGGTTGCTAGGAAACTAGAGACTGTCTAGGGCCTTGGTGCAGTGAACACTTACAAACTGTTGAAGGCAGCAGTCCGATGTCTAGTGCAATGATCAAGCATAAACAAATAAACCCCCTTTAGCTCAGCAAGTGGGAATATGAGTTATGGAAGGTTTAGCAAACAGACTACAATTAAGAAACAGGTTCATATCTAGTTAGCTGGCTTGCATTTTAAGCAGGATTTTCTTAGAATTGTGCATTATTGAAACTTAAGGGAATCAAACCCTGGATTACAGGAAGACGTTTATTAACAGACTGCCAGAAAAACAAAAGTGCATTCTTTCACAGACCTTTCAGCCACAACGTGGGCCACCAGGCAAGGGAAAATGCACTACATATAGATGATTCCTGGTGTAGCTGGTCCACCAGCTTCTGGTTCAAAGGTGAAAGAGGTGAATCAATACAAAACCTGCAGGGACATGGGAAGAAATGGATGAATGAATAATATCCTGAAATGTGGCACATTTGCATAGGAGACTTGTTCAGGTGCAGAAGCAACACTATTTGGACACTAAAAATGAGATGAAATCACAGAAGTACACACAAAGATGTAATCTTGTTTTCTTTAATCAAAATAAGACTGTGAGTACATGTCAAATAATCACAACTCATACAAAACAAGTGAAAATTAAATACACATTCTTCAAATACTGTACTGTTAGTGGAAGAATAAACAAATAAGAAATGCTGTGTTGGTCCACTAACAGAAAAAAAAGCAACACAAAGAACCTGGAAAACAGATGTGACGTAATACCTTTTATTGGTCTAACAAAAGTTAAGTGTTTTAACAACATGAAAAAGATATATTGTTCAAAAAAAATTATATGATCACGTCAGTGTTCCAAGGGTCTTTGTGTTTACTGTCAGCAGAAAATGATCACAGTTTGTATGGTTAACAGATACTAAAAAGCAGCACAAAACTGTCGGTAAAAAACAGCTTATTCAGTCACCAGGTTGGTATAAATTCCCTAAGTACAGCACAGCCACAGCCTAGACTGCAGAGATGAATTTGCACTTGGCAATGTGGTTCCTGCTTTTGATACACCAAAGGACAGCAAAGGAAAATGTCACCAGACAATTAGCTCTAGCAAGACATGCATTTTTTACACCATAAACTGAGTGCACAATAAATGGTTTAATAACATACCATTCCACACCAAATCAGAAGTTTATGTTTATTTTCTGAATGCGCAAAAAATATAAGAGAAATATATTCATATGCAGCATTGTGGCCATGTCTGTGTATGGATGCTTAGGAAATTTATCTTGTCTCATGGAATATCAGCCATAACATGCAATAATGCAAAATTCAGCACAAATTGCATGTGCTAGGAAAATATCATCTTTATTAGAAAAGAAATGATCTCATACAATTAAAATAAAAATGGAACCCTAACCTGTAGTAGCCATAACTTACAGTTGCTATGTGATTACTTGTGTCTTTTTTACTCTTACATATTGTGGTACCTTGAGATTAAATATAAGAATGAATAACTGTTTTCTACTCATCTACAGAAAGTGACTAGACACACAAAGGATGGGAAAAAGTCTTACAAAAAATAACATTTGTGTATAATACATTCACAGTTTTATTAACAGAAGAGCCCCTCACCAAAAAAAATTATCAAGCCATGTCTGCATCTGGTCCATTCATTTCCTCCTGTTCCAATGCTAGAAGGGAAAAGTGAGACCCGAGACAGAGAGTGTCATCCTCTGCAAGGTTTGGAGATGTTTGTGATGCTTCTAATATTATTACCACCTCCCATCCGTTGGCTTGCAGGCGTGATGCCATGTCTGGCTGTGCTAAGGTGCTGTGCAAGGCTTCTGCATACTTGTGATTCTTGGTTAGAATGTGTGAAATCTTTGGTCAGGTTTGGACCCCTGAGACCCTGTGTGGTGAAGTGAAGTTCTGGGCCTATCCCTCACATGATCCTGCAGTAGGACTTAGACTAGCCTCCTCACCCCGGGACATATAACCAAATTTAGCCACTTTCCACCTTTCCTTCTGGTTAGGTCCTCCTGCACCTAGATCACTAATGAAACCCACCTTATCTGGGGTGTTGTTAGGACTCCATCGCTCACTGAAGCTAACTGTTGTTGCAGTCTTTCAGAAGGCCAATAATAAGTTATCAGAAGGACAAGTGTTTCTGCATGTCAGACTATGATATCCAATCTGATAAGATGTAGCATCAACCATATTTTGTCTTATTTTGCTACTAGAGTATTTAAAAGGAATTACTACAGTAAGAACTTCTGTAAACTCAGATTTAACAATCCACTTCTGAGTGTTACCTTGTTTCTTTACAACATTCTGATACAAATCAATAAATCACATTCATGTTCCCTAGCCTGGCATAATATCTGTGTTTTTTTCACTTTTTAGGAAATTGTCTGATTCCAGAACCTCTTGAATGTATTTTGACATAGTATAATTCAAGACATTTACAGTCCATCTGAAATAACACAGATATTCCATTAGGAAAGATAACTCCCCTAGCTTCTTCCATAGCAATTAGTCAAAACCTTCACTAGAACATGTGAGGGCTTCCCTAACAGGTAATAAACACTCACTGTTTATCTACACAAAATTAGGCTTTAGCTATGAAACAAGGATTGCAAGAAGTAGTATAGTAGTTGCTAACATTGATTTTCAGTTAGTAGTCAATAAATTAAGTCCACAGTTGCAAGATGAAGACACTTGCTTGGAGCGGGTTACCCCCACGTAGCCGTAAATTTAAGAACATTGTTGTCTCTGGGCGGATATTGTAGTCACCAAGTTTCTTGCCATTTTCCAACTGACTCCCTTCATAGATGAGGCGCTGCTGATCCACAGGGACTTGCTCTAATTGCTGGACTTTCCTCTTGAAGTCCAAAACACTCTGAGTTGGGAGAATGGCATAGGTACTTGTTCTCCCCTTATCATTTTTCAGAAAGACATTCATCATTGGCTCCTCCTTCTTTACCACAATCATGATAGTGTCATTAGGGATACTGTAGTTCTGCAGCTGTTGATTATCCCTCATCTCCACAGGCTGCCCATTCTGAACCATAAGTTGCTGCTGGTTGCTTGGCACATCAGTCTTGCGCTCAATTTCTGCTTTTACCTGTGCTACCGTCATGGTGGGAGTCACATTAAGAGTGACCGCCTCTCCAGTTATGAACTTCACTGTCAGCTGCATTTCCTATTTAGGCAAGAAGAAATGTGTATCAGATGATGCATAATATCTAAGGAATCTGTCTCTATAAGCAATACTTACTATCGTGTGCAAGCACTATACTATAATAAATCACATTGAATAAGGCATTTATTTTAAAGTAATTTTATTTGTTGGTTTAAGCAAAATTTAACTGTGTTCCAAGTTTATTGATTTTGTTTATGTTCTTTTGCACATAGCTTAAATCTTTCATCAAAACATATTTGTATCCATGTTATCATAAAAGTATCACTTCATAAGAAAGAATAGTAAATGCCAGTCTTGTGACACAGTAGTGACACTGTGCTCATTACCTCAACTCCTGCTGAGGCATAGCTAATTGCCTCTACTTATTTACTTCACACTACAGTATTTTTTCTTTGTTATTCTCATCATACTGTGTGCAGCATTGTTGGCGACTCCTTGCAGTGCACCTGACATGAGTAGTGGCTATTAAAATGCAGTAGATTTTTTTCCTGGAAAAATGCATCTAGGTCTGCTGCTGCAGATCTATCCTGCTGCATAGAGCCATGGAGTACAGTGGCACCTCATGTGGCCAACTGTAAATGTTCCCTGGGATCCAGTAAGCTCAGAATCACCACTGCAGGCTCATAGACATCGACAGTTCCAATGGTTAATGTTTATTTGTTTCCACCATCAAGTACCTAGTGTTTCTGTGATCTAGTTCTGTAGCAATACCAAAAGTTCTGATACAAAGTTATAACAGATATTAGGATGCATCATAACAACAACCCCCATCCACATCTCTCAGCCTCTCAGTTCATGAAATCTGGACAAAGCCTGAAATAATGGGGGACAAAGACCCAAACATAGGATCATAGGAGTTTAGTAGGCTATTGACCAGAAGTCATTTTTAAGCCTAGCCGTTTCAACCCAATGTAATATTGTAGAGGTACTAGTCAATACCCAGTATTGCATTTAGTGAAGACTGTCCATGTCCTGGAGGCTTGTGGGTGTTACCCCATTAAGAATTTACAGTGCCCCATCCACTCTTCCAGGTTCCTTTTGAACAGTGTTATAGAGGTGCTCTGTTTCACATTAATTGATAGCCTGTTCCAAAGATGTGGCAGTCGCTGGGAGATAAAGCTGTCCCTCCAGAATATCCTATTTAAGTTGCAGGCCATATTTAAATCCCTGGAATGGCTAGCTCTAGACCCATTTGATTTACGGATATGCAGTAAGTTCATTAGGTTTGGGTCTTGGGTTGCTCTGTAGGCGAGGCATAAATCTCCATTAAGAAGTCTATACAATAAGGAGTATAGTAACAGGGATTTTAGTCAGTCCATATAAGGCACATGCTGGAGGCCCTTGATCTTCTTTGTTAGAAACCTCTGAAGTCTCTCTAATTGCATACCAAATTGGGTGTTATACTCAATTATGGGCTGAATGCGTGCCGAGTATAGGGGGGTATAACTTCTTTTGTTCTTGAGGTGATGCCTGTACTAATCAAGTGAGCTATATGAAAAAGTTTCCTTACAATGGTAGACACGTGGTGGTCGAAGTTAAGGTCATGGTCAGCCTTTGATCCCTGGTACCTTACCACTTCATGGGTACTTAGGGTATTGTTATTGATTTGATAGTGTGAAGGGACTTTGTACTGAAGGGAATGATGATGCACTTCTTTGCATTCAGTTTGAGACCATGACTAATACACTAGTTGTTGGCCTGTGTGAGCCCATCCTGGAGTATACTGACATCATTTGGGAATTCAGTGATTGCATCTAGTTTGCAGTTGTCAGCAGACTTGGTTAGACACAGCCCTTTAGTTTTGACCTGAACTTCTGAGAAGTATATACCAAACAGTAGGGGGCCCAGCACAGACCCCTGTGGCACCCCACTGATAACAGGTCTGCTGGTTGATGTGGAGTCTGGTTTGTGAGCCAGTTGGCTACCCATTTTACAACTAAGGGGTCTGCATTCAGCTTGCTAAGTTTATCGGTAATACCTGAATGTGGGATTGTGTCAAAAGCCTTTGCCATGTTGAGGTATGCTGTGTGCACAGATTTGCCCTCATCAATGGCCTTGGGCACACTTTCAAAGAAAACCACCAGATTTAACAGGCAGGATCTGCCCTTCATGAAGCCAAATTGGGTAGGATCCAGGCTTTGGAGGTCACCTATGTCTTTATTTATGATGTCCATAATGATACGTTCCATGGTCTTACAGATGAGGCTGATCAGGCTTATGAGTCTGTAATTTCCTGTGTCTGTTGTTATGCCACTTTTGGGTTTGTGGAATAACTGTAGCTGTTCTCCATTCCATAGGAGCAAAGTCTGTGGCTAGGCTATGGCTGAAAAGGGTAATTAGTGGTGATGCTAGCTCATGTTTTAGCCTGTTTAGAAGACAGCCTGGGATGTTGTCTGTTCCCATAGAGGTTGTGTTCTTTGCCTTGGACAAGGCTTTGAGAACCTGCTCTTCAGGTATGTAGGGTGGGGGGAAGTTTGGTGGAGGGTTTGTTGTAAGTTAGGAGGGGATAAAGGCGTGAAATTTTCTCCAACCCTATCTGCTAGCAGGTTCTCTATTTCTGTGGGCTCAGTGTGTGTGATACCATTGGCCACCAGTTCTGCACATGCTTGGGTCCTACCCTTTAGGTTACATACATAGCTGTAAAAGGCCTTATGGTTATCCTTGGCAGTACTTGCTAGGTTTCTCTCAAAGGAGCTCTTGAGGATTTGACAAGTTGTCTTATTTGCCTGTTAAGGCTAAGGAGGGTGCTTTTTCATTGTTGGGTCCTTGTCTTTGTTTTCTTGGCCAGCAACTTTTTGCATTTATTGTAGAGTTTGTCGATGCTGGAAGTCCACCATTATAGCTTGATTTTACTTGGGACTCTGGCTTCGATTCTATATGATGCAGCCGAGTTTATACAGTTATGCAAGTGATTGCACAGGGCTTTAGTGTAAGTTCTGGCATACTTACCACTTTCAGCTTGGGATGGGACTTGGAATGCATTTATACCTTTACCTAGAAGGGTATAGTTTGCCTTGGTGAAGTTGTTTCATCTGATTTCACCCTTTGTGAGTTCTGGTGTTACTATCAGTTTGAAGGTGACTGATTTGTGGTCACTTTTAACTAATGAGGGTCCAACAGTTGCTGCAGTGCACCTATTTAACATGTTGTGAGGGCCATATCTAGAATGTTTGTTCCTCTTGTCGATGTATACACAATTTGCTTCAGGGCATTTGAATTCACAAACTCAAGCAACTTTTGTGCTAGCGAGTTTGAGGTAAACTAAGTTTCCCAGCTGATGGTGGGATAATTGAAATCCTCCATAACCAGTGTGTTCAGTAAAGTATGGATTGTCTTCAGTTTGGTTAAGTAGGCTTCATGGGTGTTGTGACCCATGGTGGGGAATCTATAACTGGCTAGGACTTGAATGAGGGTCTTACCCACTGTAACCTGGACGTGGAGTAACTCCATGGAATTGTTCAGTCTAACTAGATGTGAGGTGAATTTATCTCTAATATAGACTGAAACACCACCTCTTTTGGTTTTCACACATTCATTTTGCGGTCTAAATGTGTGGAAGGCATTGTAGCCTTGCAGGGCCAGGGAACTTTCTGAGGCCTTAAACCAGGTTTCTGTGACTACAAAGACATCTAAATCAATCACTAGAAGATGTAGATGTCTGTAACTGCACAGACATCTACATCTTCTAGTGACAGAAGTGCTTCCAGGGAGTGCAGGTTTTGGTTTAAGCTCCTAGCATTTAGCAGCACGGCCCTTATTTTGTTCTGATTGGTTAATTTCACATCCGTAATGTTGTTTCTGAGACCTTGCTAAAAAAGCACTTTGGGAGAGGCAAAAGCCTTTGCCAGCAGCCAAAAGCCTAGGGGTGCCAGGTGCAAACCGTCTCTGGCAAAGCAGTGAGGTTCATCAACTATGGCTTGCCAGGCAGACATGAACTGGATCCCACTGGAATGACACCAAAAACTAAGCCAATTATTGAAATCAATCATTTTTTGTTTATACTGTGGCATAATTCTAGGTGAGGATAGTATGCTGCTCAAGGCCCAGGACATACCTGCTTGGGACACAAACTCAGAGAGCCTGACCATGTCTCTCTTCATATAGTCCAGTGAGGTATGTCTCAGGTCATTCACACCAACATGAACTATGACAGAGTCATAACGGTATTTGTTGCTGAGAGACCCGACGGCATGCGTGATTTGGCGAATCATGGCACCGGACAGGCAGCTGACCATTACTTTCTCCTTGTCCATCCTGGTGAGTGAACAGATTTTCATTATTGCTCTTACAAACTTAGAACGTTGCTAGAATAACAGGATGTGTGTTAGCATGCATTTTCTGAAGGATATGAAGTCTGGAACTCAAATGTATGTCATTATTTAGAGATTGCCAGAAAACCACACATTTTATGTGGAATAGACCTAAAATATGAGACAACAATCTGGACATTCTGAGAAAATCTGGACAATGGAGAGGTATGCCCCCATCTTTGCTTCATTGAGATGAATGCAAGTCCTGTAGCCTCCATTCAATCAGCTGATATGCTCTGTGGCTAGTTTCTAAGTAACTACTTGTGCGAGCTGTGTCAGCTGACAGTGAAATCCACTTCTGTTATCTGTAAATGTTTCATTTATATATATCTTAAATTAAAAAAATATTACTTTTTGGAAAAGAAAATGACTCAGTATTACACTAGAAAAAGTATTTGGTGTCTGTCAAACAGCATCACATGACATGTGGCAAACAGAACCAAAACTACTTAATCAGCTATTAAGGCTCCTTTTTATACTGTTTCCACATTCTCTTTGTTGCAGGGTGAGTCTGCTTTTCCTTCCTGCATACTGACATAAAATGCCACTATTGCCTTAAGGCAGCAAACTGATTGTCAAGTTGTGGGAAAATACCAGAAAATTTACAAAATGTAGTTGTCCGAGTACTAGAAAATAATGATATTTCATGATATTTGGTATTTTACACCACAACAGTCACTTAATATGAACTGTATGCCTTCTTACAGTTGGTACTTCCAGAAGTTAGTGTAGCTGAAGGCTATGAACTGTTTCCTATAGCCCAGAGCTTGAGTCCCTCACTATCTATGTGGTTGCTGTAATCAAGTGAGGGCTTTATTGGTTAACAAATAATTAAATAAAATGCTTAGAAAACTGTCACGTTGCTTTATTGCTTTATTGAATGTTCAGTGCTAACAATCTGTTTTAACTTTGCACACACACATGCATGCGTGCGCACACACACACACACACACACACACACACACACACACACACACACACACACACACACACACAGAGGAGCGGCCTTATGTCAACTGGTGCCCTAGGCAAAAGGGCTCCATGGCACCCCCCACCACACCACCCGGTGCCCCCATCCTAGTCTACCTATACCAAATAAATACTGGAAAAGCACCCCTACTAGAGCGGCGCCCTAGGCGGCCTATGCCTAAGGCCGGCTATACACACACACACACACACACACACACACACACACACACACACACACATATATATATATATATATATATATATATATATATATATATATAAATTTGATCATTGTTTACACTGTAATACAGGTCATAATGAGCTGTAAAAATCTAATTTGGATCTGAAGGATAAAACTCATTAACAGCTTGTTTCCTTAACCCATTGTTATACTACAGGCCAGCCTTAATGATGGCCACTAACACCAAACCCAGACATTAAACTTCTCTGTAAAGAGCTTTAATGGATAACAGTAACTCTGAATCAGCCGTTAACATTATATGCAGGCAGAAGGTAAATGTCTTGACAGCTTTTGTTATTTTTTTCATCATCCATCTGAAAATCCTTCCTTACTGATGTATTGGGAAGTCTAGAACCACACAACCTTCCCCAAGTAAATGTCTGGTGGTGTTTATGAGGCAGTATCAGTAACAGCCAATTCGAGAACTGTACGTTCCTCATTAACTTAAAGAGAAAGCACCTCTCACCCTCTCAAGCTCATCTTATATCACTTTATTTATTTATTTTTGCATTTATTTGCCATTCCCTACCTGTTAAGTGTTGTGTGGATTTTCTAATTCCAAACTCTAAACTATAAACAAAGGATGCCAGATCACTCCCCTTTATCAGATCACATTCTCTTTGATCATATTTTCCAAGTAAAAGCACTGCAATGACAGGGTGAAGGGGGCGGCTGCCTCAGGGTCACTCTGTTAGGAAGTGTGCTCAGTACTATAGGGGATGTGCCAATCAGTCTCTGCAAGTGGTATCAGTGAGCATTTAACCTGCTGCAATGTAATCTCTATTGCTTACAAGACAGCCAGTGTATGTGTGTCAGGAATTGAACTAATGTTATTTATTTGGTACAGTTAAGCAAACTAGCTTGATGCAGTTTAGTTTAGAGCTGTTGTGTAGACACTTACAGCTGTTTGCTTGTCCCAAAGACTCCCTTTTTAGGTATTGCACCAAAGTTAACAAAATGTTTAAACACCAAAAAGCCAAAGCAGTATGATGTACATATATAATAAATTAGCCCCCAGCTCTAAGGAGGCCTTTCAGCTACAAACTGTGGGGGTTCCAAATGAGGGCACTGCCCAGGGCACCAACCAACCTTAGTAGAGCTTCCTGCCCTGATTTCTGTTGCTTGCTGAATGCAGCCTATAATACCCTAAGCCTTAGAATGATTCTAGTTTAAAACAATGAATAAAACAGAGTTCTGCCACATACCTCAAACGTTTAGAGTAAGAAATCTAGACAAAGCCATAAATAAAAGTGGGGAAAAGCCCAAAAAATAGGGACAATTTTTAAATATTGCTCTTACAAACTTAGAAAGTTGATAGGATAGCAGGTTTTCCATTAGCATGAATTTTCTGAAGGGTATGAAGTCTGAAACTTAAATTTCTGTCATTATTTTCAACTTCAATCTTTAATGATTTGCCACTAATTTGCCAGAAAACCGTTTGATGAAAAATGGACCAAAAATATGAGGCAAAAATCTGAACATTCCACAAAAATCTGTACAGTTGAGATGTAATCTACCATTAGTGAGAAAATGATAAAGGGCATTTGCATGGTGATCTCTGTATAATTTTCTGATGAACAACAAAAACATGTACAGTTATTGAGGGGTCAATTACCATGTTTTGCCATGCTATCTCACAAAGCATTTCAGAATATGTGGCTGTGTGGATTTTTTATGACCAGACAGCAGCATTCATATTTACTGCAGAACCAGAGAGAACTGTTGGAAGGCAAAACTGTTTATCTATCAGTTCTGATAGTAAATACTCCCTTTACTCCAGGGAAGCTTAAATGTCTTCTTCTGTTCATCGCTTCACTCTTGTTTTCCAGTGTCTTTGTTCTACCCTGTTATATCTCCTCATGTAATTATGCTGTTTTTCTACAACTTTTCACAAAATCAGTACTTCTTCACATCCCTTCTGAATTCTCCACCACTGCTTCTTTCTGCTCAGTGATAATTCAACAGTGGCTTCATGTTTTACATCTCCCACTGGTGTACCTAAATGCAACAGCCATTTATCCCCAAGCTAATTACCATTTGCCTCTTTAATTCTGAGAAACACTTTATGTTAAGCCGCGATGGTGCAGCGGTTAGCGTTGTCGCCTCACAGCAAGAGGTTCTCTCATTCGATTCTCGGCTGGAGCGCCTTTTGTGTGGAGACTGCATGTCCCCACAGTCGAGTGACGTTAAGGACATGCAGGTAGGTGTGAGCGAGAATGGGCGTGCCTTCGTTGAAGGTTGGGCCTTGGGCTGGCAACTCAGAACCGTGAAAATCCACTGCCAATCGTGAGCGGACCGGAGTTCCGCTGTGGCGACCCCTAACCAGGAAAGGCCGAAAGTCTTTTATACAGCTCTGCTGCATTTAGTGACAAGGATAAGACAGGATTACAATCGACAACACGCACATGCTGGGAAATCTGCATTTGCTGTTTTTCTGTGTACTTGCATTCTAGATAAACATATTCTTTGGCCTCCATATTCTAAATTTCAATGTGGTTGTATGTTCTAAATTCGGTGCAGTAGAAGGAAGCCCCCACCAGCCATTATGCCCAGCCCATTGCTGTTTTTTTTATCAACACACAGAGCACGTTGGGCTTTGGTGCTATAAATCCTGTTATAGACAGTAACTGCATAGAATGTATCAATCGTGTTCTAGTCAGTAACATTATGGTCAGTCAGACAATTTCACCAAAGCTTATTTAAATTCAACCAAGTGAAAAAATAGATTTTGTACCCCCCCAAGCAGGGGGAGACCCCTTGTACCTCAGTACTTAATTATACATAAGTTAAACATTGACAATTTTCAAGAAATTTTAAATTTCCAAAGTCAAAAACCTCCTTTCATTCACCTGTTAGTCCTGACTGAATGCACTTCAGTGCCAGATGCCTATCATTCCTTTTTTATTTATCTGTTGAATGGGTAAACCCACTAAACATAGGATTCTTTTCAGGAGCAGCCTACAGGCAGCGCCTGGTTAAGTGACTTGTTCAGAGTCACACATGTAGGGCTGCCACCTTTTTAAATGTCCAAAGTGGGACATTTTTGGTACAAATATCAGATTTTGCAGGCCAAAACATGCCCACGGCCAGTACAAAGGCGAGAACTTCACTTTTTTGCCTAAATAAAAGGTTATTCTTGTAGCATTTTAGTTGATTATTCTGTTTCTTATAACATTTAGGTGTTTCAGATACAGAATAACTGTTGTATGCAGCTATTACATAAAATATAGGAAATAATTTTGTTCTAAAATCTCAGGACATTTCCCATTTTTACAATTTTTTTAGCAGGACACAACTGCCCAAAGAGGGACTGTCCCTCGCAAAGTGGGACAGGTGGTAACCCTACACATCAGGTATATGGTGGCTGAGGTAATCAGACACTACACTACGGTGAAAAGTTCATCAGCAGCTCAGAACTATGATCCTTTGCATCAACTGACAAACCTTCATATCAGAAAAAGTCACAGCTACATAAAAGATAGTGAACATGTCTTTTTCCATGCAAACAAAGCTGAAGAATGCTGATGCAGCTTTAGCCAAAGGGTACATAAACAGTAACTGCACTTTTTGTCAAGGAAATTTCTGCTGCTGCCTTCTAGGTGCAACACCCACAGTCACACTCACACGGATGCACGCGTGCACAAACACACGCACGCACCAGCAAATTGCATTTTTAGTTTTCAACAGAAAGCACTGAAATATAATAATCATTTTTGTAACAGAAAGAAAACTGATGAGATGAAAGCTTAACTAGAAATAAAATTATTTCACAAAAGCAACAGAAATACTGTATCACATAACATACCTTTAGTATGCTGAAAATTTTAACACTTGCTTTTTTCTTTTCTTTTTTCTTTCTGTCTTTGCTGAGCGTTATGTTTCACTTGATTTTGCAGAAAACTTAAACCGTATCCTTCTCTTCTAAATCTCCCATTAGTTTGAATTTGCCGTGGCAGAAGTATTTATAGGGCAGACAGTTTTCATTCATCACTGCAAGGGGGAGGGTACTTAGAAAGCTTCTCATCAGTTTCTGTTTCCATTTCCTGAGCCTACAGTTTCACAAATACAGAACAAAATAAAGCAGGGAGCTTAGCCTTCTCTCAACTAACAGTTGTACTTTCAGTGTTATTATTATTACCTACAGATTTCTCCACATTTAAGATTCAACAAATACTGTTATTTCTCATATTTACATTTTAGGAATTGTAAAATATGTTCTACATTCCAAGATGCATATTACTCTGTCCATTTTATAACCCCACTCTACTATACAGCTTTACTTAGGCTGGGATTAAGAAAGCTGAGGCATACTGTGTATATCTGTCTGGTACAGACTATGTTTGGCATTCATAGACAATTGCTGCACAGTTGTGCAGTCCTAATTTTTGAGGGGGTCACTTCATTAACAGAAACATAGCTGATCAGACATGTAGGCAATAACAGCACTGGAGGGACAGCCAAAGGACTGCATAAATAAAGAGAAGTGTAGTGCTAATGGGAGAAGCAATGTTAGCTGTCCAATGGCTATAACAGCACTGCAATAGGAAGTGTGACTGACATGACATTCATGGCAAGGAAGGCAGGTTAGCATGGCCAAGTCAATGCTCAATCATGCATATGATACAACATCACATAGCTGCATCTTGCCAGAGCTGTAGCTAGGGTGGACAAAAGGCAGCAGCTGCCCCGGGCACAAGCTGTTGGAGGCACTATCAGTAATTTCAATGTATTGCCAGCATTCACCTATTATCAGCATACTGGCATTCATTCATTTAATCAACTGCAGCTGTTTAAATGAATGAATGTAAGCTTCTGAGCCCCCCAAGCCTTTCTGTGTTGGAGGGAAGCCTTCTAGCTTATCAGTGGGAGTGGTAAGCACTAGGTAACCTGTCTACCACATAAGGAGTGGTTCTGGCCCAGAAATTGTAGTTATTGGCAGTTTGGACAATCTCTTCCATCTCTCTCAACTTTCTGATTTGAAAGCCTGAACTTGTTTCTGTACTGTAACTCGTATAGTGCAGATACAGATTCTTAGTTTTAGCACTTAAATTTTCTTATTCATGCTCAGCACTTGTTCAGAACTTGTAAGCACTAAATAAGCTACTAATTACTATAGCACTCAATCTTCCTCATTACCTAGTGGAAAACAGTTTTTGTACTAACTTTTCTCACTTGCTTAGAGAAAACAGCTCTTGTACTCACTTTCCTCACTTATCTAGAGGAAAATAGTTTTTTATTCAGGCATGTCGAAGGGGCAGCTCCCAGTGTTCTCTCCTGTCTATCTGATGAATCTGGGCATCTTGAGGCAATGTAGAAATTGTCTCATGTACACAGACAACCCTTTCCCCTTACCACCCAACACTACAACCTGTGAGAGATGCACTTATCTAGCCAAACTGGAGGTAAAGCTCTCTCCAACCAAGACTGAACTTGACAGTCATGAGGAGAAGGTAAACATTTGCACCACACCACACTCATCACTTAGTCTCACTAAATCTACACCACCAAAATCCACACATAGTATCACAAAAACATTCATGGAGGCTCTCAATAATAATCTGTCTAAACAACAAAGACCTCCAAAGCAGAAACACAAGCAACCTCCATCCCACAACACAACCAAAATGACACATAGCCCACAGACTCAGCATGCCACTCAACTACAGCCAATAAGGCAAAACAATGTACCCAACACACTAGTCACAGGTGACTCTATAGTCGGGCACATTGATGTTCCACTCATCAGGCTAAACAAGGAGAAGGTTACTGTCAGCTGCCTGTCAGGTGCCAGGATCCGCCACATAACCCATGCCCTCAGGTCACTCCATAACAAGTACAAATATGACTCTGTCATTGTCCATGTCGGTGTGAATGACCTGAGACGTACCTCCCTGGACTACATGAAAAGAGACATGGAAGAGCTCTCTGATCTTGTAGCCCAGGCAGGTATGACCCTAGCCCCGAGTAGCATTCTGCCATCGCCCCGAATTATACCACAGTACAAGGACAAAATGATTGACTTCAACAATTGGCTAAGCTTCTGGTGTCATTCTAAGGGGATCCAGTATCTGTTTGCTTGGGATGACATGGTCGACAGACCATGATGCTTTGCCACAGATGGCCTGCACCTGTCGCCCCTGGGATTCCGGATACTGGCTAAGGCTCTTGCTGCCCCTATAGTGCCTTTTTTAGGCAAGGTTCAAATAACAAATTCACCACCGTAACAGGAACAAGCAAGCAAAAACTGAGGGTAATGCTACTCAATGCTAGAAGTCTAAATCTCAAAATGCACTCACTCGAGGCACTCCTGAAAATGGAGAACATCGATATCTGTGCAGTGACTGAGACCTGGTTCAAGGCTCCAGAGAGCACCCCTGCACTACCAGGCTATAACTCATACCACACTTTTCGGCCATGTAACCTGGACCGAAACACCAAAGTCGGAGGTGTGTCCATATTCATTAATGATATCCACACTTCCAGGCTAGTTGCTCAGCATAATGCATCCGAGGTTATCCAAGTGCAACTAACTCTGGGCAAAACTGCAATCCAGATTGTAGCTTGCTACATATCCCCCACCATGCCCCAGGATTCCCACTCCTGTTTTCTTGATGTACTGGAAAATATTAGAGTTCAACCAAACACCTTAATAATGGGCGACTTCAACTACCCCACCATTAACTGGGAAAACTACTCGTGTACCAACTCTTTAGCTCAACGCTTTCTGGAGTTCATAAACTCCAATGCCCTGGATCAACTTATCCACACCCACACCAGGGGCAACCTGTTTCTGTAGGCTACACACTAAAGTGCGCTAGCCGATTTACAGCATTTATAGCATTTACTGTCTGTTTTTTTCCTTGTCTCTGTAATAAAACAAAAAAAAATCTCTTGTTTACCTGCCTTACTGAACTAGAGTAGTCCAGTTTCAGAGTTGCTGATCCCTGGGCTTTGTTTTTAGTTCCTGTTACTGATCCATTGCCTTATTAGGGAGGAGGGAAGTTTCTTTGCTTACCAGTGGGAGTGGGAAGCACTGAGCGGCCTTTCTGTCCGATTTGGTGAAGTTTCAGCCAGAAACTAGTAGTCCATTGGTTGTTTTGGGCCAATTCCTAGCTCCTTTCAGCCCCTGCTATAAAAAACGCTAAACACGCGTTTTTCCAGCTTGTACCAACTCAGCACAGATCCTCGTGGTGGCCTGCAGAGTGATCCAAGCAGAGAGCTAAAAGAGTGACTTTCTACCAGATATAAGTATTTTTGTGGCTTTCCACTGTTATTTAAGCTAGCTGCATTTTAGCCTGTTTTATTGCTACTTTAAGTGATTTCTGCATTTTACACTGTTTATTGCACTTTAAGTTACTAATTGTTGCAAATTGTTTCTGTAGGCTACACACTAAAGTCGCTAGCCGACTTACAGCATTTACTGTCTGTTTTTCCTTGTCTCTGTAATAAAAACAAAAAATCTCTTGTTTTCCGCCTTACTGAACTAGAGTAGTCCAGTTTCAGAGTTGCTGATCCCTGGGCTTTGTTTTTAGTTCCTGTTACTGATCCATTGCCTTATTAGGAAGGAGGGAAGTTTCTTTGCTTACCAGTGGGAGTGGGAAGCACTGAGCGGCCTTTTGTCTGATTTGGTGAAGTTTCAGCCAGAAACTAGTAGTCCATTGGTTGTTTTGGGCCAATTCCTAGCTCCTTCAGCCCCTGCTATAAAACACGCTTAAAGCGCGATAAGCTGATTTAGCTGAGTTACCACTGTTGCACACAAGAGCAGCGGCGGTTAAACAAGGTTAAACTATTTGGGCCATCTAAATTCCACTCTTCCAATTTTCCCTTAAAACTACCTCCTCGAGCTGTACTGCTGATCTAACCAGCATATCCTATAACTGAAAAGTTCATCTCTACTTGATTCCCAAGTAGACTATTCTCTATCTGTAAAGCCTAGCACTTACTCCTACAGTACTTGCACCTTGATAAAGCACTCTTATTATAGATAGTACCCCACCAGCCTAAAACCCACTTCCCCCCCGAGTCCTTTGAAAGTCTCTTTATCTACTACTTCTAGTATGTCGAGGGATCAGTTGCTAGTGTCCTCTCCAGCTCAACTGGTGAACCTGGGAATATTGAGGCAATGTTACAACTGCCTCATGTACACAGACAATCCTCTCCTTCTCCCACAAAACACAAATACATGCGAGAGATGCAACTATACGGCCAAACTGGAGGCTGAGCTCTCTCAACATAGGACTGGCAAGACCAGACAGGAGGAGAAGGTAACCACACACAATACATACCCAGTCACACATGGTACCATCACAACTTCAAATCATACACATACACACAAAGACATACTGGAGGCTCTGATCAAAAATTTACCAAAACAGCAGAGGCCACCAAAGCAGACACCCAAACAACTACCACCACCTCACCCAACACATGCAACACATAGACCACACAGTCAGAGTGTCAAACAGTCACAGCCCTTAAGGCCAAACAAAATGCCAGACACACTTGTCATTGGTGATTCCATAGTCAGACACACTGGCGTCCCGCTCACCAGACTGAGTAAAGAGAAGGTCACAGTAAGCTGCCTGTCAGGTGCTAGAATCCGCCACATAACGCAAGCACTCAGGTCTCTCAACAGCAGGTCCCTAGCTACCATATAGGTGGCAATCCACTGAGCACAGAAAAGTCATCAGAGATCTGGGGACCCAGGTTGACAGTAGCCTTCGTTTGACACTCATGTTGCTAAAGTAGTTAGGAACTGCATAAATAAAGAGAAGTGTAGTGCTAATGGGAGAAGCAATGTTAGCTGTCCAATGGCTATAACAGCACTGCAATAGGAAGTGTGACTGACATGACATTCATGGCAAGGAAGGCAGGTTAGCATGGCCAAGTCAATGCTCAATCATGCATATGATACAACGCCACATAGCTGCATCTTGCCAGAGCTGTAGCTAGGGTGGACAAAAGGCAGCAGCTGCCCTGGGCACAAGCTGTTGGAGGCACTATCAGTAATGTCAATACATTGCCAGCATTCACTTATTATCAGCATACAGGCATTCATTCATTTAATCAACTGCAGCTGTTTAAATGAATGAATGTAAGCTTCTGAGCCCCCAAGCCTTTTTGTGCTGGAGGGAATCCTTCTAGCTTATCAGTGGGAGTGGTAAGCACTAGGTAACCTGTCTACCACATAAGGAGTGGTTCTGGCCCAGAAACTGTAGTTATTGGCAGTTTGGACAATCTCTTCCATCTCTCTCAACTTTCTGATTTGAAAGCCTGAACTTGTTTCTGTACTGTAACTCGTATAGTGCAGATACAGATTCTTAGTTTTAGCACTTAAATTTTCTTATTCATGCTCAGCACTTGTTCAGAACTTGTAAGCACTAAATAAGCTACTAATTACTATAGCACTCAATCTTCCTCATTACCTAGAGGAAAACAGTTTTTGTACTAACTTTTCTCACTTGCTTAGAGAAAAACAGCTCTTGTACTCACTTTCCTCACTTATCTAGAGGAAAATAGTTTTTTATTCAGGCATGTCCAAGGGTCAGCTCCCAGTGTTCTCTCCTGTCTATCTGATGAATCTGGGCATCTTGAGGCAATGTAGAAATTGTCTCATGTACACAGACAACCCTTTCCCCTTACCACCCAACACTACAACCTGTGAGAGATGCACTTATCTAGCCAAACTGGAGGTAAAGCTATCTCCAACCAAGACTGAACTTGACAGTCATGAGGAGAAGGTAAACATTTGCACCACACCACACTCATCATTTAGTCTCACTAAATCTACACCACCAAAATCCACACATAGTATCACAAAAACATTCATGGAGGCTCTCAATAATAATCTGTCTAAACAACAAAGACCTCCAAAGCAGAAACGCAAGCAACCTCCATCCCACAACACAACCAAAATGACACATAGCCCACAGACTCAGCATGCCACTCAACTACAGCCAATAAGGCAAAACAATGTACCCAACACACTAGTCACAGGTGACTCTATAGTCGGGCACATTGATGTTCCACTCATCAGGCTAAACAAGGAGAAGGTTACTGTCAGCTGCCTGTCAGGTGCCAGGATCCGCCACATAACCCATGCCCTCAGGTCACTCCATAACAAGTACAAATATGACTCTGTCATTGTCCATGTCGGTGTGAATGACCTGAGACGTACCTCCCTGGACTACATGAAAAGAGACATGGAAGAGCTCTCTGATCTTGTAGCCCAGGCAGGTATGACCCTAGCCCCGAGTAGCATTCTGCCATCGCCCCAAATTATACCACAGTACAAGGACAAAATGATTGACTTCAACAATTGGCTAAGCTTCTGGTGTCATTCTAAGGGGATCCAGTATCTGTTTGCTTGGGATGACATGATCGACAGACCATGATGCTTTGCCACAGATGGCCTGCACCTGTCGCCCCTGGGATTCCGGATACTGGCTAAGGCTCTTGCTGCCCCTATAGTGCCTTTTTTAGGCAAGGTTCAAATAACAAATTCACCACCGTAACAGGAACAAGCAAGCAAAAACTGAGGGTAATGCTACTCAATGCTAGAAGTCTAAATCTCAAAATGCACTCACTCGAGGCACTCCTGAAAATGGAGAACATCGATATCTGTGCAGTGACTGAGACCTGGTTCAAGGCTCCAGAGAGCACCCCTGCACTACCAGGCTATAACTCATACCACACTTTTCGGCCATGTAACCTGGACCGAAACACCAAAGGCGGAGGTGTGTCCATATTCATTAATGATATCCACACTTCCAGGCTAGTTGCTCAGCATAATGCATCCGAGGTTATCCAAGTGCAACTAACTCTGGGCAAAACTGCAATCCAGATTGTAGCTTGCTACATATCCCCCACCATGCCCCAGGATTCCCACTCCTGTTTTCTTGATGTACTGGAAAATATTAGGGTTCAACCAAACACCTTAATAATGGGCGACTTCAACTACCCCACCATTAACTGGGAAAACTACTCGTGTACCAACTCCTTAGCTCAACGCTTTCTGGAGTTCATAAACTCCAATGCCCTGGATCAACTTATCCACACCCACACCAGGGGCAACAATATCCTAGACCTAGTCATTATCAACATGAGTGACCGGTGTTCCACACCTGAAGTCAACTCCTCATTGGTCTGATCCGACCATAAGCTAATTACCCTTGATATCCACATCCTGCCCCCACCCCCCATTAAGGAAACCACGGTAAAACATTTCTCCAAAGCCAACTTCATGCTTCTTAAGACAGAAGTGGTGAACTTCATGACACCCATGCAGATGGACAATACAGTTAGAACTGCTGAATCCTACACAAATGTACTCTATAAGCACTTACACGAGTGCATGGATTGTGCTATCCCAAACAGAACCAAGATGCTATCCTCCAAAAAAAGGAAGCCAATTTGGGGGTCCCCTGCCATAAACAAACTGTACAACCGAAGGAAGAAACTGTTGCAAAAGAGAGTAAAATCCCATGAGTGGAGGAGCTCCCTGGGCAGCCTCAGTAAGAAGCTGAGATCCCTTATAAGATCCTCCAAAGCTAGCTACAAAAACAAAATAGCCACTAATTCTAAGGACAACCACAAAGCATTCTATAGCTATGTCAAGAATCTCGATGGCAACACCCAGATCTGCTCTGAGTGACAGCACAAAGGCATGAAAATTACAGAACCAACTGATATTGCCAACATCCTGGCAGATAGGTTCACTGCTAACTTTACCCCACCCCCTAAAGGGCCCATATCTATACAGGAAGAATGCAGAGTCCCTGTGATCACAACTACGCAAGTAAAAGCTGTACTTTCTAAAGCCAAAAACAGAGCATCCATGGGACCGGACAATATCCCAGGCTGCGTTTTACATGAACTGGCTCCCCACTTGGCACAATGTTCAATAATAGCCGAGTATCAGGCTTTGTGCCCACTTAACAGAGCACAGCAACAGTTATCCCACTCCAGAAGGGGGGAGCCACCACTGATCCCGGGAACTATCGACCTATTAGCCTGACGAGCCTGGTCTGCAAGGCCATGGAACGTATCATCATGGAACTCATAAACAAAAACATTGGTAACCTCCAAACTCTGGATCCCACCCAGTTCAGGTTTGTGAAAGGCAGATCATGCCTCCTGAACCTGATCAATGTCTTTGAGACAGTCACCAAAGCCGTAGATGAGGATAAGGTGGTTCACACAGCCTATGTTGACCTCGCCAAGGCTTTCAACACCATCACCCATTCTGGAATTATAGCTAAACTCACCAAACTAGGTATAAATCCTTACATCACAAGATGGCTTACTGACAGAACCCACACTGTAAAAGTTGCAGATTCTAAATCTAACCTCAAAGCAGTGACAAGTGGAGTACAACGGGGTTCCGTCCTAGGACCTCTCCTGTTTGGTATCTACTTCTCTGAAGTACAGGCTAACACAGAAGGCCTCTGGCTAATGAAGTTCACAGATGACTGCAAACTAGGAGCCATAGTCAAGTCCCCAAATGATGTGGACATCCTACAGAAGGGCCTCGCTGAGACAGATGCCTGGTATCAGAGCCATGGCCTCAAGCTCAGTGCTAAAAAGTGCAGTGTCAACCCCTTTGGTAAAAACTCTGTACCCATGAACTACCACATAGTCAGCAATCTACTTAACACCGAATGTGTGATAAGAGATCTTGGGACCCAGCTGGACAGTAGTCTCTCCTTCGATAGTCACATGGCCACAGTAGTCAGGAAGTCCTTCTATGTGGCACACCTCATCATAAAAGGGTTCTCATCCAGGAAAAAAGAGGTCATTGTTCCCCTCTACTCGACACTCATTAGACCCATTATAGAGTACAACGCCCCTTTTGGAATGTACCTCACAAGACATCTGCAGCAGCTGGAAAGGCCACAGAGGTACCTCACAAAGAGGATTACTGGCCTCAAACAAATGCCCTACACTGACCGCCTCAAAAAACTCAAGCTTTACTCCATAGCATATCGCCTACTCCGAGGTGATCTCTGCCTAACATATAAAGCTATGTCAAACCCAGAGCTGTTGGACATGCTACACCTAAAGAAATCCCAATCCCTCTGAGCTACACACTCTAGGGACCTAAACCTTGTCACCACAATAAACAGGACATGCTGGAGGGATAGATTCCTGTCCCAGAGACTTCCAATACTCTGGAACAGGCTATCCATCTATCTTAAGCAAAGTTCTTCATTAGCACTCTTCAAGAAAAATCTTGATGAGTGGATGGGAAATAGGAAATACACCCCGGGGATCACTTCTGTGTCTCTGCTCGACAGTGGCACAGGAAAATAACTTTCTTGGGTGGCATAAGCCAGGGAACCTTGTTGGCTAGGCTTATGTAGGCCCTTGGGCCAATAGCTTAGTACCTACCTATGAACCTATGAACCTATGAATCTGTGTGTGTGTGATAGTCCTGCGTAACCATATGACTGTAGGTAGAGGGGGTCTTTTTTCTTTTTTTCCTTCTCTGTCTCAGAGGATCTCTTTTTTTTTTTGTTTGTCTTCAGCTTTTGTTTAGAGGGGGCACTAGTCTTTGGGGGGGGGACTACCCATGATGCAGAATTACCTTGATACTGCTCTACAACTTGCTTTGTGCATAAGAAAGACAGCATAGCAGTCATCAGAAAGCCTACTGTGGGTTTGCCTAGCAGGGTGCCAACACTATTCTTCATATAGATGAGGAACAAATGGTTAAATAGGAAAATGGAGATCAGCAGGCACTGGGAAACATGCAAGGGTAACCATAAAGTATGAAAAGTAGTTGGAGGAAGACTGTGTTTTCTTCTTCTTCTTTCATTATTGATATATATATATATATATATATATATATATATATATATATATATAATAAGGAGAGGAGGGAAGGTTGTGAAAACAGGCTGTGGATGAGACAGAAGAGTAAGGGTACGTGACAGAACAGACAGAGAATAAGAAAAACATAAAACACAGACTCAGTCAGACAGGGGAGGTAGACAGAGTAAAGTTGGTAGGACAGTGGCTGGTGTATAGAGAGTGGACAAATAGGGATTGGAAGTGTTTGACAATGAAAATGGGGAATGGCAAATAATGGAGGGAAAACATCAGTATGGGGATAAGGCAGGGTCGTGGCATTCCTGGATGTCATATTCTATGAGAGGGCAACAAAATTAGGCAGAACTTGGCTAGGTATCTGATGTTGTGGCTCTTGTGACCTGTTGGCTGGGGCTTGCCAGTCATAGACTTAGCAGGCCATGTCAGAATGTGATCTACATTGCTGAGGCAAGCATCTGCCCCCCCCCCACTATCACCCTTCATAAAAGATGCCTCTAGACCAAGCCAGATGACACAGGACATCTCTCAGAATGGAAACCTTCTCTGCTCTCCTGAGAATAAACCACCAGTGAACTGTCCTGGTAATCTTCAACAAGGTAACTAGCTCCACTCCAGAGAGGCAGCACTGAGACCATTGCTTTTTGTTTTAACAAGAAACATCTTTATTGAATTATCACTCATGACATAGGCAAAGTTTCATTTATATAAATGAACAGGAAGCTAAACATCCACTCTTTTATTAATTCACTATTTGCACATTGAGTGCTTTTGCCTGTTACAAAGGACTTCATCAGAATGACAAACAATATCATTACAACCTTATATATAGGTCAACCCAAACACATGATCATTTAACTACCTAATAACATATTTACAGACAAAATTCAGGCATAATAAATTTGAACACATTTAAAAAACAAACAAACCTACCCCTGCAACTATACATTGGTAAGTCTTAAAGAACATTCTTTTTTAAAAATGTATAAATGTATAAACGTGTATGCAAACACAAAATGCCCATAGACATAAAAAAAAAACTTTTTACCCATAAACATCAGTAGACACTTACAGGAATATAAATGGCTTGAATCCTATATAAAAACAAATCACCTACTGAATACTAAAGGGCCCACATTGCTTTTGGTCTCAATATACTCTTAATGGACACCACATCATTAAGACCTGGGAATACAGTGGCATGACACGTAAGCTGCCATTGGCCCAGGTCTACATGATCAATAATTATGAATTTAAAGGAATGGGTAGGGTTACTATTGATATGCTTAAATAAAGCACTGTTTTCATTCCTTTTACTGATACAATATTAATGTTGGTAAATGCGGTCACTAAGTGCTCTTTTGGTCTTACCTATATAAAATCCTTTGCATCCCTGACACTTGGCTACATAAATGTCCCCCTTACTATCACAATAATATTTACGTGATAGCTTAATGGCCCCGTACCCTTGCAAGGACAGACTGGTGCCTTCTACAATGAATTTGCATTGGCTGCAATGGCCACATTTAGCCATCCCACCATTTCTACCCCTCATAATGGGCCTCTCCAATATTGTTTTTAAGCTGGTATATTTTTATATACAACAGTTGGTTTTACCCCCACCTTATTTAAATTGTCGTCAATTGCAAAGATACTCCAGTTCCTGCTAATGATTGACCTAATTTGATCAAAATGTAAATTGAAGTGTAACATCAAGGCCTTGCCTAATACCAAGTTACTATTTTGACCTACATTGTCACCACCAACTTTTCCCAGCAATGGAGTGTAAATACCCCTTACCCTCTTAATGTTCATTTCTTCAAAAATACCATTCGGGAACAATAAGGGGTCACCTCTCTTTACCAACATCTCCTGGAGTTTCCAACATTCTACAACAAACATGGTCTTGTCAGTCACCATCTGGGCTAACCTAACACATTGCCCCTTCACCAGAGATTTCTTCTGGTGGAGTGGGTGCCAACTGTTAAAGTGCAACAATGTGTTGGAATAAATTGGCTTTCTATATAAAGTAGAAATAAATTGCTTGTTTTGCCTATTTTTGATAATACTTACATCTAAGTAATTAATTTGTTCAGTTTGGACATTCATATTGAATTTCAGAAAACTAGTGGAACTGTTTAAAAATTGAAAAAAATTCCTCTAGCTTATCCCTAGTTTCATTCCAGAAAATGATGTCGTCATCTAAAAAAACGTGTGTACAGGGACCAACACTGGCAGAAATTAGAAGTAAATACCTTGGTCTTTTCCCAATATGCCAAGACCAAATTGGCAAAAATGGGGGCACACTTTTCTGCTTAAACAACTGGTTTTCAAAAAGGATAAAGTTGTTCTCTAGGACTCCCTCCATTAAAGTTCTGATGGTTAAAATTCTAGTGTGTCCTAGGTCTGGATAGTCACATAAGAAATTGTAAAACCATTCCAAACTTATTTCATGGGGAATGACAGAAAAAAATCCTTAATGTCAATGGTCACAAATAGCAGGTCATCATTATATAAATCCTGGTGACTCTTCCCAAGAAATCACATGAATCTTTCAACATGAAGAGAAACTTCTCAACTACCCCCTTTAGGTGAAAATCAACAAATTTAGCTAGGAGAAAGTCTTCAAAGCTTTTGTGTCCACAATTGGACAAAGGGGTGGGTCCACCAGACTCTTATGAATTTACAAATTCCAAATATGGTGGGGGTTCTTGGATGGGAAGCTGTATTCATCCTCATTAATCTGTTCATAAATCAAGAGGCCATTCAACACCATATCCAATCGAATGTATGCTAGATTAATTTCATTTAAGGATACCTCCTCATAAGTATCTGAAATGAACAATGTTAACATTTTGTTCACATAATCATTGGTGTTCATAACATCAAGACCCCCACCTTTGTCTGGTTTTATTACCCTAATGTCTTTATTAGAAGTAATAACCATGAGTAAATTCCTTTTGTCCCTGCTAAGATTGGGACTATCACATATGGGAGAAGAAAGCAATCTTTTGATTTCAAACTCACACATTTTCTCAAACACCTGTACAACCAGCTGTAATGGAGGGTTAAATGTACTGGGCTTGTTACAATTATTAATTGATGGTAGGTCGGTACCATTCTCTGTAAAAAGAAAATTAAAATTAATATTCCTCACATACAATTTTAAGTTGATCAAAGTTTCTTCTATATTGGTCCTTCTGGCTGGGACATATGTCAATCCCTTTTCAAATAAATTTGCCCAAGCCCTGGAAACATCAACATCACTGAAACTGTACATCTTAAAGTCACCTCTACCGTTGGCAATGATATCACAACCTGCATGATCTTGGATTACCATCCTCCATGAGAGATTTTTAACAGGATTAAATGCTTCTTTTGGCAACCTGAATTTTTAAAGTATGCCAACTCATTACTATCCCAAAATATGTTCCCATTTATCTCTTTCTTCCCCATCAGCTCCAGCATTTGCAATCTACCTGAGACTCTTTGAAGTCTGCTTGGGTTATAAAAAATACCTATGCAAACATTTCCATGCAAGGGTCCTAAATCTTCTAGACTTAGTTGCATCTGGGAGCCATACATATATCCTCCCATTGTTTCTTTATGAATTGCTTATCCAGTCTCTCTTCCCAGTCCTTTCTAACCTCCTCTGACTGATTCTTATAGTTATCATGCAATATTTTATATGCCCTAATAATTATCCATTTTTAACAGTAGCTTCTGTTCTGAGATTCTACTAAATCAATACCAGTGCTGGTCTTTCACTTAAGATCCCCCATTCCTGTTTCTTTGCCTATATGTTGATATCAATCGTTGATAGGGAAGGCAATCTCTAGCCTGCAGTCCAAATGAATTATTGGCCTCTTCCCATTCTTTTACTTTCCCTCTCTAAAAATGTGCTACACATACCTTGGTTCTTTTGCCAGTTTTCTCCAGTAAATTCCAGCCTCTTCTTTCCTATTCTCTGCACCCCTAATTGTACCCATCCCTATCATTAGAATCTATTTTCTGCATTCACTTTTGGCTTAGTTGTTACAATACTTTCTGCTTCTTTATGAATATAATATTCTGTATGGTTATTGTTATTCTCCTTGAGGATCTGCATCCAAAATCCCAGTATTTCCTTATTTCTTGAGTTTCCCCCCTTTTTTATCATCTTGCCTTTCCACATTGATATAGCTTTCTGCTTGTGCTATGTATAGGAATCTTAACTGTTTAGCTGTGAAATACCCCTTCAAATCAAGTTATCCCAAACCACCTTGTTCTATTGGAAGGATCAACTTATCCCACTTGACTCTTGCCCTCTTCCCCTCTCAGATAAAAATTATTCAACTCTTTATTACTTGCAATCCACAACTTCTCCTCTGGTTTATAAAAATATGTTTGACCTTCATATAAAACTAAAGGGATTAAAAACTTTTCCACTGCTTGTACCTTGCTGTCCATATTCTTAAAACAGAGCTTCCCATTTCTCAGTTTTTAGTCTCTTCCCAAATATCCTTAGCTGCCATAATAGAATCCTTTTTAATCCTTAATCCTAAGTACTTCATTTTCTCATTTCCATACAAATATGGGTATTGCTGGACCAATTCATATGTGGGTACATAGTTTATAGCTATTGCCTTTGTTTGATCTTCATTAATGTTGTATCCCAAAAAGACTAGAAACTGTCTCAGAATGTTCCACAACACAGAAAAATCCTTTTCTGGTTGTATCAGGTAGAAAATAATATCATCTGCAAATAAAGCCAACTTTTCTTGATTGCCATATGAATTACAACCTTGAATTTCTGATCCCTTATTTTCTTTGCCAATGGTTCTAAACATAACACAAATAACAAAGGGGAAATAGGACACCCCTGCCATGTTCTTCTGCTAAAACAGAACTTAGAGAGGACCTACTCCACTTTAACTTTCAATTCTGATCCCTCATGTATCCTTGTAATCAACCTTATAATTGTGTCAGGGAATGCAAATGCTTCCATTGTCCAGCTCATAAAATCCCACCTTACTCTGTTGAATGCTTTCTCTCCATCAATATCCACCAACAACAGTCACATTTCCTTACATTCTACTTCCCTCTGGATCATGATAGTTATTTTAATATTGTCCAATGTTTGTCTCTGCAACACAAAACCACATTGATCCATATCTATCAATTTTGGCATCACATTGTCGGTTCTTTTAGACATTATGGACATAAACACTTTATAATTATGGTTTAGAATTGAAATGGACCTATATGAAGCTGGATGTGATGGGTCTTTACCATCTTTAGGTAATACAGCTATGACAGCTTTCTTCCAGGATATTGATGATGTTTCTCCTCCTTTTGAAATACTGTTAAACAAAACCTTCCAGATCTTTATCACTTTTTTGTCCAAGATTCCAACCTTCCACAGGAATACCATGAGCAGAGGAATGATGTATTCCTGGAGACTTTTCTGTAAATTGGTTATACATCATCATTTTTATCTCATCTCCTCCTATCCTAACTGTTAGTAATTGAGCCTCATTTGTCTCTAACCTTGGCATATTTAATTCTTCCATATTCAGTTCTACTTGTACTTTTTCTTGATTTCCACATTTTTCTGCTTTAAACAAATTTT
This sequence comes from Protopterus annectens, assembly GCF_019279795.1. Taxonomy (NCBI): domain Eukaryota; kingdom Metazoa; phylum Chordata; order Ceratodontiformes; family Protopteridae; genus Protopterus; species Protopterus annectens. Next base: position 461,395,417 of record NC_056733.1, on the reverse strand, counting down.
CATAAAATTTCCTAAATACTTCTAATACCTCTATAAGATCTCTGGTTATTTTCCTTGTTATAGGCTCCCTAAGCTTGGCAACAACCCTTTCTATTTTCTGTTGCCTGAGACATTGTTTTAAAAGCTTTTGTGCTCTTAGTTATTATCAAAAAATAGTTGCTTAACAGCAATCTTTGTAAACTTATGCATATTATTGAGGTCGTCTCTTTTTTCTTTAGCACTCTGCCTTTGCTCCTCTTCTTGTTATGTGAGATTCCCCAATTCTGCAATACTTAACCTTTGTCAGTCCCTGCAAATAATTCTTGTTACATCTTAACCATCTCTCTTTTTATTTTATGTCTACCCTATTTTTAAACTCCACTTTCATTTTATCCCACTCTCTAGCTATATTTTCTGAAGTAATTTATATCTTCCTTAATAACTCTAAAGTAATTTCCACTACCCATTCCTTAAATTCTCCTCTGTTTAACAGAGGGGGGGGGGGTTGAGTGTCTCATTTTTATTTCATTACCCTGCATTTTTATTTTAGTTCTTATTGACACATGATCTGAAATAGTTATTGGATGTGTATCAAAACTTTAAATTAAATGCACATGTTCCTGTGAAATATAATTTCTGTCTAGCTCCAGCCCAATTTTTATACCTTGGGGAATAATATGTAAATTCTCTCCTAACTCCTACTACTGAATTCACATCTTCCATACCAAACATTTTCATACATTTCTTTAAACATCTACCCTCTTTTGTTTTATATGCCCCTTTCAGCCCCCCCCCCTCCCCAGATACATCCTCACTACTGCAAATCAAATTCTAGTCCCTACCTATAAGTAATATTTTCTGCTGGAAGCTGAATGTTTCTCTGATCATTTTCTTAAGCTCCACTAGAGCAGTTTTAGGGGGAATATAAGTACATGCCAGTGTAATCCTCCTCCCTTGCCAGTAGCCCCTTACAACTATCAATCTACAATTATTATCTTTTCCCCTCTTCTGTCACTGTTAGAACTCCTCCAGAAATTAATATAAATGCTCCCCTTTTCCTTTGTACCAGATATTCCTTTGAATAACCACCCTGACATTATTTTTTTATCAAATTCACATGCTCATTTCCTTCCAAATGTCTCTCCTGTAGCACATCTATTTGCATTCTAAATTTTTCAATATAGTTTACTACACTTTCTTTTCTATATATACCTGTGAGACCATTCACATTTAAAGATAATACAGAAAGTGGTGTCATTATGATAACAAGTTATTGTTCCCACCTATTATGTAAAACAGCTTTTTTAATGTCTGCTTTTGGCTTTTGTGTTACATGTATACATTAGTGTTTGGCAGGTCGATTTTTTATAAAGCTGTTTCTTGTCATTTCCATTTGAACTTATAACACATATTACAAGACTTTTTGTTTTAATGAAAACCCTTAATCAAAAAAAGAAAAAATAAACACCCCCCAAAACACTCCAATAACCCATTAATGTAATTCCAACACACAACATTAGGTACATCTTCAAATAATGAATTTTAACTCTCCTAATAGGAACAATTGTCCCAGATTGACATCTATACTCACAGGCTTGAATTGACCTATAAAAAAGGGTATCCATGCTAAGACACATGTTACAGCTTGTGCTTCAACTTAGAATATATGCTGTCTGTTTTTGTCTTATCCTTATTCCTCTCCCAGATGTAGATAACAACTTGAATGTTTTCAGAAGACATTACCTTTTAACCATTGTAAGAAAAGGGTATTCTGTCAGTTTGACTCCATAGAAACATGTGAACCAGATACACAGTTGCCTTAATCTACAAGCTTCTCATGTCATATTGTGAACATTTATTTGTTAGATGAGAACTTTTCATTATATTCAGTGTCCTTTTATTTACTTGCTTTCCCTTAAAGCTTGCCATTAGATCAAACCAAGGACCTCAATCCAATCATTCCCTATGCAAAAGTTAGAAAAACATGTTTTCTTATATCATGCTCTTTTGTTTAGGCTTTCTTCACTTGTTATACTGCAGTACCTACTTTTCTCAACACTGAACAAGAGGAATGAAAAAATTAAAAAAAGGGGGACACTTGTTTACTATAGTATACCTATTAAACACAAAAATAAATGAAAAAGCTATACTTTATAGGTTCATAAGTTCATAGGTAGGTACTAGGCTATCTGCCTAAAGGCATTTATAAGCCTAGTCGGAATGTGTTGGCCTTTTCCACCCCCTTAGATTAGTTCCCTGTGCCTCTGTCCAGCAGAGCCATTGAAATGATCCCTGGGGTAAACTTTCTGTTTCCCATCCACTCGTCAAGGTTTCTCTTGAAGAGAATTAGTGAGGAGCTCTGCCTAATGTAGATTGGAATCTTGTTCCAGAGCATGGGAAGTCTCTGGGACAGAAATCTATCCCTTCAGCATGTCCTATTTATTGTTGTGGTGAGGTTTAGATCCCTGGAGTGTGTGGCTCGAGGGGATATGGTTTTCTTTAGGAGGAGCATGTCCATCAATTCTGGGTTGGACATGGCCTTGTATGTCAGGCAGAGATCACCTCTGAGTAGGCGGTATGCAACCGAGTACAGCTGGAGTTTCTTCAGTCGAGCTGCGTAGGGCATCTGCTTGAGGCCAGTGACCCTCTTGGTGAGGTACTTCTGTGGTCTTTCCAGTTGTTGTACGTGTCTTTTAAGGTACATCCCAAATGGGGCATTGTACTCTATGATGGGTCTGATGAGTGATGCATAGAGGGACCCAATGACCTCTTTCGATCTGGATGCAAACCATTTTGTGATTAGGTGTGCCACATAGAAGGATTTTCTAACACTTTGGCTATGTGATTATCAAAGGAGAGGTTACTATCTACTTGGGTACCCAGATCCCTTATTATGTCTTCCATATTTAGAGGGCTACCACGTATGTGGTAGTTTGTGGGTACCTTGTATTTTCCAAAGGGGATGACTATGCACTTTTGGCAGGTATCTGTCTCAGTGAGACCCTTTTGGAGGATGTCTGTGTCAGCTGGAGAGTCAATTATAGCCCCTAGTTTGCAGTTGTCTGCAAACTTGGTCAGTCATACTCCTCCTGTGCTTGCCTATATCTCTGAGAAGTATATGCTGAACAGGAGGGGTCCTAGGACTGAGCCCTGGGGAATGCCACTTGTAACCGGTTTATAGTCAGACCTAGCTCCCACAACTCCTACCATGTGGGTTCTGTCCGTGAGCCAGTTGGCAACCCATCTCATGACGTAGGGGTTTATGTTCAGGCTGGTGAGCTTGTCTATAATACCTGAGTGGGGAATGGTGTTGAAGGCCTTTGCAAGGTCTAGGTAGGCTGTGTGGACCACCTTTCCCTCGTCTATAGCCTTGGTAACTGTCTCAAAGAAGTCCACCAGGTTTAGGAGGCATGATCTGCCTTTAACAAAGCCGAAATGGGTAGGGTCCAGTGTTTGGAGGTTTCCAATGTCTCTGTTAATGAGATCCATGATGATGCGCTCCATAGCTTTGCAGACCAAGCTAGTCAGGCTTATAGGGCGATAGTTCCCAGGGTCTGTTGTGGCTCCACCTTTGTGGATTGGAATAACCACTGCTGTGCGCCACTCTGTGGGCACGTAGCCTGTGGAGAGGCTGAGTTTAAACAGTATGTTTAGGTGAGGGGTTAGTTCATCTTTGAGCTTGTGTAGGACGCATCCTGGGACACCGTCCGGTCCCACTGATGCTGTGTTTTTGGCTTTGGAGAGGGCTGTTTTAACCTGAGTTACTGTGATTTCAGGGGCACTACATTCTTCTGGTATAGTTATGGGCCCTTTTGGGGGTGAGAGGGGGGGTGAAGTTTGCACTGATCCTGTCTGTCAGGATGTTGGTTATATCGGTCGATTCAGTGTATTTTGTGCCATTCTGCACTAACTTCAAGCAGATCTGAGAATTGCCACTTAGATTCTTGACATAGCTAAAGATTGTCTTGTGGTTAACTTTGGAGTCCATGGCAATTTTTCTTTTGAAGCTAGCCTCGGATGATTTTATGAGGGAACGTAGTTTCTTGCTTATACTGATCAGGGATGTCTTCCCTTCTTGGGATTTTACCCTTTTCTGTACTAGTTTCCTCCTTCTATTGTATAGCTTGTTTATGGCAGGGGTCCACCAGACTGGTTTCCTTTTCTTGGAGGAGTGAGTCTTGGTTTTGTTTGGGATAGCATGATCCATGCATTCTTGTAGGTGCCTGTAGAGTGCAGTAGTAAAGGATTTTGCAGCTTGGCAGCGTTATCCTTTAACATGGGGGCTTTGAAACTTCCCACCTCGGTCTTAAGTAACGTGAAGTTTGCTTTTGAAAAGTTTTTTACGGCGGTTTCTTTGACCAGGGATGGTGGCAGAATGTGGATATCCAGAGTGATTAGTTTATGGTCAGATCTAACCAGCGAGGGGATGACCTCCGGTGTGGAACACTGATTGCCCATGTTGGTGATGACCAGGTCCAGTATGTTGTCACCTCTGGTGGGGGTGTTGACCAGTTGATCAAGGGCATTTGAGTTTATAAATTCTAGGAAATGTTGGGCAAGGGAGTTTGTACTTGAGTAGTTCTCCCAGTTAATGTTTGGGTAATTGAAATCACCCAATATCAGGGAGTTTGGTAGGACCTTTATATTTCCCAGTGTTTCCAGGAATGTGGAGTGGGGGTCCTGGGACATGGTGGGTGAGCTGCAGCAAGCTATAATTTGAATAGCAATTTTGCCCGTTGTTAGTTGCATGTGAATGATCTCTGACTCATCGTGCTGTGCCACTAACCTGGAGGTGTGGGTATCCTTGATGAATAAGGATACTCCCCCGCCTTTTGTATTTCGGGCTGGGTTTTGTATTGTATGAGTTGTAGCTTGGTAGTGCTGGGGTGCTCTCTGGAGCCTTAAACCAGGTTTCTGTTACTGCACATATATCGATTTTCTCCATACTGAGGAGTGCCTCGAGTGCATGCATTTTGAGGTTTAGACTTCTGGCATTGAGTAGCATTACCCTCAGTTTTTTGTTACTTGTGCTATTTACTGCGGTGGGTTTGTCTTTTGAGCCTTGCCTAAAAAAGGCACTAATGGAGGCGGCAAGAGCCTTGGCCAGTATTTGAAAACCAAAGGGTGACAGGTGCAAGCCATATCTAGCTAGGCAGCATGGCTTGTCGAGCATGTCATCCCAGGCTGACAGACACTGGATCCTCTTTGAATGACACCAGAAGCTTAGCCAATTGTTGAAATTGATAATTTTTTCTCTATACCGTGGTATCATTCTTGGTGAGGGCAGGATGCTACTCCAGGGTCAGGGTCATACCGGCCTGGGCTACATGATCAGAGAGCTCCTCCATGTCTCTTTTCATTTAGTCCAGGGAGGTACGGCTCAGGTCATTCACACCAACATGAACAATGACAGAGTCATATTTGTACTTGTTCTGGAGTGACCTGAGTGCTTGTGTTATGTGGCAGATCCTGGCACCTGACATGCAGCTAATAGTAACCTTCTCCTTGTTCAGCCTAGTGAGTGGGACATCAGTGTGCCTGACTGTAGAGTCACCTATTACTAGTGTGTTGGGTATGTTATTTTGCCTTAAGGGCTGTGATTGTGTGGCACACTGGTTTTGTTAAGTATGTGTTTCATGGTTTTTGTTGGGGGGTAGAGGTTGCTTGGATGTCTGCTGTGGAGGTCTCTGTTGCTTTTGCAGATTTTTATTTAGAGCCTCCGAGTATGTTTTTGTGCATTTATGTGCGTTTTTTGCCGGCGCTGGTTTCATAGGTCTATATGAGACTGGTGGTATGATGCAAGTAATTCCCTTCTCCTCTTGACTGCCTGGTCCAGTCTTGGGTTGAGAGAGCTTAGCCTCCAGTTTGGCTGTATAATTGCATCTCTTGCATGTATTAGTGTTTGGTGGAAGGAGGAGAGGGTTGTCTGTGTACATGAGGCAATTGTAACATTGCCTCAAAATGCCCAGATTCACCAGTTGGACGGGAGAATACACCTGAAACAGCCCTTTGGACATGCCTGGATAGGTGCAGTGAACTGTTTTACTGATTGGCTGGTAAGGTCGAATAGAGAGCCTTGTCCTTCTCTACAGTATGGGGGGGGGGGTCTAGTGCTAAGGTTTATTAGTGCTTGCTATGAGTTTTGAGCAAGTGCCGGTTTGAGAAGTGAATGGTTGGAGTGCTTAAGTTGAAAGTTTGTCTATTTCCAAGGGAAAAATTGAAGAGTAGACTTTGTGGAGCCGGGAATAGTTGTACCCTAGCTAACCGGCGCTGCCTGGCTCGCAAAACCCCGCAAATGTGGGTTTTATATCAGGGAAATGAAAGAGATAGAAATTAACCCAAAATGGTCAATAAACTACTAATTTCTGGGCTGAAACCACTCCTCCAGGGACAGATAGGCTGCTCAAAGCTCCCTTTCTCACAGTGAACAGAGAAACTTCCTTCTATCCAAGTAAGGTATGGGCAAACACAGAAACTTGTAACATACCCTGAATTCAGCACTAACCTGAAAACTGGACTATACTAGCTTAGAAAGGTGGGAAACCAAGTATTTTTTTTTTGTTTTTTTTTCAGAAAATAAAGCAGATACTATCAAAAAACACTTTAAATGCACAGAAATGGCTATCACACATGAGTGTGTAGCCTACAACAGTTAAACAGGTAATTTAAACACAAAAACAAATTTGTTAAAGTGCAGGCAGTAAAATAAGTACAATATGTAGCTAAAAAAAGCTTTTTAAAATCACAGAAACTCTAGAAAATCAGCGTTTTAGGCAGAATTAGCTAAAGGTAGCAAGAAAATGCAGAAAAATTATACTTAATCATTCCAAAGTCTCTCTTTTGTCTCTCCGCTGCTGTAGAACTCTTATAACATGCAGTATACATCACGTTTTATAAAAATACTGTTAAGAACAAAAACTTTTGCTTACAGTTACCTCTTTCCTTCCTTCCTGTCCCCCTCACCTTAATGTTCTTTCAAACATTAATGACATGAAGTAGGGCATATGCTTTAGAGTACCCTACAAGTTTAACAGAGTCAAAAAAGTCCAGTATTTCCAGGGTTTCTTGTTCCGCCATATTTCACAAATGTAACTGATGTTTTGTAATCCCACGTTTATTCATTAATTTCCTAGTTGCTGATTTTCTTCCTGTTGATTAACATCTCCCAAATGCAGTCTCTGGTCATTTCCAACATACTCTTTGTTCTTCTATTCAATTCCTGCACTTTTTCTGTCTCTCAGTTATTTTCTGCATTAGAAAAGGTTTTACTGCCAGTTTCTCTATGAGCTTTATAATCAGAAGAATAAAAAGCATAATCTCCTTCTGTTTGGTAGTTTGTCACTTTTTGTTGGGCAAACTTTTGTATTTCCTCCTTAGCATTTTCTGCATCAAAAAATGCCTTTGACCCTACAGGAAAAAGTATTCTGAAGATAGCTGGATAGAGCAACTTGAATCTCATACCTTCTTCTTGATATTGCCTGATATCTGAAATCTACTGTCTCCAACTTTTAGTACTTTGTCCTTCTGCCACAGTTTTGTCAGAAGCAACTGTTTCTGCTGGTAGGATTGCATCTTTGGTATTAGAGGTCTTGTCAACTTTTTTGTAGCCAGATTTGTAGCATACACACAATGTGCCATTTTAATTAACAGCTCCTGCTATGGAATACCAGTGTAGTTTCTTATGTGTGCTTTCATAGAATTAATGCAGTCTATTTCTTCCAGTTTCTTTGGTACAGCAGAAAATCTTAGGTTTTCCCTATGTGTTCTGTCTTCTAATTATACCATTTTTTTAAACACCCCTTCTTGAGCAGTCTCATACTCAGCAAGCCTTTCTTCATTTTGATTTCTGATTTTTGCAGTTTTAGAAGCTCAACTGAATATCTTTTAAAAGTTTTTTTCTATTTTTCCAGCTTTTTGTTATTTGAGTTGATATACTCCTTCATTTTTCATTTATTTTAATCATCTCTGAGCACATTCGACTTATTTTTTTACTCTAGATTACTGGAAGCCAAATCTAGAGCTTGAACTGCTTTTTGCTGAACAGCTGCAGGATTCTTCCCAGCCAGTGTTTTCTCCTCATATTTTCTTTCAGTTTCTCTAAACTTCCCCTTTGCTGGCATCCAGGCAGTGCACTTACTAGCCAGTAAGTGAAATTTAGTAAGAAAAAAAAAAGTTAGCTGGCTATTTTTTCTGAGTTTCCATTTTCACAATGGGAGAGCTGAAATTTTTTCTGAGTTTCCATTTTCAGAGTGGGAGAGCTGAAAGTAAGCTGTTACTCAGTGTGCAGCCATCTTAGATGTCACCCTGAACCCACTGTTGAGCCAGCTCCAAACTCTTCATTTCACCTACACTGAGGTGAGCATGCCCTCACCTTTTCATTCTACACAAATTTATGGGAAAATGACTACACATATATAGTAACAACTCAGTTCCAAATGTACAGTCATCTGGCCCTGACATCATACACATTCTACTGCCAGAAGAATTGCTCCTTCCTTCTGTGATATTCAAACATGTTAAACTCATGCTTCACTTACACTGACAAACAGAGTAATGTATTCGTAAGAATGCACATCAAACAGGTAATTTACCATATGGCAACAGTAATGTAAATAAATAAATACATAAACAAATAAAAAAATAGAAATGCTTATACAAGCCATTTCTGTGTGAGTCTCTCTCTCTCTCTCTAATCTCCCACTGTCAAAGCCAGTCAGGTTGGTGCTATCTTAGTTCACTATAGAAATGCCAGCACTGCTTGCCAGAATGGGTGATGCACTATACTGGCAAGCTCATGCCAGGGATTCACCTGTGCAAGTGCCCTGTCCATCATATTGTTCTGGCTGGTACTCCTAAAACTTTAAGTTTATGAAGGATTCCTGTGAAATAAAATATCTCAGCAAGTACAGCAAACCCTGTAGTAGATGTCAGTCACACTGAGGCAGAGGGTGTTGTGTACATGTAAGTGGGAATCCACTAGACTGATAAAATACTGCGCACACATACGTATTTCTTTAGTTCTATACCTTCTCTACTGCCTGTGAGCACACAACCTGCCATTCCCACCCATGGTCAATAACCTTTTCTTCAGCAACAATGTTTACCAAAATCAGTAGACAGTAGACCCCACAGTGGTGAATGCTCATAGTCTTGTACTTGTACTCCTTCCTGGCTCTGGACCTCATCAAGTCAATGCAGTGGCCAACTCCAATGGTCACACTGTAACAGCTTGATCCTATCACTGCAGGATGTGATAGTAGCCTTCCCACACCCTCCCAGAGTACATGGCTAAGGTATGGTGAAGAGTGCAACTGACCTGGATCCAGTGTTAGGAGGTGTGATTAGCAGAATCAAATCAGACTTCAGTGCATTACTGGCACTGCATGCTGGTATTACATTTGCCGTCTGAAATTAAGTGCTGTAGTATTCCATGTCTTCAGTTCGTTACCAGCATTCGTGAATGTTGATATTGCATTTAAGGTCAGAATTGAAGTGTCATAGTGCTCTGTATGTGGCATAAACTGTAGTAGCTGCTTTTTGCAATTTAAAAGAAGTGAAAGCATTTGATTACAGGGTGCAAACCCAGGTTATGAATAGTACTGGTGCTTACACCTTTGTTTCGCTACTCAGATTTCAAAAGGGATTCAGAATCTGACATCTCTGTTTCCTCTAATGATGAAAAGGACCCAAACAGATGTTTTTTTTTTTTCCAAATGCTGTCTAGATTTAGGGATGTATTCAACTGGGATCAATCTTTGGCTGCTCCAGAGGTCAGCAGGGTATACCCCAGATGTGGTGACCTTCCTTCCATTTATCCCAGCATTGGAGGATGTTTCTAAGAAAACTTAAAATTCTCCTCCCTCTCTTCAATGAATCTTTGCCTAAAAAAGTGTTTAACAAATTCAGCACATGCTAGACCATGTGTGGTCTCTAAACTCCCCTTGTCTGTGGATACTGCTGCTGTGTCCCCAGCAATATCTTCCAACAAAATGGCCATGCCTTCATCAAACCTTGTCCATTTAGACAAGCTAGGCAAGTGGCTAGAATCTCAGGGAAAAAAAATTGTCAGTTTAGCACAGTAGTCTTTTAAGGTGTTTAACTACAAGTATTTTACGTGGAAGTTTGCGTTGAGAAATATACATAGTTTAGATGAGTTCAATGTATCGTTATCTGCTGAGCAAAAAGCCCGTACCAAAGATATTGTGTCCAATGTTTCTCAAGTTGTTTTAAAGAGTGCCTTGAGAGGGGCTGATACTGTTTCTAGAAATGTAGTAATGTATGTGGTGAAAAACAGTTATGATTGGTTGTGCAATCAAAACTTTCCTGATGAGTTTAAAAAATGAGATTATGAATGCTTCACTTAATTCTGACTGTAAGTTTGGTACAGCACCTAATCAAATTCTTAAAAATTGAGATGACAGAGGTAAACTGATTCAAGGGGTGTCTGAAATGTTCCATATTCCCATTTCCCTCCATTAAGCAGGATAATTTTTGGCAGCCCAAGAAACAGAGGCCCCAACCAAACAAAAGCCAAGGCACCAAAAGGAAATGGGAAATGGCAGGATGAGACTTCTGCCAAACCTAACAAGAAGAGTTCCATTCTCAAAAAGAATAACCCCCTTCTCACCTAAGATTATGCCAAAGCATGGCACCCATCTTTCCCAAGTTACCCTCTGCAAGCCTAGTCTCAAAAGTTAGCTTTCAAAAAGGTGGTGTGGATATCAATAGTTTTTGACAAATAGGTGCTCAACATTGTTGGCAGAGGTTACAGCTGGCAGTGGAAGAAATATCCACCTTGGTTCAAGGAGGGTATCCCTTCATCTGCCAGATCAGGCTTTGTTATACTCTCCTATATTCCAGCAGATGCTAGACTCAGAGGTCATAGAACCAGTTCCTCCTTCAGAAAGGATGAATGGTTTCTATTCCAGAATTTTCCTGGTTATGAAAGAAGAGCTGTTATAGAGACCGACATTGGAATTATCCTTTCTAAATATCCTTATCTAGGTGCCCAAGTTCAAGATGGTCATCCTGCACACACTGCTTCCTCTTTTGCCAGATTGCTGCTTCATGGTGACCCTGGACTTAAAGGATGCATATCGCCATAACCTCATTGTTCATCACTTCAGGTGATATCTGAGATGGTTCACAGTGTCTGTTCTCTGCACTGCCCTTTGGAATATCCACTGAATCTTCAGTGTTTATCAACTGCCTTGCTCTGGAAGGGGTTCACAGCTGGACTCTTGGCATTTGCATCCTTCCTAACTTGGATTATATGCTGATCTGTACAGAGTCTGCATCCAGGTGTTTGGAATCTCTAGAGAATGTCCTGACCTTAATCTCCCAGCTAGGGTTCAAATTGAACCATTTGAAGTCATGCCTGACACTCACACAAAGACTCATCTTTCTAGTGTGCTTAATTGACTCTGATAAAAGTCTTTCTTCACAAAAAATAAGGTCCTGTCTTACCAGATGGTGTTTCAGGAATTCTCCAGGAGGAACTTCATTTCAGCAAAAGAATTCCTAAAAATTCTAGGACTTAAGACATCCATGATTCTAATGATACCACTGGCCCATCTCCACATGTGGAAAATTCACTGGCATGTCTGGAATTGCTGGTCCCAGCAGCTACATTTCTGGGAATTTCAGTTACGGGTGCCATCCTTCAGCAGATGAGAGTTACAGTGAGGGAGAACATGGCTGAGTTTCAGTCAGGGTCTTCTCTTCTTCCTGCCTGCTCTGGCACAGTCTGTCTAGACAGTTTTGTACAGCTTTGCTTGTGGAGCTGTTTCAATGGTAGTGCAAGTGCAGGCCACTTGGGGGCCCAGGGACACATGGTAGAACATCAATATCAAGGAAATGTTGGCAGTAATCCATGCCTTGAAAGTCCTTAAACTCCTATGTGCTACTTATCATCTTCTGGTGATTATGGTCAACACCACAGTGATGTGGGGCCTCAACAAACAAGGGGGTAGAAAGGCATACCATCTGTTCCAGTTGGCAGTGATGGCCTGGGAGGTGGCTTTACAGCATTTTCTGACTCTTTAGGCATCACACATTTCATCAGAGCAAAATGTTATAGTAGACAGACTAAGAAGATCCTGGGCTAACCTGCAATGAGTGGCAGCTCAAGATAGTGGTGTTCCAGGATCTAGTCCTGAATCACCTACTTTCAAAACAGACAACTGGAGAAATTCTGTTCCAGACATTCTTGCAGTTGTGCTTGGAGGACAGATGCATTCTCATTCCCTTGGATGGGAATGCTCCTGTATGCTTTTCCACTCTTTCCACTGATTCACAAGGTACTTCTGAAGGTTCAGAAACAAATGACAAAGATCATTGTGGTGACCACATATTTCCCCAGGCATTCCCTTCTAATGATATTGGCCAAGGGCAGTTACCACAGATGTCCTCACTCTCTAGATTTGCACACATAGTCTCAGGGGTGACTGGTGTACCCTAGTTTGGAGCAACTACAACTAACAGCTTGGATGATTTAATATTGACTCTGTTTAGGCACTTGTTTCATGAGGATCTTCAGCAGGTGTTAAAGGAGGCTAGAAAACCTGCTGCTAGAAAATCTTATGCTTACAAATGGATGTGGTTTTCTAAGTGGTGCCTAAATGTGAACAGAGGGTTCCTTGAGGTTAACATCTGTCCGGTCTTGAAATATTTGTGTGAGCTACCTCATGGTGGCTTATCATATGCATCCATTAAGGTACATTTACTAGCTATTTCTGGTTATCTGCCAATAGCCCCCCTCTTTCCTATTCTATTTTGCTAAAATAGAGCGTGAAAAGAGTATTGCAGATGAGACCTGCTTACATGCAAATTTCTGCTTTCTGGGATCTCAAATAGATTTTGTAAAAATTGACCTTTCCATCTTTCGAACCTGCCACTCAGGCTGATCTGAAGTTCTTAATGTGGAAAACTGTTTTGCTTATTCCTCTGACATCTACAAGGCAAGCCGCTCCACTGCAAGCTCTCATGGTGGGACAACCATACCTTATTTTCCACCAGAACAGGGTTGTATTACACACTAATCCCTCTTTTATGCCAAAAGTAGTTTCAGAATTCACCTCCAATCAGTCTATTAACCTATTTGTGTTCTGCCCCCTGTAGCCCCCCATACCACCTTAGTAATGGGTGCCCCTTCCTCAACCCTAATCCTACACCTTAATGTCAAGTAAAACTTTCCCATAACATTGCCACTACACAAGGCAGACTCAAGCACATGAACATTCACAAACACACATGAACAACACTAGATCTATTCCCTAACCTAACCCTTACCCTAAAATACACAAACTCACACACAAATGCACAACACCCATCCTTCACTTATCTCCAACCCTAACCCTAACACAATCACACTCACACACAAACACACACTCGCTGTCACCCCCCCCATCTCCCTTACCTGTATCAACATTCTATACCATTGACATATTCACTGTTCGGCCATCCATACTGTCGATATTAAATCACACCCCTGTATTTGTCGAACAAATGTACATTTGGTCAAACACAAGGAAACCATATATATATATATATATATATATATATATATATATAGAGAGAGAGAGAGACATATATGATACATACCTCTCAACCATACCAAATTCCTTGGTACCCTGGTATTTACCAGTTTTGAGGGCAAAATAATGGGGTGCCACAAATTTCCAAGTGGCCTCTTTAATTCCCAATTTTTTTTTTATTTACAGTTTTAAGTAGATGTGGCTGATGTCATCACGCATTGCCAGAGTACCTGTAACATCATCAATGTGCAAGGCAGGCATGTGTGATGACATCAAGTTGTGAGGCAGTTCCAGACTGTCTGTCACCTAAAGCTCTTTACATGTAAAGTGGATCTTTAACGGTTGAAAGTGGTGTTTTTGTACTACCATGGATCTGAACTTCCAAAGAAAGTTCATGAGCTGGAGATGTTTGTGAAGATGTGAGTCTGGTAATTGTGCATTACATGGGCTGTAAGAAATTGTAGTTCTTAAAAAAACAGAACCCCCCCCCAAAAAAAAAATGGCTAACTATGGTCGAAAAGAATCCATGAACACTTTTAGCACTTTCATTCTCTTTAATTTATCACCAAGAACTTCATCAGAAAAATTCTAAAACACTCACACACTCCTTTCATTTATTAAGGGATGTGTGAGTGTTTTATCATTTTTATGATGAAGTTCTTGGTGATAAGTTAAAGAGAATAGTGTTAAAAGTGTTTGTGTTTTCCTTTCAGCCATAGTTAGCCATTTTTTTCTGTTTCTTTTTCTGCCTTTCGTGGTGTTTAAGTTGTAACTTCTTCCCTGTTTTTGATTTGGTTATTATTCAGTTGTATTTATAACATCAGGCTAAATGATTACTAGTAATACACTACAAATTTAAATCCTTGGGTAGCTGAAACCAAAGCAGACAGAATCTGTCTCTGATATTTGTGCTAAGTATGCATACAGCATTTAGCCTTACTTGTCTAGAAGAAATGTTATGTGAATTACTTTTATTCTTTAAAGCAAATACTGAATTCACAACAAAACGAACAATAACACTGTAGAAAAATCAAAAATTAAAAATCAAGTCCTATATTATTAATCCGATTGAACAACTTTTTATGCACACATGCAATAAGCTTACGGGACTCAAACTATGCGTCTATAATGCATGCACAATTATACTTTGCTGAGAGAGAGGTATGGTAGAAATCCTAGAGAGGGAAAGCTGGATTTCTGCAATGTGTACCTTTGGATATGCAGGGACTGTCATACCTGTCCAAGGATTACAGAGTAGTATAATAACTAGTGGAATCTTTAAAAAATGAACAGAAAAAAATGAGACAAAGGGTTTGAAAATCCACATGCCCATACAAACTATAAGTATTCAATTTGTTTTCTTTGCTTTAAATTCACTTAGAATGGTTAATGATGCTTTGTGTAGCAAACGGGTTGTTTGTATTGTCTTTACTGTATTTAATACTTGGCATTGTTTTAAGTTAATTAAAAAAGTTTGTCTTATTTGACAAGTTGCTAAAATCTTTTGAGACTGCTCCTACATGACTTTCCTTGAAATACCTTGTTCGTAAGAAGCTGATCAAATGGGATATCCCTAATGATTACGATGACTGAGCTTCATGTGTAAAGCATGGAGGTTTCTTGGGAGGAGCAGTTTGTGATGAGACCGGCAGATTGCTTTATGTTGACTGCACAGTTCTGTAAATTGTACTATATGGTGAATGATGTTTCTGCTCAAACAACTGCAACTGTCTACTAATACTTATTTTGCATATTAATTGCTTATCTGTTAACTGTTCTTCTGATGTAATCTTGGCCGATTGTACTCCTGCCTAGTTGCTACTTTTATTGCATCATAAGAAACGCCAGATCTGTGCACGTAATATATTCTCAAGTAAATTAGATTATTCATGCTAATGCAGCAGATCATGTGATATGTGTGTTGAGAGGGGCTGTGGAAAACCTAATCTGTAAAGGAAGAGTATAGATAGCTGTATGAGCTAATGAGACAAAAATAACACAATTCCACTATTTGTGTTAGCAATAGATTAGTTAGCAGTAGATTATTTCCCAAAATGGTGATATAAAAGAATGGGATTCTTAACTAATAAAATTAGCATATATTTCTGAAAAAAGTAGTCTAGCATGGAAGTACAGAAGAGAAGTGCTTTGAAAGCAAACACATACTTTATTTTGAGCTAGCTTTTTGCAGTTTTGGCTGCAGTTGTTCCTTTTTGTAGTTATCATTTGACACTATATTAAAAGGTGTTACAGAATGAACAAATCTTCCCAGAGCAAGGTTCTTCTCTGACAACCACATTCTATGTATTAGCTACTTATGTATCAGCTACTTAAGAATTATGGAAATATTATTTAATACTTTTGTTGGAAAAGTGACTTTTGTACTGTTCTGTTTGGTGTTACAGAAGTGCTAAGTAAATCTAAAATCGTCATCTCTGATGTCAGAATGGGGCTTTCAGTTAATGGTTATTGTAAAATATATGTTGCACGCTTTTCATGTGTGTATAGGTGTCATACCTCTCAATCTCTCACAGGAAGAAATCTGAACAAAGCCAAAAATAAGGCTGGGACAAAGGCCCAAAAATAAATGCATATTTTAAATATTGCTCTTGTAAACTCAGATAGTTGCTAGAATAACAGGTTTTGCACTATTGTGTATTTTCTGAGGGATAAGAAGTCAGTCTGAAATTCAAATATCTGCCTTTATTTATTATTAGTGACTTCAATCTTCATGGTGGTATCCCAGAATTCCACTGGAGTGGGCAGGGTTAGATGATATGTATCCAAATTTTATGTTAATCAGCATCCCAATTTTTGGCCGGTTATACCTATTTTCAGGGGCCTCTGCTCAGATTTTTGATGTTTACAGGTTAAGAGGTATGATATGATAGATATTGAGGGATTTATAGACAGGATACTGATATAAACAATGACATTTAGTAACTTCTTTTGAAGAAAATTGGATGATTTCCTACAATAAATTCAGAAGGTAGAAACCAACATCCTGAATGTCAAGTCCCATTACACCTTCAGGAAGAAGGTCAGACTTGAGAATATAAAAAAACGCCCCCACATCCCACTATATATAATATCTATCTATACACACACACACACACACACACACACACACACACACACACACACACACACACATATATATATATATATATATATATATATATATATATATATATATATACTAATTCTGAGAAGACACTACAGTAGGAAAAGGACCCATTCTCTGATCCCCACTGTACCACAACTACATCATGCAGGTTCCCTGTTTCACCCCACACATTGACATTGATGCTTAAGGTTTCACGTTCTGATAATCAACATTTACGACCATCAAGATATTATTGTATACCTATATATACATATATGTATGTAAAAATATGCATTCATGTTCTGAAATGTATTTATATCTGGAATTTTGTAAAAAAGTATATGTCATTTGTGAATATAAACATACTTCATATAAGATGCTTGTGTTACAACTGTATTAGAACTGTATGTAATGTGCATATCAAACTACTGTAATGTAACCACATGTATCCTACTGGAAAATAACAGAAATATACATGCACTATTGTAACTGCTTAAATGTGTATTTTAACAGTGGAAACTGGAATGCAGGAGGTTAACGTCAGAAAAATAGATGAAATTACTTTATGGCCACAAGGAGACACAGAGTCTGTGCTGAGAGGTTTTCTGTATTGTCTTGGAAGTGTTTTACTGTTTTATGACTTCCAGTCTTTGCTAAAGATCTAAGGTCTATGTATTTTCACAGGTAGATGTTAAATGCTACCAGCTGCCATCAATGGTAGTTTTGAGCCTGGGAACTAGGAGTCAGATGACAAGCAATGATGTCATTCTGCAAGTTATCCCAGCAGTAATATTTGAGATATGCATTTGGGAAGTATCTTAGTGAGTGCATTCTGTATTCTGTCTTGGACCTGACAAGAACCATTCACCACATCCGCCTTCTCTGAGTTAGTAAGTCCAGGGAACAGTAAAACTCTTTTAGATATAGTCAGGAATATAACACTTCATTTAAATATTTTTCTTTATATATTTGAGACTGTCCTGCAATGTTGTTTTAAATATTTCCTGTGATTTTGAACTCTGCTATCACTGTAAATATATACTGAGTATTTTCTTGTTCTTTTAATATTTATTATTAAATATATTTAAACATTTCATTGCGGCTGATCTGTCTAGAAATATTTAAGTTCTGAGAGTGCTTGCATATTTATTAGGTGACACTGTGTGGGCCACTCCTAAAAGCCTTGCTCTTGGTCAAACTACCATTTGTATTAATAGTAACATTACACAGTAAGATTTGACACCCTTTGTTATGGGCCTTAAAGTAGCTGATAAGGTTTCTGGTGGCAGTGATAACTACCTTGTAGTCTGGGCAGAAGGGGCATAGATAGTAAACTTGTGCCAGCCTTTTTCCAGGTGTGTGTGTGTGCGTGTGTGTGTGTGTGTGTGTGTGTGTGTGTGTGTGTGTGTGTGTGTGTGTGTGTGTGTGTGTGTGTGTGTGTAAAACAAATCTCCAAGAGTGTGCATGTCAGCTACTTGGGCAGGGACACAAAGCACTGGTTGGAAAGAGAGTGTTGGAGGACTTGGCTTGGAAGTCTGGCTAAGGACTCAACAATATAGCTGTGCACTTGATGCACAGAGCTGCATCTGGAAATACTGTGTGTATACTTGTCATCCTCTGAAAAGCCAAGTGGTACAGTGGTTAAGGTGTATGCCTTTCAGTCACAAGGTGCAAGGTTTGATTCTCACCACTGGAAAGAGCTTTACAGATTGAAGGTATACATTTGGGTTGGGAGGGTGGCCTAATGGTTAAGGTGTTTACCTTACAAACACAAGGTGCAGGGTTTGAGTCTCACATGGGATAATTGGCTAAGCTTAAAATGGCTCGCAAGGGCAGTTACCTTAGTACTAACCTATGATCTCAGTTTACATGCCCCACTGTTGTCAGTGATGAGGAATGAGGCACCTTGATTACTGGTCCAGTGGTGGGTCATCACATCTTGGTAGATTGTACTCACATACTGGTATTATTCATGCACTATCTCTGTAAAGCCCACTGAATCTTTCATCTGCATTAGTGTTACATCAGTGTGACTTACTAATTTATTTTTTCATTTTTCGTGGAGGTACTGCTAACTTTAGAACTGAGGTATCCCTAACAGTTCCTCCTCACCCCAAGGGTACCTTAAAGTGTGTAGTACTCCAGGCATGATCCTTCATTGAGTAGGTCTTATCTATTTGTTGGAAAAGACCTCCCTGTCATTGAGCTATGAATAACCCCATGAACAGGAAGTTGAGATGCTAGAGCCAGTCAGGGTTTTACTAAGCCTTACACATACCCTGATATATTGTGCTTACATTGTGAGATGGGAGTACAATAGCACCATGACAAAGCCACTCCTTCTGCATAATGACAAAAGCTTCATCTGCCCACCAACCTTGCAATGTGGCAGCCTCCTCTAATTATGACCTTAGTATCATCATGGGTTCTTCTGATCTGGACAAATGATCCTGGAACATCCCTACAACCTCCACCCTGGAAGATGTAAATAGCTATTCCTTCATCATTCCTCTTACTACTAATGTC
This sequence comes from Protopterus annectens, assembly GCF_019279795.1. NCBI lineage: Eukaryota > Metazoa > Chordata > Ceratodontiformes > Protopteridae > Protopterus > Protopterus annectens. The sequence goes on along the minus strand of NC_056733.1, from coordinate 461,376,271 downwards.
AGCTCCTCTTCTTCACAGGACACTAATCATACCTGGGCCATTTGGTCACAGTCAAGCCTTCATCCCTTTGTGCCATGGAGTCGACTTGCCCTGGAATTTTTCGCATGTTTCAGTATTATATCAGGGTAACTCACTAACACACTGTACACAGACTTTAGCACTATACAATTTTCTTACCACCCAGGATTTCACAACTGAATGCCCAAATTCTTTACCACTACTTCTCTTGTTCTGGCAAATCAACAGTCTGCCAGGACTTTCACTATTGATCATGGATCTCTGGTATTTGCCCATTTCAGAGCTGAATGCTATGACCTTGCTCTGTCTCTCCTTCCACAAACAACCTCCTGAACCCTCTGAATTCCATACCCAAGCAATTGACTCAGAAATAAGGTGACACAAATGACTGAAACTATATTTGACTGAAATGTCTTTATTTAGAAAATTGTTGTTTGTCTTTTCGGCTTTTCCCGGTTAGGGGGTTGCCACAGCGAAACTCTGGTCCGCTAATGATTGGCAGTAGATTTTTATGGTGCCGAGTTGCCAGCCTGACACCCAACCTTCAGCAAAGGCACGCCCATTCACGCATGTCTTTAGGAGGCCACTCGATGCGGGGAGGAAATGCAGACTACACACAGAAGGCACTCCAGCTGAGAATCGAACTGGAGAACCTCTTGCTGGGAGGCAACAATGCTACCGCTGTACCACCGCGGCTTCAAGTCCATAGATGCTATTTTTATAGGAGTTGTAAGGGAAGCACTTTAGAAGATTTTGTGTGGATTAATAATGCACACTGTCATGGTCTGTCCCTTGATTTGTACATGTTTGTATCTGTGTGCCAGCACTAACTCACTATGTGTGGTGTAAGAATATATAAGTTTGAGAGGTGAGGGTGCAGTGGGTGCTTGCTGCTGTACAAAAAAGAAGTTTTTATGGTATATATGTTGTGTAGAATATTTTTGATGAAATGACTTCTCAATCAAATGTACTTTCAGTCATTTGTATCACCAGAACTGTGATTAGTCAAATGAACTTGTGATCCAGTGTGAGTCACACACACACACACACACACACACACACACACACACACACACACACACACACACACACACACACACACACACACACAGGTTCATAGGTGATTACTATGCTAATGGCACAAGACCCTTTACAAGTATGGTCAATAATACCCTGGATATGACAATATTGTATCTTAATTCTCCAGCTATGGGATGGGGTAGTATCAGGGTAGTGGGGTCTTGGGGTTTTGGGGTGTTTGAGACCTAAGTCATTTTTACAGAATGCCTCTGTCCATAAGAGACATGGGCAGTACCCTGGGAGTGAATTTATGGTTCCCCATCCATTTATCCAAATTATTTTTGAAGAGAGTGAGGGACAGGCTGTCTTTTACGAAGATGGGAAGTTTAATTCACAGAAAAGGTAGCCTTTAGTATACAAATCTGTCTCTCCAGCAAGTTCTGTTAGAGTCACAAATAAGGTTCAGATCCATGGAACATGTAACCCTTGTATAGTTTTTTTTTTTTGCAAATATACAACATTTTCATCAGGGCTGGATCAGAGATTGCCTTGTAGGTCAGGCATATGTCACCTCTCAATAAATGATATCAGACAGAGTAAAGGAATAGGACCTTTAGTTGGTCCAAATAAGACATGTGTCTTAACGCTTTGTATTTTTTTTCTGGGAAACCTCTGGGGCCACTTCAGTTGGTGCAAGTGTCTGGTTAGGCACGTGCAGAAGGGAGCATCGTACTTGATTATTGGACTGATGAGAGTGAGTACAATAGCAATATGACGTCCTTTGACCTTGATGCCATACCTTTGCTTACAAGTTGAGTCACACAGAAGGATTTCCTCACTATTGTAGCTACTTAGTGGTCAAAGTTTAGCTTAATATCTATTTGTGTTCCTAGGTCCCTCACCATTTGGTCTTCTTTTAGTGGTGTGATATCAATATTATAATTTTCATGGATATCTGATTTATCGAAAGGTATGATTATGCATTTTTAACATTTAGACTCAGACCATGGTTTTGGCACCAGTTGTTAGTCATTTTTAGGCCTGTTTTTAAGACACCAACATTGTTTGGGGATTCAGTGATTGATCCCAGCTTACAGTCGTTGGTGAACTTGGTGAGCTAGAGGCCCCCAATATTGATCTGCACTTTAGAGAAGTATATACAAAATAGGAGGAATCCCAACACTGAGCCCTGTGGGATCCCACTAGTAACACGTTTATTACTGGAAATGAATTTCCCTATCGTGGCAGCATGTGTCCTGTCAGTGAGCCAGTTTGCTATCCATCTGATGATGTAGGGGTTTATACCTAACTCAGTAGGTTTATCTATGATCCCCAAGCGGGGGATTATGTGGAAAGCTTTGGCCAGGTCTAGATAAGTAGTGTGCACTGTTTTACCCTCATCCATGGTCCTGGTGACTTACTCAAAGAAGTCCACCAGATTAAGCAGGCAAGACCTCCCTTTGACAAAGTCAATTTGGGTCTGGTCCAGCGTTTGGAGATTTCTTATGTCGTTATTGATCAGATCCATTATAATTCTTTGTATGGCCTTGTAGATAAGACTGGTGAAGCTTAAGGGTCTGTAGTTTCCTGGGTCAGTTGATGCGCCCTCCTTGTGTAGAGGAACAACTGTTGCAGTCCTCCATTCCTCTGGGACAAAGCCCATCCGGAATCTGTGGTTAAAGAGGGTTTCTAGTGGCCCTGATAGATTCTGTTTTAAGCTATTTTAGAGGCATCCAGGAATGTTAATGGGAGCCATGGAGGTTGTGTTTTTGGTTTTAGCAAGCACAGTAAGGACCTGCTCCCTCATAATGACCTGTAAGGGGGGGGGTGATTGCGGGTATTTCTTTTGGTTGTGGTAGGGGTCATGGGGGGAGCAGTTTGAACTGAACTTGTTGCCCACCAGGTTTCCTATAGTTTTAGGCTGGGTGAAATGTTGCCATTCTTGATTAACTCATCATATTGCAGAGCATTTCCCTTGAGGTTACAAACATAAAAAAGCCTTATGGTTATCTTTCACCTGGGAGGCTATCTTTGCCTCATAGTTTTCTTTGGTAGATTTGATCATCTCTGTAATTTGTTTGTTTAGACTGGTGAGTGTGTTTGTGCATTATTTTGTCTGTTCCTTCTTGGCTTTGGAGAAGATTTGTTCCCCTTTTGTTGAATAGCCCAACATGTTAGGGGTTCACTCAGATGGTTTACTTTTTCCAGTAGTTTTTGGTTTGACGTGGACAGGTACTGCCTCCTCTAGGCAGCTAATAATGTGGTTGTACAGTAGTTTTGTGTACAGCACAGAGTAGGCTTCATTAGCATCTGGGTTTGGAGGGGCTTGGAAGTTTTATAAGGTATCACTTACTATGAAGTAATTAGCTTTAGCAAAGTTCTTAACAGGTTTGGATTTTTTTGGGGGGGAGGGGCTCTAGGTTAGTTTTAATACTGATAACCAAATAAAGCTGGAAACAGCGCACTCAAACCGCACTTTAATCAGGAAACAGAAATAAATCCACAAGTTGATCACACAGTAAACGCTTTAAAATCAGTACATGCGTTTTCGTCAGCTTAAAGCTTCGACTTCATCAGACAAAACTAATTAAGTGATTCACCTTTATATAATAAAATTCAAATGTAAAAAGACCAATGAAAAACATAGCATCCTGTTTAAGCCAATAGTAGTAATGACAACCTAAAGAGCTCATTATAATAAATCCTTAATTTACTAAAAAATGGCAAGTAGGATTTGTTAAACTTTCTTTTAGTTTTAATACTAAAGGAGATCATAGCTTACCAGAGAGGTGTTAATGCACAGGAGGGAGCAGCATTCTCCCAGGTTTGTGAGTACCAGTTCTAGGATATTTGTACCTGTAGTTGGGGAGCTAACTAGTTGCTGCAGGGTGTTTGCATTGATGATGTCCACAAACTTCTGAGCAATGGAACACAGTGAAGACAGTCATCAAAAGTGGAGAAAATATGGGACAACAGTGACGTTGCAAAGAACTGGATGTCCCTCCAAAATTGATGAAAAGACAAGATGAAAACTGGTCAGTGAGGTTGCCAAGAGACCTACAGCAACACTGAAGGAGCTGCAGGAATTTCTGGCAAGTACTGGTTGTGTACTACATTTGACAACAATCTCCCATATTCTCCATATGTCTGGGCTATGGGGGTAGGGATGCACGACAGAAGCCTTTTCTTACATAGAAAAACATCCAGGCCTGGCTAAAATTTGCAAAACAATACTTCAAGTCTCCCAAAAGCATGTGGGAAAATGTGTTATGGTCTGATGAGACCAAGGTTGAACTTTCTGGCCACAATTCCAAAAGGTACATTTGGCACAAAACAACACTTCGCATCACCAAAAGAACACCATCCCACGGGGAAGCATGGTGGTGGCAGTATCATGCTTTGGGGTTGCTTTTCTTCAGCTGGAACTGGGGCTTTAGTCAAGGTGGAGGGAATTATGAACAGTTCCAAATACCAGTCACTTTTGACCTAAAACCTTCAGACATCTGCTAGAAAGCTGAGGATGAAGAGGAATTTCACCTTTCAACATGACAATGACCCCAATCATGCATCCAAATCAACAAAAGAATGCTTCATCAGAAGAAAATTAAAGTTTTGGAATGGCCCAGCCAGAGCCCAGACGTAAATCCAATAGAAAATATGTGGGGGTGACCTGAAGAGGGCTGTGCACAAGAGATGCTCTCGTAATCTGACAGATTTGGAGTGCTTTTGCAAGGAAGAGTGGGCAAATATTGCCAAGTCAAGATTTGCCATGCTGATAGACTCCTAACCAAGAAGACTGAATGTTGTTGTTAAATCAAAAGGTGCTTCAACAAAGTATTAGTTTAAGGGTGTGCACACTTATGCAACCAGCTTATTGTATGTTTTCTATTTTTTTATATTTTTCCTGTAACAGATTTGTTTGTTTTTCAATTGAATTGCACAGGTTATAAGTCATATTAAAGGTGGGAAAATTTCTGAAATGATTTATTTTGGTCTCATCTTTTATACCACAACAACCTGGCATTTTAACAGGGATGTCTAAACTTTTCATATCCACTGTAGATATATATATATATATATATATATATATATATATATATATATATATATATATATATATATATATATATATATATATATATGTGTGTGTGTGTGTGTGTGTGTGTGTGTGTATGTGTGTGTGTGTGTATATATATGTGTATATATATATATATATATATATATATATATATATATATATATATATATATGTCTACTTTTACACACCGAAATTACACTTTCTGGAATTCCAAACCGCCGACTCCATTTCAGTGAACTTCCATTCAACCGAAAGCACAGACTACTGAACTCCTTTCCCTGGGAAATTAACCACTTGGCCACCAGGGAAAAAAAGTGAATGGAAACAAATTAAACCCACCCAAGTGGGGGCTTCACCCCTCACACCCCCCTAACTAAATATACCAACTCTGAGATTATACTACTCTGGAGAAAAGGGCAAATTTCACCCTGTGGACCGTATTCCGGCATATTCCCTTTTCAGCAATGTATTTTGATCTCAGAGTTGGTAAATATAAGTTCAAAGGGTGTGGGTGGGGAACAGGGGCTTGCCCCCCTTCAAAAAAGAAGTTTAAAGGAAAAGAGCTATAGTCAAGATTTTCTCTTCTCTGTAGTTTTGGTATTTTTATAGCTTGTTGGCTTGTGGCATTTCAAATGTTGATATTTTAATAAGAACCACTTTTGATATTTTTTGCTAAAAGGTATTTTTGACACGCAGACATTGATGTAAAGTGCATTGATGTTTCTGGATATTGATGCTGGAAAATATACTTACACACACACACACACACACACACACACACACACACACACACACACACACACACACACACACACACACACACACACACACACACACACACACACACACACACACACACACACACACACACACACACACACACACACACAACTATATATTTGTGTTTTACACCCCCCTGTACCACCTTACTCATGTGCTAACTCTGACTATACCCCTGCCCCTAACCCAAACCCTACAGATTACATTACTATGGACACACAGACATTGATGTAAAGTGCATTGATGTTTCTGGATATCAGTGTTGGAGAATATACTTATACATACTGTCACAAAAGGAAATATTGCCAGCCCAGCTATCTGGAATTTTGTAAATAATTCTATGTCATTTATGAATATTGATATGATTTATACAGAACTGTATGTTATGAACTGAGTTAAATGTAACCACAGCATGCCCTGGTGGCTTAGAAAAAAAATGTATGTAAACTATTGTAATTGTGTAACTGTATATGTTTTAACAGTAGAAACTGTGACATAAAAGTTTAACTTGCAAAACTTCAAGAAAATAAGTTGAAACTAAATTATTTTACGATTGTGCTATAAATATTATCTCTCAGTTTCAGTGTAGCAGAAACAACGTATAGAGCTAGACGTTTTTTGGATTGTCTTGGATGAGAAGTAATTACTAGGTTTGAGATGCAGAAGTGTTTTATTGTTTTATGAATTTTAGGATCTGCAAACATCTGAGATATGTATTTTCACAAGAGAGATGCTAAAAATGCTTGTGCTTTCTGACAATGGGGGTAGCATGGGAACTAAAGTTAGGTGACAAAAAGTGATGTCATCCAAGCTAACCTAGCAGTAATATTTGATATTAATTTAGGAACTCTCTCAGAGAGAGACTGGGCATTTTGTATCTTGTCTTTGACCTAACAAGAAAATCCACTCATCATCGCATCTGCACTTGGCTTGCTGTAAATAAGTTTTAGCTTTTTAGCTTCAGATAGGAGTATAGTAAAGATTAGTTTAGATGTTTACTTTATTTATTTGATACTGTCCTGCAATGTTGTTTTAAATATTTCCTGTAATTTTGAACTCTGAAGTAACTTTGTTGATTTACTAAGTATTGAGTTGTTCTTTTATGTTTATTATTAAATATATTTAAACCTATCTTTGTGGATGATATTTGTGAGACATATTTAAGCTCTGATAGCACTTGCATATGTATTTGGTGAGACTATACAGGCCACTCCTAAATAGCCTTGCTCTTGGTCAGACTACCATTTGGATTAATAGTAACATTACACAGTAGGATTGGACACCATTTGTTAAGGGCCTTACGTAGCTGATAAGTAGTGACTGGTGGCATCTGGAACTAATTTATAGTATGGGCAGAAGAGGGCATAGCTAGTAAACCTGTGCCAGCTTCCCCCAGGTGTGTGTGTGTGTGTTTTTATATAAATCAAATCTCAAAGTGTGGGTGTGTCAGCTACTTGAGCAGGGACATGAAGCACTGGTTGGACTGATAGGGTGCTGGAGGTTTTGGCTTGGCCACTCAGCTGAGATCTCAACCCTATATCTGTGCCAGTGGGGAGTCTTATTGGGGATCTGGAGAAAGAGGGATAAACCAGCCACACTCTGATGATGGTCTCTGTGTGCTCTTAAGGGAAACTGGACTTTACTGTGTGTGTACTTGTCATCCTTCCAGTGTGTACGTCCCCTAGCTGCTGCCAGTGGTGAGGACTGAGGCTCCTTGATTACTGGGCCAGTGCTGGCATCACACACACACACACACACACACACACACACACACACACACACACACACACACACACACACACACACACACACACACACACACACACACCTATATATTTGCGTTTTACATCCCCCTGCACCACCTTACTCATGTGCTAACTCTTACTATACCCCTGCCCCTACCCCAGACCCTACAGATTGCATTACTAAAGATCCTTTACCTAGCAGTATCACCACACAAGACAAAAGGACATAGATCATACAAAACACCAAACAGGTGGAACACTAAATCTAGATACATACCTAGCCCTTACTCCAACCCTAACTTGTACATAGAGACTCACAGCATTAACAGAATGTTCCACATATTTATAACCACCACGTCTATCAGAAATTCATTTATTGCACAATCCTACTTATCTGCTCTGTATAATACTTGAATTCTACCATATTAGATTAACACATATGAGCATTCACTCGTTTGCGCAATTAATCTGTTATTACACCCACACAAACTTTTCTACCAAATGAGTATTCTACATTTTGAATTACACCAGTGAATACACACACACACACACACACACACACACACACACACACACACACACACACACAATTAGATTGTAATATGGCCGAAGTGTCAAAATGTTGAACACAAAAAGATCAAGAACATTCATAACATTTACAATATTGAACACCACCTTAGTAATGTTTGGTAACCCTAAACCTACCCCTAACCCTATACCTTACCTTAAAAAAACTTTTCATAACACTATGACTACACAAGATAGGCAAAACACATATACACAACACTAAATCTATCCCCTTTACTAACCCCTACTCTGATCCCGAATTTGAGTAATCTGATTAAATCACTGATGCGAGACTGTGAAGGATTCTGCCTCTTCTTCATCTATAACAATAAAAGAATACTGAATTTTGCCACATTACTATGTTTACATATTTATTATTTGCAGATTTTGGGAAAGTTCTCAAAGACCACTTCTAAAGACACCATTTCCACAACTAGTGTGCTGCTTGCCTGTGCATAGGTCACTACAAATATGCAACTATTAGAAAGATGAGCCTGAGTACCCCTTGTTTTGCCAGATGCTTGATCCAGAAAAATGCAGCCTCTATGGAATAGTGTGAAAAAGCATTGCATGATTAAACATACTATATGTCTCTCACACCTTCCTACAATACCCTGTTTCATTCTGTTACAGTTATTCTTCAAAATATGTCTCTTTTGGAAATGCCCAGGGAAGACCTGAAGGAAAAAAAGAAGCAAAGCAGCAGATAAGTCCTTAAACTTCTCATTAAGCAATGCCCGTCTGGTGTATGACCTTCTCTGGCAATCATACCCCCAATACACCCTGTGTAGGGGTTGCTAGGAAACTACTGATTGTTTGAGGCCATAGTGCAGTGAACACTTACAAACTGTTGAAGGCAGCAGTCAGCTGTCTAGTGCAATGATCAAGAAGAAAGATATAAACCCCTTTGGCTCAAGCAAGTGGGAATATGAGTTATGGAAGGTTTATTAAACACACTACAGTTAAGAAATAGATTCATATTTAGTCACTAGGCTTGCATTCCAAGCAGCCATTAAGCAGCATTTGCTAGGAATTGTGCATTAGGGAATCAGAGCTTGAGGGAATCAAACCCTGGACGACGGGAAGCAGTTTATTAACAGATGATTAGGAAAACAAAAGTGTATTCTTTCATGGACTCTTCAGTCACAACAAAGGCCACCATAACAAGGGAAAATACACTATGTATAGTCAATCCCTAGTATAGCCAGTCAACCAGCTTGTGTTTCAGATGTGAAAGGAAAGTGGTGAATCAATATAAAACCTGCAGAGACATAGAAAAAAATGGATGAATGAATAATATCCTGACATGAGGGACACTTGCATAAGAGGCTTGCTAAAGTGCAGAAACAATGCTATATGGACTCTGCATAAATAATGAACAAGTGATGACATCACAGAAGCACACACAAAGATGCAATCTTTTTTTCTTTAATAAAAATAAGACTATGACCATGTCAAATGATCGTACAGAACAAATGAAAATTAAATAATACAAATTCTTCAAATACCTCACTGCTAGCAGAGGAATAAAAAATAAAAAATGTTGTGCTGGTCCATTAACAGCAAAAAAAAAAAAAAAAAAAAAAAAAAAGAAGCACAGACAACTGCCAGTAAATAGCAGCTTAATCATTCAGCAGGTCAGTCTGAATTGCCTAAGTAAGGCACAATCAGAGACTAGCCTGCATGGCTGAATCTGCTCTTGGCAATATGGTGTCTACTTTCAATGCACCAAAGGACAGCAAAGCATTTTGTTACAACATTCTGCTATAAATCACATTCATGTTCGATATCCTGGCATAAGAGGTGTTTTTTTTTTTTTTTTTTTTTACATTTTAGGAAATGGTGTGATTCCAGCATCTATTGAATGAATTGTGGCAGGACTCAAGACATTTACAGTTCTTCTGAAATAACACAGATATTCCATTAAGAAGGATCAGTTCCTTAGCTTCTTCCATGGCAGCTAGTCAGAACATTCACTAGAACAAGTGAGGGCTTACCTAACAGGTAATAAACAGTCACTGTTCATCTGCATAAAACTAGGCTTTAGCTATGAAACAAGGATTACAGGAAGCAAGGTAGTATTTGTTGCCAGTGATTTTCAGTCAGTGGTCAATAAATTATTTCGACAGTTTCAAGATGAAGACACTTGCTAGGAGAGCGTTCC
>NC_056733.1:461358399-461360899 GCF_019279795.1 Protopterus annectens | reverse complement strand
TTATTGTATACATACATAACAGCTCTTTGCTTGTCCTGAAGTCCCCCCTTTTTTAGCTGTAGCAATAAAGTTAACAAAATGTTGATACACCAAAAAGCCAAAGTGGTATTATGTACATACATAATAAACTGGCCCCCAGCTCTAAGGAGGGCTTTTGTTGGACTTCAGCTTTAAACTGTGGGGTTCCAAATGGGGACACAACCCAGGGCACCAACCAACCAACCTTAGTACAGTTTCCTGCCCTGATTTTTGTTAGCTGAATGCAGCCTATACTACTCTAAGCCTTAATATGATTCTAGTTTAAACAATGAATAAAACCTCAGAATTCTGCCATTAGTGTGAAAATGATACAGAAGGGCATTTGCATGGCGGTCTCTGTATAAATCCTGATGAAGAACAAATACTGAGGAATTCATTACCATGTTTTGCCATAGTATCTCACAGAACATTTCAGAATGTGTGGCTTTCTTATGATCAAACAGGAGTTTTCATATTTACTGCAGAACCAGAGAGAACTGCTGGGAGACAAAACACTACTGTTTATCTAACAGTTCTGATATTAAATACTCCCTTTACTCCAGGGAAGCTTAAATGTCTTCTTCTGTTCATCTCTTCACTTCTGTTTTCCAGTGTCTTTGTTTCTAACCTGTTACAACTCCTCATGTAATTGTGCTGTTTTTTCTACAACTTTTCACAAAATCAGTACTTCTTCACATCCCTTCTGAATTCTCCACCAGCGCTTCTTTGTGTTCAACAGTAATTTAACAGTGGCTTCATGTTTTACATCTCCCACTGGTGTACATAAATGCAACAGCCATTTATAGCCAAGCTAATTACCATAATACTGAGAAAGATTTTGTGTATACAGCTATACTGAATTTAGCGACAAGGATAAAACAGGATTTTAATAGATGTTGTTTCCTAATTTCTTTCAACACGCACATGCTGGGAAATCTGCATTTTCTGTTGTGCTGTGTACATGCATTCTAGATAAGCTTATTCTCTGGCCTCCATATTCTAAATTTCAATGTGGTTGTATGTTCGAAATTCAGTGCAGTATAAGGAAGCCCCCACCAACCACTATGCCTAGCCCATTACTGGTTTTTGTATCAACACAGAGCATGTTGGGCTTTGGTGCTATAAATCCTGTTCTAGACAGTAACTGCATAGGATGTATCAATCTTGTTCTAATCAATAATATTATGGTCAGTCAAAGACAATTTTACCAAACCTTATTCAAATTCAATCAAGTGAAGAAATAGATTTTGTACCCCCACCCCAAGCAGGGGGAGACCCCCTTGTACTTCAGTATTTAATTATACCTAAGTTAAATGTTGAGAGCCCTGACTGAATGCACTTCAGTGCCAGATGCCTATCATTCCATTTTTTATTTATTTGTTGAGTGAGTAAACCCACTAAACATAGGATTCTTTTCAGGAGCAGCCTACAGGCACTGCCTGGAAAAGTGACTTGTTCAGAGTCACACATCAGATATATGGAGGCTGAGGTAATCAAACACTACACTATGGGATAAAACTCATCAGCTGCTTAGAACCTTGATCCTTTGCATTAACTGGTAAACTTTCATTTCAGAAAAAGTCGCAGCTACATAAAAGATAGTGAACACATGCTTTTTCTATTCAAACAAAGCTGAGGAATGATGGTGCATCTTCAGCCAAAGGGTACATAAAGAGTAACTGCACAACACACACACACACACACACACACACACACACACACACACACACACACACACACACACACACACACACACACACACACATATGCACATACACCAGCAAAATGCATTTTTATTTTTAAACTGAAAGCATTGAAATGTAACATCACTTTCGTCACAAGAAGAAGAGTGATGAGATGGAATCATTAAATAGAAATAAAATTATTTTACAAAAAGAAATAGAAATACTGTATCATGTAACACTGTACCTTTAGTATGCTGAAAATTGTAATGCTCGTCTTTTTCTTTTCTTTTTTCCTTCTGTCTTTGCTAAACGTTACTTTTCATTTGATTTTGCGGAAAACTATATCTTTCTCCTGTAAATCTCCTACTGATTTGAATTTGCCTGGCAGAAGTATTTAAAGGCCAGCCAGTTTTCATACATCACTGCAAGGGGTGGGATCTTAGAAAGCTACTCATAAGTTTCTGTTTCCATTTTTAAGTTTCTGTTTCCATTTTGTGAGCCTGCAGTTTAACAAATACAAAACAAAATAATGCAGGAAATGCTGCCTTCTCAAATGATAGTTGTACTTTCAATGTTATTACTATTTCCAGATTTCTCCACATTTAAGATTCAAGACTAAGGCAACAAATATTGTTATTTCATCATATTTACATTTTAGGAATTGTGAAATATGTTCTACATTCCAAGATGCATATTACTGTCACCCCATTTTATGCATTTTATAATCCCACTACTATACAACCTTACTTATGCTGGGAATAAGAAAGCTGGGGCATGCTTTTATATGTCTGTTATAA
>NC_056733.1:461340899-461355899 GCF_019279795.1 Protopterus annectens | reverse complement strand
ACACATACATGCACACATTCACATTTTTGTTTCACTCCCTGCCTAAAAGTTTATTTGTGGCCCGGTACCAAATGATCCACGGCCCAGTGATTGGGGACAGCTGGCTTATCTAATCTCTCTTCCTAATCCTTTCTAACCTCCTCTGATTGATTCCTATAGTTATCATGCAATATTTTATATGCCCTACAGAGTATCCCTTTTTTAACAGCATCTTCTGTTCTAAGATTCTATTAAAAACTCTACCAGTGCTGGCCTTTCACTTAGGATCCCCCTATTCCTGTTTATTTGCCTATATTCTATTATCAGTCCTTGATAGGGAAGGCAATCTCCACCCTACAAATGAATTCTTGGCCTCTTCCCATTCTTTTACCTTTCCCTATCTTAATTATTTGCTGCCAAACCTTGGTTCCTTTGACAGTTTTCTCCAGTAAGTTCTAGCCTCCTCTTGCCTATTCTCTGTACTCCTAATTATAGTCATCCCTATCATCAGAATCTATTTTCTCCATTCACTGTTGGCTTAATTCTTTGAATACTTTGTACTACTTTATGAATACAATATTCTGTATGGTTACTGTTATTTGCCTTAAGGATCTGCATCCAAAATCCTAGTCTCTCCTTATTTATTGAGCTTCCCCCCTTTTGCATTATCATGCCTTTCCACTTTGAAGTATAGCTTTCTGCTTCTGCTATGTATATGAGTCTTAACTGTAAACTCTGAAATACCCCTTCAGATCAGGTAATCCCAAACCACCTTGTTCTATTGGAAGGACCAACTGATCCGACTAGACTCTTGCCCTCTTCTCCTCCCAGATAAAATCCTTCAACTCTTTATTAATTGCTATCTACAACTTCTCCTCTGGTTGATAAAAATATGCCTGACCCATCTATAAAACTAAAGGGACTAAAAACATTTCCACTGGTTATACCTTGCTATCCATATCCTTAAAACAGAGCTTCAAATTTCTTAGTTTTTGTATTATCTTTTGTTTAGTCTCTTCCCTCATATCCTTAGCTGCCATAACAGAATCCTTTTTAATCCATACTGCTAAGTACTTCACTTTATCGTGTCCACACAAATATGGGGCTTGCTGGACCAACTCATGTGTGGGTCCATAGTTTATAGCTATTGCCTTTGTTTTATCTTCATTAATTTTCTAATTGAAAAAGACTGGAAACTGTCCCAGAATGTTCCACAACACCAAAATGTCTTTTTCTGGTTTTACCAGGTACAAAATGATATCATCTGCAAATAAAGCCAACTTTTCTTAACTACCATATCGATTATACCCTTGAATTTCTGACTCCCTTATTTTCTTTGCCAATGTTTCTAAATATAAAGCAAAAAACAAAGGGAAAAGAGGATACCCCTGCCTTGATCCTCTGCTCAAACAGAACTTATCAGACAGAAACCTTCCTACTTTAATTTTTGATTCTGATCCCTCATGTATCCTCCTAATCAACCTTATAGTTTTATCAGGAAATGCAAATGCTTCCATTGTCCTACTCCAAAAAAACACACTTTTCTCTGTCAAATACTTTCTCTGCATCAATATGCACCAACAAAAGTAGAATTTTTTTACATTTTGCTTCCCTCTGGATCATTATTGTTCAATTAATGTTGTCAAATGTTTGCCTTTCACTCCAAAAAACACATTGATCCACATAATTCCATTTTGGCATAACATTTTCTGTTCTTTTAGACATTATAGACATAAACACTTTATAATCATGGTTTAGAATTGAAATGGGCCTATATAAAGCTGGATCTGATGGGACTTTACCATCTTTAGGTATTACAGCCACCATAGCTTTCTTCCAGAATGTTGATGCTTCTCCTCCTTTTAAAATACTGTTAAACAAAACCTTACAGATCTTTATCACTTTCTTCCTTCCCAGCTTCCAACCTTCCTCAGGAATACCTTCTGATCATGGAGAAGTTTCTGCAGATTGGTTATACATCACCATTTTTATCTCATCTCCTCCTATCCTAACTATTAATAATTGAGCCTCATGTACTTCTAACCTTGATATATTTAATTCTTCCATATATATTTCCATAGATTTTCATAACATTTCCTAAATACTTCTAATACCTCTACAGGATCTATGGTTATTTTCCTTGTTATAGGCTCCCAAAGCTTGGCAATAACCATTCCTACTTTCTGTTGCACAAGCTGTTGGACTAAAAGTTTTTGTGATCTTGAGTTATTATCAAAAACAGTTGCTTAACAGCAATCTTTCTAAACTCATGCAGATTACTGTGGTAGTCCCTTATTTTCTCTTTAGTACTCCACATTTGCACGTCTTCTTGTTCTGTCAGATTCCCCTTTGTCAGTCCCTCTAAATAATTCTTGTTACTTCTTAACCATCTTCCTTTTTCTTTTATTTCTACCCTGTTTTTTAAACTCTACTTTTATTTTATCCAACTCCCTAGCTATATTTTCTGAAGAAATTTATATCTTCCCTAATAAATCCCAAGTAATTTCCACTACCTATTCCATAAATTCTTCTCTGTTTAACAGATAGGTCTCATTTTTATTTCATTACCCTGTATTTTTATTTTAGTTATTATTGGTGCATGATCTAAAAGAGTTGTTGGATGCATATCAAAACGTTCAATTAAATGCACATGTTCCTGTGAAATATAATTTATGTCTTGCTCAGCCAAATTTTTCTATCTTGGGGGATAATATGTAAATTCTCTTCAAACAACTACTACTGAATTCACATCTTCTAAACAAAATATTTTAATAAATTTCTTCAAAAATCTATCCTCTGTTGTTATATTTTTCATTCTCAGCCTCCAAGATACATCCTCACTACTGCAAATCAAATTCTAGCCCCTACCTGTAAGTAATATTCCTTTCTAAAAGCTGATTAGTTTTCCCAGAACTTCTTAAGCTCCACTGTAGCAGTTTTCAGGTGTAATATAAATACATGCCAACGTAATCCTCCTCCTTTGTCAGAAGCCCCTAACACCTACAAATCTACAATTATTATATTTTTTCCTCTTCTGTCACTGCTGGAGTTCATCCAGAAATTAATATAAATACTCCCCGTTTCCATTGTCCCAGATAGTCTCCTGAATAACCATCATGAAATATTTTCTTTATCAAATTCACAAGCTCAGTTCTTTCCAAATGTGTCTCCTGCATCATTGCTATTTGTGCTCTGTATTTCTTAATATAACTAAACTTTCTTTCCTTCTTTTGTCCATACCTGTGAGACCATTCATGTTCCAAGATAATATGTAAAGTGTTACCATTATGATAAGAAGTTATTATTCCTAACATCTATTTTTTTAATGTATAGTTTCAGCTTCTGTGTAACATGTATACTTTAATGTTTTCCAGGCTGATGTTTTATATAGCTGTTTCTTGTCATATCAGTTTGAAACTATGGCACATCTTACAAGAATTTTGTTTTAATGAAAATCCTCAAAACACACACACACACACACACCCTCAGAACACTCCCATCCTATTAATGCAATACCAACACAGAAAACTACATACATCTTCAAATAATGAAGTTTAACCCTCCTAATAGAAACAATTGTTCCAGATTGACAGCTACACTTACAGGCTTGAATCAACCTATAAAGAAGGTTATCCATGCTAAGACACATGGTACATCCGTTCTTCAACTTACAATAAGTACTGTCTGTTTTTGTGTTATCCTTATTTTTCTTCTAGATGTAGAAAACAACTTGAATGCTTTCAGAAAACATTACTTTTAACCACTATAAGAGAAGAATATTCTGTTTTGTTGCCTTTATTTTGTCTCCACAGAAACATAGGAACCGGATACACAGTTGCCTTCAACTAGATGTTTCTCATGTTGCACTGTGAACATTTATTTGCTAGAGGAAAACTTTTAATTACATTCAGTGTTCAGTTATCTACTTGCTTCCCTTTAAAACTTGTCATTAGATCAAGCCAAGGACCTTAATGCAGTCATGCCCTGTGCAAAAGTAAGAAAAAGCATATCAGTTTTTCTTACATCATGCTCTTTTGTCTAGGCTTTCTTCTCTTTTTACATTTCAGTGTCCAAATTTCTTAAAACTGAACAAAAAATAGGTCTGGCACCTGTTTAATATAGTATCCCTATTAAACACAAAAATAACTGATAAAAGCTTTACTTTATAACATGCAATATATGCTATGTTTTATAAAAATTATCTTAAGAATAAAAACTGTTTTACTTACAGTTACAGTTTTCATTCCTTCCCATCTCCTTAATGTTCTTCCAAACATTAATAACATGAAGTAGGATATATGCTTTAGAGTACCCTACAAGTTTAACAGTGTCAAAAAAGTCCAAGATTTCTAGATTTTCTTGTTCTGTCATATTTAACAAATGTAATTGATGCTTTGCAATCCCACATTTATTCATTCATTTCTGAGTTGCTGTTTTTCTTCCTTCTGATTAATATCTCCAAAATCCAGTCTCTGGTTAATTTCCCACATACTCATTTTCTTCTAGTCAACTCCTGTTTATAATCAGAAGAATAAAAAACAAACTCTCCTTCTTTTTAATAGCTGACTTTTTGTTAGACAAACTTTTGTATTTATTCCTTAGCATTAAAAATACTTTGACCCTCCAGGAAGAAGTATTCTGAAGATAGCTAGATACAGCAGCTTGAGTCTCATGCCTGAGTGCTGGAATAAATTTTCTCCTCTTCTGCTAAGTGTACAATGAGTAGCCATTTCCCACAAACACTCTACTGTCTTCCACTTTTAGTACTTTGTCCTTCTGCCACAGTTTTGTCAGAATCAACTGTTTCTGCTGGTAGGATTGCATCTTTATTATTAGAAATCTTGGCTACTTTCTCATGGCCAGGTTTAGAACATACACACAATGTGCCCTTTGAATTAACAACTCCTGCTGTGGAATATCAGTCCAGTTGCATATTTATGCTCTCATAAAATAAATACAGTCTATTCCCTTCAGTTTTTCTAGTACAGCAGAAAATCTCAGGTTTTCCCTACCTGCTATGTCTTTTAATTCCACTATTTTGTGAAACATCTCTTCTTGAGCAGTCTCATACTTGGCCCACCTTTTCTTCATTCCAACCTCTGATTTTTGCATTTTATCAGCTCATCTGAATATCTGTTTAAAGCTTCTTCCATTTTTTCCGGCCTTCTGTTATCTGAATTAATATACTCCTTCATTTATTTCATTTATTTTAATCATCTTTGAGCACATCTGACTTATTTTTTTCCTCTAGATTATTGGAAGCCGTGTCTTGCATGAAAACTGGAGGTTGAACTCCTTGTTGTTGAACAACTGCAGGATTCTTCCCAGCAAGTGTTTACTCCTCACCTTTTGTGATTAATCAGGTTCTCTGAAATTCTTCTTTGCTGGCATACAGGTAGTGCACTTACCAGCTAGTAAGTGAAATTTACCCAAAAAGACAAATTAACTGGCTCTCTTTTCTGAGTTTCCATTTTCACACTGGGAGAGCTAAAAGTAAGCTGATACTCAATGTGCAGCCATCTTGGAGGTTTCCCCTGAGACAGCTCCAGAGGCTTCATCCCACCTACAGTAAAGTGAACATGTCCTCACCTTTTCATTCTACACAAATGGGATGGGAAAATGGCTATACACATGTAGTAGCAATTCAGATCCAAATGAGTAGTCAACTGGCCCTGACATCATGCACACTCCACTGCCGGAAGAGTTGATCCTTCCTTCTGTGACATCCAAACATGTTAAACTTATGGTTCACTTACACTCAGAAATAAAGTAATGTATTCCTAAGAATGCACATCAAACAGGTAATGCACCATATGGCAACAATAATGTAAATAAATAAATACTAGAAATACATAAATAAATTAGTACATAATAAATAAACAAAAGAATAGAAAGGGCCTATATTGGAATGTCGAAAGCTTAGGTTGTCGAATGCCTAAACGTCGACACCGAAACTTCGAATGCTCAAAACCGCAACCAGCCAATTACGCAAATTTTTTCCCCCAAGAAAAAATTTGCTTGGACAAACATACTTTAAAACACTAATCAATTTGGAGAGCTTAGCCCCGCACACCCCCCGACATGGAGGGCTGTGCCCTCCAACTAAATATACCAACTCCGAGATCGCTCTACATCGGGGAAAAGGGCAAATCCCCGATGATGGCCAAGCAAAATTTTCCCCTGGGAAAAAATTTGCGTAATTGGTCGGTCACGGTTTTGAATGTTCTATGTTTAGGTGTTGACGTTTAAGCATTCGACAACCTAAATATTTGACAACGTAATAGGAACTCAAATAGAAATGATTATATAAGACATTTCTTTGTGAGTCTCTCCCTAACCTCCCACCATCAAAGCCAATCGGGTTGGTGTTACCTTAGTTCACTATAGAAATGCCAGCACTGTTTACCAGAATGGGTGATGCACCATACTGGAAAGCTAATGCCAGGCATTCACCTTGTGCAGGTGTCCTGTCCATCATATTGTCCTAGCTGGCACTCCTAAAACACCCTGTGCATGAAGATCAAGAAAGTCTTGCCCTCTCACACTGAAGTTCTACATTCCACAGAATTTGAAGTAGCTATGACAACTCACTCAAATCTGTTCAAGAAGCAAAATGGCAGCCTGTGCTCAGGGATGTACATTTGCACATCACATGTTGCTCACCATTTTGCTGCACCATGGGGCTTTTACAGCTCCCTAGCACTGCACCTCAGAACTAGGAATGAATATAGTGTTGCAGTGTGGTGCTGCTGTCGTACACATGTCATATGCATGGGAATACTCATGGTCACAGTGATGTGCAGAGCTACCACCAGCATGTCTGGGTGGTCCACTATGCTGTGACGATTCAGAAACAGTGGTGCTAAGTAGCGTCATTAGCAAACCACTATGTGAACTGGTTCCTTTTAGTGGGATATAAAGCATCAGGGCCTTTTTGTGTAACCTCACTGTATAATGTACACTTGTGGAATCACAGGGTTTCAACAGAGATTCTGTAAACTTGCAAGCTTTACAGAGTCAAGCAAGGATTTACAGAGTTTATGAAGGAGTCCTGTCAAATAAAATGTCTCAGCAAGTTCAACAAACCTTGGTGTAGATGTCAGTCACACTGAGGCAGTGAGGCAGAGGGTGTTGTGTACATGTAAGTGGGAATCCACAACACTGACAAAACAGTGCATACACATACATATTCCCTTAGTTCTATGCCTTCCATGCTGCCTGTGAGCACACAACCTGCCATCCCCACCCATTGTCAATAAACTTTTCATCAGCAAGAAAGTTTACCAGGATCAGTAGACAGTAGACCCCACTGTGGTGTATGCTCATAGTCGTGTAGTTCTACCCCTTCCCTGCTATGGACCTCATCAAGTCAATGCAGTGGCCACAACCAATGGTCACACTGCAACAGCTTGATCCTACCATTGCAGGATGTGATAATAGCCTTCCCACACCCTCCCAGAATACATGGCTACAGCAGGTGCGTAGCTAAGGTACGGCAAAGAGTACAACTGACCTGGATGCAGAGTGTTAGTGGGTGTGATTGGCAGATCCAAATCAGAGTTCAGTGCATTACTGTCACTGAATGCAGGTGTTATATCTGCAGTCTGAAATGAAGTGCTGTAGCACTCCATGTCTTCAGTGGGGTCTATGTCAGATGATCAACATTTTGGAAACTCAATAAAAATATCGAAGAGAACATATGATCCAGTTTCTGAAAACTCAAACATCGAAAACAAAACCGCAAATATCTGCCTTTTCTACATTTTTGCAGGGCGGCAAGTCACCTTGCACCCCCCATTGGTGGGGCTGCACCCTACACTCATCCTGCAATTATATATACTAACTCAGAGAGCACACTACAGTGAGGAAAAGGGTAAATTTCCTGATCCTTGCTGTACCATGATCTCCATTCAAAAGCTTAGAGTTTTTAAAAACTCGATCATATGGTCTCAACCATATGGAGTTCGAGTTTTTGAAAACTCAATCAACTGAAAGGGACCCCTTCAGTGCATTACCAGGTGTCAATCGAAGAAACATCTACCTCAGTTCAAGGAGGGTATCCCCTCATCTCCCAGACCATACTTTGTTATACCTTCCAATGTAGACCAGACTTTGTTATACGTTCCTATACTCTACCAGATGCTAGACTCAGGGGTCATAGAACCATTCCCTCCTTTGGAAAAGATGAACAGTTTCTACTCCAGAATTTTCTTGGTTCACAAAAAGGAGTTGTCATAGAGACCAGTGTTGGACCTATCCTTTCTAAATATCCTTATCATGGTCCCTAAGTTCAAGATGCTCATCCTGCACACAGTGCTTCCTCTTTAGCCAAACTGCTGCTTAATGGTGACCCTGGACTTGAAGGATGCTTATCAGTATCCTCAGTGTTCATCATTTCAGGACATATCTGAGATTTCTTGTGTCTGGTTCACACTGTCTGTTCTCTGTACTGCCCTTTGGAATATGCACTGCATCTTGAATGTTTATCGACTGCCTTACTCTGGAAGGGGCTCACAACTGGACTCTTGGTATTCAAATCTTTCCTAACTTGGATGACTTGCTGATCTGTGCAGAGTCTGCATCCAGGTGTTTGGAATTACTAGAGAATGTCTTAACCTTAGTGTCCCAGGTAGGGTTCAACTGAACCTTTAGAAGTTATGGCTGACATGCTCACAAAGACTTGTCTTTCTGGTGTGCTTAATTGACTCTGACAAAAGAATGGTCTTTCTTCCCCCAAAACAAAGTCCTGTCTTACCAGATGATGTTTCAGGAATTCTCCAGAAGGAACTTTGTTTCAGCAAGATAATTCCTAAAAATTCTAGGAATGGTGGCATTCATGATTCTCATGACACAACTGTCCCATCTCCACATGTAGAAAATTCAATAGCATGTCTGAAATTGCTGAACCCAGTACCTATATTCCCTGGAATTCTAGCTACCTGTGCTGGTCTTCATCAGAAGAGGGTTACAGTGGTAGACAGCACAGCTGAGTATCAGTCTAGGTCTTCCCTTCTTCCTACCTGTTTTGGAACAATCTGTCCAGAGAGATTCATCCAATTTTGGTTCAAGAGGTGTTTCAGTAGAAGTGCAAGAGCAGGGGACAAAGTATGCATGGTAGAACATCAGTATCAAGCAATCCTGGCAGTAATCCATGCCTTGAAAGCCCTTCACTGTGTGATGATGGTGGACAAGATTAGGAATAAGTATATTAGAAGGTCAGCCCAGGTTGGAAGGTTTGAAGACAAAGCCAGAGAGGCAAGATTACGTTGGTTTGGACATGTGCTGAGGAGGGATACAGAGTATATTGGGAAAAGGATGCTAAGGATGAAGCTGCCAGGTAACAGGAAAAGAGGAAGGCCTAAGATAAGGTTTATGAATGTGGTGAGAGAGGACATGCAGGTGGTTGGTGTGACAGATCAAAATGCAGAGGACAGGAAGAAATGAAAACAGATGATCCAATGTGGCGACCCCTAACGGCAGCAGCCGAAAGAAGAAGAAGAAGAATGTCCTTTACCACCAATGGACACTGGGTCCTCTCCTTGTGGTTATGAACAACTCCACAGTGATGTGGCAGCTCAACAGACAAGACAGTACAAGATTATATCCTCGGTGCTGGTTGGCAATGATGGCCTGGCAGCTGGCTTTAGAGCATTCTCTGACTCTTCAGGCATCATGCATTCCATCAGAGAAAAACACTGTGGCAGACAAACTAAGAAGATCCTGGGGTGACCCTCATGAGTGGCAGCTCAAGGCAGTGGTGTTTTAGGATCTACTCCAGATGTGAGCAATACTTCAAATAGATCTGCTCACCTACTATAAAAACAAACAACTGGAGAAATTCTGTTCCAGACATCCTGCAGCTGTGCTTGCAGAACAGATGCATTCTCATTTTCTTGGATGGGAATGCTCCTGTATGCATTTCCATCCTTTCCACTGATCGACAAGGTACTTCTAAAGGTTCAGAAAGAAATGCCAAAGGTCATTGTGGTGGCCCCATATTGACCCAGGCAATCTTGGTTCTCCCTTTTAATGATATTGGCCTAGGGCAATTACCAAATTCATCCTCGGTCTCTAGATTTGCTCACACAGTCTCAGGGTTGACTGGTGCACCTCAGTTTGGAGCAACTACAACTAATAGTCTGGATGATTTAATATTGACTCTGTTTAGGCACTTGTTTCATGAGGATGCTCGGCAGGTGTTAAAGAAGGCCAGAAACCCTGCTGCTAAAAAATCTTAGCCTTTTAAATGGGTGGGGTTTTCTAAGTGGTGCCTAAATGGGAACAGAGGGTTCCTTGAGGTTAACATCACTCTGGTCTTGAAATATTTGTGTAAGCTACTTCAGGATGGCTTAACATATGCATCCGTTAAGATGCATTTGCTGGCCATTTCTGCTTATCTACCAGTGGATCCATCTCTTTCTTTTTCTCTTTTGCTAAAATAGTGCATGAAAAGAGTATTGCATAGACAGAACAAGACTCTTCAGGATGGCTGAAAGACTTTTTTATTTCTTACACAGGTCAAAGAAGGGTTGACCTGTCTCTAAGCAAACCACTGAATGTTGGTTGTCCTCCAGTTTTGTTTTTTTGTTACACCCACCATGGCAAGATGAATCTAGGCAAGGTAAAGGTGTACTCCACCAAAGCCTTTTGCTTGTCAGTGGCTTATTGGAAAGGAGTGGACTCTAAAAGTATTATAGATGCAGCAACTTGATCCTCTGTCAATACCTTCATGAAACACTACAAGCTTGAAGCATTTTCTAAATCCAGAGCAGGCTTTGCTAGGACCATTCTCCAAGGGTTCCTGGACCCTTATCCTTCCTCATCTCAAGTTGGTTAACCTTTGGGAATCTACCCATATGACAGTAAGGCAATGTTTTTGTTGAACAAATTACCATTGCATAAATCCTACTTACCTATAACAGTATAATAATAGATATTTGTAGAACACACTGCCTTGCTGGCAGTGGCCACCCACTACCCCCCTTTTTGTTTCATGTTGGAGGTGCCATTGAGTTATGCTCAGCAGCCTTTTTTATTGTGTGTGTGCGCACGTGCGCGCGCGCGTGTGTGTATGTGTGTGTGTGTGTGTGTGTGTGTGTGTGTGTGTGTGTGTGTGTGTGTGTGTGTGTGCATGTGTGCGTGCATGCATGTGTGTGTGTTTTGCTTTGGAACAGTAAGTGTTCATAAGCTTGCATTTTCATCTTCTGTTCCTTATGGACCCTAAAAAACTGAAAGCGTCCTGTATGTGTGCTTTAAGGCAGTCCCTGTACTCTCAGGTGATTGGTCTATCACACTCATGACAGGCAGGTGGAGGAGCTCTGAGCTTTGGCGGAATGCCAGAGATAGGTAGCAGGGCACTATTACCTAAATGCTAGTAAGGCAGTATGTTCTATGAACATGTACTATTACAAGTATGTAGTACTTGTGAACTGTACTTTCTGAACCACAGCAGCAACAGGAATACATTTGTGGCAGGTTACTCTGTTATCAGGCACATTGACTTGTCACTCAAAAGGCTGGACAAAGAAAGGGTTACAATGAGTTGTCTTTCATGCACCAGGATCTCTGATGCTACAAGGGTCCTATGGGCCCTAACACCTGACAGATATGACTATGACATGTTTGTAGTACATGTGCAGGTCAGTGACTTGAGATATAAAACCATGAGAGACATGTTAAAAGACATATCAGAAACTTCCATGCATGTTACAAATCCAGGTAAGACACTGATCCTGAGTGTGGAATCCTTTCTTCATCTTGAATGATACAAAGATAAGGTAAATGGCTTCAATAATTGGTTAAAGAGCTCATGTCATTTGAGGGATATCTAGTATATGTCTGC
Source organism: Protopterus annectens (assembly GCF_019279795.1). Lineage (NCBI taxonomy): Eukaryota > Metazoa > Chordata > Ceratodontiformes > Protopteridae > Protopterus > Protopterus annectens. Next base: position 461,344,078 of record NC_056733.1, on the reverse strand, counting down.
ATGGTTTGAATTGCTTGATAAGGATGTCCTGCACCTCTCATTCCAAGATGTCAACATACTGGCTCAACCCTTTATTACCCCCAGTGCCATTTTAGGCAGAGCCCAGTTTATGAACATTCCAATGTAACTAACATATTGGTGCTAATATATCAGACTCTCATCAATGCCAGAAATCCAAACAACAAATTTCTTGATCTTGAGACATTCCTGCATTTGGAAAACATCCATGTCTGCATAGTTACTGAGACTTAGCTTAAATGTAAAGAGAGCATCACCTTTATACTGAGGATTTGCATTTTTCATGCCTTCAGACCTAATGACAACTCTGGTGGGGTCTCCAAAGTTGTCAAGGAATATATTACCTCAAGGCAGATCCACGGAGAACCATATACTGATCTCAGAAAACTAGACATCACTCCTAATAGGATTAATTATGAGCTAATAGCTTGTTACTGAACACTTCCTCTGTTCCCTGATGAATTTGTAAGATTCCTCAGTGTTCTAAATGCTCTCAGTGTCAGCAAAAACTGCATTTTTTGAGAGACATTAACTTCCCTTCAATAAACTAGAACACCTATACCTTCAGTGTAAGATATGCTCAAATTTTCCTAGATTTAATGAACAAAACCTCTCTTGAGCAGTTGGTAAATAACACTAGAGAGCACAGCATTCTTGACCTAATTCTTACAAATAGGACTGCCTCTTGTACCATTCCTCTGGTATCGCCTTCCCTAGTGAAGTCTAACCACAAAATTGTGACTTCTTCTTTGTTAACTACAAAGAGCTTCTACATCAAACTTCACTGAATTTAAGAGCTACAAAAATGTCAGCTTCAACCTACTCTGTGTTGAAATATCAAAATTTACTTATGACTGCATCACTGTAATGGACCTGGTAGTCCACCTTAATAAATATACTGTACAATAAAAATAGAAGCTCCTTAAATTACGTAGTAGGTTCAAATGTTCTTTTCTCAAGGCTAGTTTCAAAAGCATTAAAAAACAGAAAAAGACTATTAGGTCCACTAAAGGATATAGAAGCATGTTGAAATATTGACGCCATTTTCTGTACAGCCAAATACAATGAAAATGTTTTGCAGAAAACACTTTTGGCAAATCTCAAAGTCAATCCTTATTTGCAGGGGGGAAAGCCTTCCTGCATGCTCCTTGGGGTGGGACACCCTCCGCATCCCCCATACTTAAATTTATGCACTCCAAGGTCACACAACAGTGGAGAAAAGGAAATCTCTACTATGATCAAAAACGCTTTTAGTGAAACATTTTCACTGAAACAGCATTAGCAGAAACTGCCACAGAAAATGTCATGCTCCCAAAACAGACCATGTAGTTAGGCTGGGCTCTGAAGCCAATGATAAGTATAACTCCTGCTTTAGCTATGTGAAAAAACTAAGAAACAATACCTTACGTTGTTCTAAACTTATTCATGACACCTGCTATACTGATCCAATAGATACTGTCAATACCCCTGGTAACAAATTTAGTGCCAGTTTCACCCTTGAAACATTTATCCAAAGACCTGAAATATCTAAATCCCTAATTAAAAATGTTAACCAAGACCAATACCTCCTCTGTGGGACCTGACAGTATACCTGGTTGCTTATTTGCAAGTATTAAACATGCCAATGTAGATCCACTACTTAAACAGTTTAAACTTAGTTTAACTACTGATTTTGTCCCTGATGAATTGTACATGGTAATGGTGATGCCCCCCCATAAGGGTGACCTTACAACTGGCCTGGGTTATTGCAGAACTATCAGCCTTGCAAGCCTTATCTACAAAGCCATGGAATGTATTAAAACTGATTGCATAAACAACAATATTAATGATCTTATTAGATTTGATCTCCAACTATTTGGCTTTGCAAAGGATAGATATTGCCTTTGAACCTGGTAAACTTCTTTGAAAACACAGCCTATAGACAGTGAGCATACAATGCACACTGTGTATTTTGATCTGTCCAAGGCCTTTGACAGTATTGCCCATGTATTATCTATATACCATGATGGCATCATGGGGAAGCAAATGCTTTAAAATGTGACCCATATGCATTAAGATAGATAGAAAATTGGCTGAAAGATAGAACCTACTCAGTGGGTGCCTCAACAAAATATATGAAGGTGGCCAATTCTGTTACTCAGGACTCAGTGCTGAGACATCTCCTTTTTGGCATTTATTTCTCAGATCTCCTAACAGAGTGCCAAGAGTCTGGCTAACAAAGTTGGCAGATGACTGCAAACTGGGGTTATGTCGCCCTCTGACACCTAATCCCTCCAGAATGAACCCTCTCTAGTAAATGGTTGCTGCACTACAAATTGGCTTAAATAAATGTTAAATAGTGTAGTATCATCACTTTTGGTAGACAAACCTCCCCTCAACATGCTGACTAGACACCATACCACAAAAAAATTAAAATGTAGTCAGAGACTTAGGAACTTGAGTTGATAACTCTCTTTCTTATGACCGTCAGGTGACAAATCTAGAAATTATTTTACTTAACACAGCTATTTGCCAGAGATATTCACTCCTTTACATTCATTATTGATCAGACCAATTATCGAGTACAACATCCCCTTCAAGACGTATTTCATTAAACATATCAAACAATTAGAAAGACCACAAAGACTCTCAAATCCCTGCAGTCCCTAACCTACCAAAAAGTTTGAAAGTTCTATTCCTTTATTAATGTTGTATAGACATTTGAAGGCAAATCAAATGACAAAGACCTCTAATGGTTCTAATAAATTTGGCTCACATGCGAGAACCCTGTGTACAACAAGAGAGAGTCACAGGATGAACAAGTACATAAAATACAGCAGAGAACCAAGGAGATAGCTGTCTCCATTGTGAAAATAGCAGACTGCCTTTATTTCTTTGTTATTTGGAAAAATAAAAAAATTAAAAAACTCTAAAACTTAGAATTAAAAGTAACAGCAATAAACAGTTCAAAACTTCACATGTTAATTCCACTTCTATTAAAGTACTGAAGAAAAACTTTAATCAAACTTAATAACTGAAATAACTCAAGGTTTGGTTATGATGAGCACTTACACCCACAAACTGTACTTCATCTGTCCAACGTTTCAATAATATAAACCTGTCAGAAAAAAAAACTGATGCAACACAACACTGAGACCTTTAATAGAGAAAAGGTAAAATTA